>NC_052049.1:127130919-127434897 GCF_903992535.2 Arvicola amphibius | reverse complement strand
CAGGGCTGTGCTCTATTTGGAGATTTAAAGTAGAAGCTACCACACTGCTTCTGGAGGTTGCCCGCATGATTTGGGTGGGCACGATCCCTTTCTTCTGTTGTCAAAGCTAGCAACATAGTGGTTATCTTGGACCTGCTGCATCTCTTCACATTTTAGGGACTCTTCTGATAACAACACTGGGCCACTGAGACGGTCCATGATAATCTTACCACAAAGTCAACCTTAATTTTACCTGCTAACTTCATTCTTTTTCACTATCTGGTTTATTTTAATCACAATTTCCAGAGACGTGGGAATCTTTGAGGAGTCACCCTTCTGTTTACCATGGAGGAAACGTCTTCCAGGGTGAAAACAGTGTCTACAGGCCCCAACTATCAGCATGTTTAGTGTGAAAGGCTCTGCCTTCCCCTAAAGTTAGGAAGGAAGCAAAGGTACCTTCTCTTGTGCATTTATGCTGACAAATGTCCAGATTAGAAAGAAAAAACTAGAGCTATCTTTTTTTTTTAAAAAAAAAAAAGATGATATAATCTTAGGAACTGAAATTCTAACTAATCTCAAAAAAATCTATTTGAGCTAAAGGCCAATATTTAAAATCCAATTATATTTCTATATGCTACTAATAAAAATCTGACTATAAAATTAAAAAAAACCTTAATTTATGATTGCAGGAGAAAGAGTTAAAAATTTAGGAATGAATTTCACAAACCATGTATGAAATTGTAGTCTGAACAGTATAAATTATTCTTGAAGGAAATGTGGTCTTATATAAATAATTGTTTAGAGTGACAGCATCGTCCCAAGGTCAGGAGAATATTGTTAAAATGGTAATGCACCTGGCATTGCTGTGCAGATTCCGTGTAAACGCTATAGAGAGCTCAGTGCCTTTCCCCTGCACCCCAGAAATGGATAGACTGATTTAAAAATGTATACAGAGAATGCAAGAGACCCAGAGTTCTAAAAACTTATCAAAAGAAAATGAAGTCAGAGGAGTTACACTTCCCAATAACCAACTACAATCCTGTGCCCTGACCCAGGATGACAGCTCAGGGTGACAGACCAACGGGACAGAACAGAGTCCAGACGCTTGCATTTATGGTCAATTGAAGTTCAGTGAAATGGGAAAGCTAAGGTGCTGCCACAGCTAAACAGCCGCACGAACCAACCGAGCAGCATTCTGACCTCACGCCGTATGCACAGGATTAAGTCAAGATGAATAACAGGTCAAAATGAAACAGTTAAGACCATGCAACCCTTAGGGAAAAGAAATATGAGTGCGCGTCACCTACTTTGGGTTGTGTGCAGGCAGCACTGTCAGGGCGCTAACGGGAGCCGGGGCTGGGATGTTCCATCTTTACCAACACATGGGGCATGCTGTTCTCCTTCCTTGTAATTTTCTATCACTACATGGCCAGTGACAATCCCCCCAAACAGCTATGAAAGTAGCACTTTCTCCACTCCAGCATTTCAGGACATAGTCTGGGACAAGATGGAGGGTGTGTGGGACCTTTGTGCCTCCCCACATTGACCCATTGTAGCATACAGAGCACAAACATGCAGAGGTGCTGAGCAAAATTAGACACCAAGGATTTGTAAATCAGAACCACAGCGAGGAGGGTTGGAGATATAGCTCAAAGATAGAGCATCTACCTTGCATGCAAAAGGCCCTGGGTTCAAACCCCAGCACCACACACAGACACACCAACACAGATCTCACACACACACACACAAAAGCAGATATGATTTCACATTGGTGGTCAAAATTAAAAAGGCAAAACAAACTCTGCAAAGGCTATGGAGATGCTAAGATGTACATATATCGTGTATCATGGTTTGGTTGTAAAATGGCGCAGTTACTTTGGAAACAGCTTTTTAGTCCCTTACAAACCTAAACACAGATACCACATGACCCAAGTGAGAATTCACAAACAAACAAACGTGGTGGGTCCCACAGGATGGCTCAGTGGGTACAGGTGCTCGCTGCACAAGCCTCACACAGTGTCTATACAGCAGGGTATTAATCAGCTCCAAATAAGGATGTATTGACACACACTACAATATGGATGGACCTTGAAAACTTTTTTTTAATGAAAGAAACCAGTCACAGGAATAGTCTATGGTTTTGTTCTTATTTTTTTTTCCAAGACAGGGTTTCTCTGTAGCTTTTTGGAGCCTGTCCTGGAACTAGCTCTTGTAGACCGCCTGCCTCTGCCTCCTGAGTGCTGGGATTAAAGGTGTGCGCCATCATCACCCAGTAATGGTTTTATTTCTATTAAAAGTCCAGATTAATGGGGTGTAGGCCTGTGTAAGGGTAAGAGGAAGAGAACTCAGAATGCTTCCAGGGATTGTGTGGTCTTTGGAGAATGACAGAATGTTCTACCGTGAGACATTGAAGGCTGTTGCATAAGTAAACTCTAAAAACTGTGAAACTGTCTACTTTTCTGAGAGTGTGTCTCCTGTCTGGCCTCAGACGTTCTATGTAGCCAAGGATGACCTTGAACTTCTGATCCTTCTGCATGAACTTCTGGAGTTCTGGGATTACAGGCATGTGCTAGCATGACTGGTTTATGAGGTGCGAGGGATGGAACCCAGGGCTCTGTGCATGCTAGGTGAGCACTCTACCAACTGAGCCCGTCTCCCTTGAAATTATTTCTTGATCATATAATCTACATCTTCTCATTTATGATTCACAGAGCTGCTGTAACAGAATCTATTCCTCAGATATGTCCTGAATTTAAGGCCACAGCACAGAGAGCTGGGAAGTCACCACTCACCTGCGGTGACCAGTGTACCAACAAGTCACCTCCCATCCCTGTGGTGTTTAGCTAAATCATGGCTGTTTCTAAGAACCTCCAATTGCTTGTTTTGACACAGCCCTCTCGTTCCTGGGGGTTCAGGAGGATCCTTACATGGGTCTGTAGTAGTCTGACTGCTGAATCTGGCAGCGCGTCAGCATCATCTGTGGACACTCGTCCGCAATGGACTCCACCACTACCTGATGCTGCTGAGTCCTCAGCCAGCCCAGGGCCCCTGAGACTGTTGTATCAAGTGTCCTGGATGATTGGTGGCTTTAATTCAGTTTGTTGGGCATTTGGAAAGCACCTTCCATAATTTACTCATTTCTTCTGTGATATACAGGCTGCTGTTTACTGTTCTGGTGAGCATTTTAACACTGGTTTCCATCTCTGAGAATGCTTCCTTATTCTCAGACTGCTCCTTTTCCCACAACAGGGTTTTTTTTTTTCTGTTTTGTTTTGGCAGTGTCCTCTGCTACCTCCCAAGAATACTAACTATAGACCCACTTTTTTTTCTTCAATTCTCTGCCCCCCCTCTTTAGTAATTTTTGTGCATGCCCAAAGTACTTATATTCTAAGACACTTTCTCTTTTTTTCTTTCTCCTGGCCTGTGGTGTTATGGCCATGAACGCTTGCCGTGACTGGCTATCCCAAAAGGCAACAAGCAGGATAGAAGCTTCTGCTGTGGGGAAGGTTCTACTCTGAGGCTAGCAAGCTCCCAACAAAGAAGCATGGTTGAAAGCTTCTCCACCTTGGTTCTATGTCTGAATCGCCTAGGCAGATTTAAAATCTCTGGATGCTCAGGCTACACTAAGAGCCGCTGAATCAGACCTCTCTAGAGCTGGGTCCCAGGTATCAGCTTCCAGGAGGTCCCAATGTGTCCTTAAGGTTGCAAACTCTTGCTGTGACCTGAGTCAGCACATCTCCAAACACCTGTGATAACAGCCACTTGGAGGTCTTAGTGAAAAAGCTTAGCCTGATTTAGGGATTCAGCAGCATGGCATGGACATGGAGATGCAGGATCTCGAACAAGCTTCAGTGAGATGCTAACACCTCTGCTCTGGAATGCATACTTTAAATATTAAGGGCCCAAAGTAGTAAAGTGTAAAATGACTTATAGGAAGAGCAGCGCCAGCAGGGACCTTCTTGGAAGGACAGTCTTCAAACAGACCTCAGATTCTACACCTTCTCAGCTAGCTACCTAGGGAACTTCTGTTCTCCTATTTCTAAGGCTTGTCCTGCATTCAAGGCCGCAACATGCACAGTTGGAACAATGCAGTGACCAATGCACCAGTCAGTGATCTCCTATCCCCACTGGAGTCAGAAACTCAGGAGCTGGGGCCTTGAGCCAGCACTGCCACAGCCCGGCTGCTTGATTTGCAGGCTTGCTGGTCTGTTGAGTAAGCCTCTGAGCACTTTAAGTGGAATTGCCTGCCTGGCTCTAGACCCTGTGCCTTCTTGGCTCCCCTCTTGGTGCCCAGTCAATGCCGAGAGTAAAACCCATAGCTCTGCATGGCAAGCAAGTTGCCAGGTGATATCGGCACACACAGACTACTGTCTCTGGGCCTGGCTTTGCTAGGCCACTGAGGATGCTTCAATGTCTGTTCCAATGTCCCAGTTGAAGCAGTTTTGGTAATTTCGAGGCCTTGGGCTATTTCTACCAGGTTAATTACCTGTATAGAAGCTTTGCGTGATTAATTCAGGTGGATACCATCTTGGAAGTCCCACAGAAGCCTATAATTATGTGTGAAATACACATTTAATTTAAGCACAGGGGTAAAGATTACCCTGCTGATACTCCTGGGCCTCAGGGTGTGCAGAGCAGATTTTGAGCAGGCCATAAGAGCTGCTCCCTTCCAGGCTTGTGCCACAGCCATCTGGTGCTGGGACAGCACTGTAGGTTTCTGGATTCCCAAGTCAGTTGTGACAGCATCCTATTAAGTGTTAATGCTGTCAGTTTGCCTAAGCTCAGAAGACAGCAGAGTCTCTGTCAATAGCATTTAGCAGAGATCTGTTCAGAACTGGAATAATTTGATCATCAAATCAGCTAAATGAAAAGTAACGTCCCTTCAAAACATGTTTTGGGGTTCTGAATTATCAGAATCGTACTTGTCTCTTCAGGTTTTTCAGAAACTGAATCTCTCAGAATATGTTTGCTTTTCAAACAATGCATTTTAATGTTCCCCACTATATTAAACAAATGAAGAGATTTTAGTTCAGAAATTTTCTTTTTTTCCTTTGTACTAGCCAAGCATTTCAAATGATTTGGCTTTGGTTTCAGTGTTCCTTTGGAGAGTAGTTTTTTTTTTTTTTTTTTTTTGGCCTAGGGTACTTTAAAAAAAAAATCTAAAGTATGAAAGAACAACTAGAGTGCCTCCATCTTGCCCACCCGAACTCCTGGGTAAGAAAAGTGAAATCAAAACAGCTCAAGAGGCCAAGCCTGGCTGGCTGAAAATAGCTCCTTTGGGGGCAGGCATTCTACCAGATCTCCCGTCCCAGCGCTCGTTCCTGGGCTGGACTGGAATGGAGCCAGGCTTCGGCACCTCCTTGCTTTTGATTGCTGTTTATCCCCTGAAACATGATTGTCTATAATTATGTATAATCTCTCCCTTGTTTGCTCCTCTCCACCGAAGCTTGCCTGTGGTGCAATTGTGTCTCCTTCTGCTCTGCCTGGGCACCAAGAAAAACTCTTCCTGTTTTTTTCCAACTTTGAGGTTTTTCATTTTCTTCTCTTTCTTTCTTTTAGAAATAAAGGCATTAGGCCTCCATTTATCCTTTCCTTCTCAAAACCCAACATTCTGGCAGTTCCCAAACTGATTCATCCAACAAGAGTGAATGCCAAGCACAGTGCTAAGTGCCTTGGCAGAGTTCATAGTGAAGCCCACAAGAACCCGGCTCCTGATCGCTTCCTGGAATAAGTGTCTCTTTATATAAAACGTGAGATAACTTATAGGAAGGCAGTGTAATTCTGAGCAGAATGGGAGATACAGACAGTTATTCCACATATCAGTTTTTTTTTAATCTCTTGGCTATTTGCTCATTTAATTCCTGGCCCCTGAATTAACCAGAGTTTATTACAAGAAAGGGTTCAAGATTATTCTATTTGGTCTTGTAACTACAGTCCAACCATGCTCCTTTATTTAAAAACAAACAAACAAACAAACAAACAAAGTAGGGTTCTATCTGTGCAAACCAGAGCAGGTACATGGAGACATGTGAATACCCATGGTTTGATGCCTCCATAAGAACTCTTGATGGTTTTCATTTGTACTGGACTCATGAATTATGCAGCCTTTCCTGCATGTACCTCAAACATACATTCCCAGGGTGTTCTCACTCAGCTTTGAGCAGTGGGAGCCCTTCCGGGATCTGATGGCACAGGCTGGGGTGTGGGGAGCGTTTGTGTGTTCGTGTGCTAATGACTTTTGTGGCATCTCTCCAGCCTGGGTTTAGATTTCCTTAACATGCTATTAATCTTGTCGGGTTTCTGTGGCGCTCTTCTGAAACAGAACTGACCCCTAGAAGCTTCCTGGCAGTGCACAGCCCAGGCTCTGGACCTGGTTTTCAAGGCCTGCCACTACTAGGGGTACCTGTTTTCCTCAAGGAAGAAATCGCTAATTTCTGACTGAATCCAAAGGGCGGTATGTAAATTAACCAACACTTCCCAGGGGTGATGTTTGGGCTGTAGTAGACTCAGTAGTAGAGGACTTGCCCAGCATGCACAAGGCCCCGGGCTTGGTCCCCAGCGCCACAGACAATGACCAAAAATACCAACACAAGCCGGGCGGTGGTGGTGCATGCCTTTAATCCCAGCACTCGGGTGGCAGAGGCAGGTGGATCTCTGAGTTCGAGGCCAGCCTGGTCTACAAGAGCTAGTTCCAGGACAGGCTCTAGAAACTACAGGGAAACCCTGTCTCGAAAAAAACCAAAAACCAAAAAAAAAAAAAAAAAAAAAAAACCAAAAAAAAAAAAACCAACACATAGATGGTACATGGCCCACAGGAAGAAAAGAGGACCTTGTCTGTCAAATCACCAGCCATAGGCTGAGGAGATGGTTCAGTTGTTGAGGTGCAGACTCGAGGAGATAAGTTGAGATCCACAACACCCACATAAGAAGCCAGGTCCAGCGGCATACACCTGTAGTCCCAGCACTGGGAAGGCAGAGATAGGAAGCTCTGAAGCACATTGGCCAGCCAGTCTAGAGACTGTGTTTCTAAAAGGAAGGTGTAAAGTGGTTCAGAAGCAAGCACAGCATCCGCCTCTGGCCTCCCCACCTATCTACACATTCACACACACAGAAGGAGAAAAGAATGGATAGAGAGGAAGGCTCCCCATTCGGTTGTGAAGAGCTCCAGTCCCTTCTCTCAGAATGGCTCTGCAGAGAAGGAGCCCCCAGGCTGTCTACAGAGCCCAGAAGGTGATTGAGAATAGGGACTTTTCCTTTGACACACCCTTCTGAGCTGCCTTACAACATCCACTTTGTATTTGGTGTGGCAAATACTGGCAAAGGAATAAATTTTTTAAAAGAACAAAATCTTAAAAGGCAGAGCTTTAAGGAAAAGAAAAAAAAGTCCTGGAAGAAATTCCGCCCAAATGTTCTTGGCTTGATTTTGGATGGAAGGGTGGTGATTGAGAATTCTCCCTCTTCTTATTACTTCTAGTTCTTCAAAAAAAATTTTTACAGACATGCTTTGTTCTCCTTTTATTTTTTTAAATATCTAGCATCTATTTAAAATGAGAGGGTTGGGACGTTATAATACTGAAGGCTGTGCATCCACTTAGCTAGCTCCAAGCTACTCCACGGGCTCCTAAGCCTTAAAGAAGAAAGTAGATCACTTGATTCCAGCTTCTCACTCAATGTGTTTAAATCTTAGGAGACATTTGCATGCAAGCAGGACTGTGAGGTCATGGCTGGCAGAATGCATTTGTACCTACAGAGCATTCCTGCTGGAGTCTCCACTCGTGCCTCCTTTTCAAGAGTGGAGGGAAGAAAGAGCCCTAAGAAGCTGGCTGTGGTATCAGGTCTCTGAGAGGCACAGATGTCCTCCCCAGAAGGACTCTCGCTCTCACATGGGCAATACAGTCGTGAGGACTCGTGGTATAAATTACCTGGCATGTGCAAGTAACAATGTTGGCTAGAAAGCCTTTCAACCTTTTTTTTCCCCCCAAGAAGTGCTATGACTCTTTCAAGTACCAATTATAAATTTCCAAACCCCAGACGTTTAGGTGCCAGGCTGAAACGGGGCTTGCTCCTGCTAAGACTTGTAGTAAATTGCAACAGTGTGGAAAGTGGGTGGTTTGCTTCCCAGAGTTCAAGCAGGGACTGCAACTGCCTGTGGCTTCTCTTCCCAGAAAGCTTGGTCTTCCTCTGTCCTCTGAGCCACTCCAAGATGGGAAATGGCTTTCACAGCCTCCCCAAAGAGGCTGGCCAGAGGAGTGACCATCAGTAGATGGAACTCAGGCCTGTGGGCTCACGGCTCATCAATAAAAAAGTAACTGCTTCACGCGGCTCCCAGCTATGAGAAGAATATAAATGAACACTGTGTTCTTCCAAAGGCCTCTAATCTCGGGCACAGGGGATGATGCATACGTATGCATTAAATTTATCTATAAAGAGTCAGAGCTTGTGCCTGTCCCTTTATGGCTTAGTCCAACTGTGTGCAGCATTGGAAGGTTTCTGACTTCACAGATAGGGCCTTGTTTGAGACAAGGTCCCTGGGCTGTCATGAAGGGACACAGTAGGGGGGAAAATGGTGAAAGCATCCCATGACAGAGGGTGGCATATGATTTTGGGTAAACGCCAGGATTTGAGTGTTTTAAACATGTATATACCTGTATGTTTATGCCTCTGCCAGACAAACAGAGGGACAAAACTTGTATTTAAGTGATTAAATATATTTGAGTTTTACTGGTTCTGGATATGGTAGTATATCAAAGGAGGGCTGGGCAGTCAGCAAGGAGTAGGTTGTAAATAAGAGAAGGATGTGCTGCTTCTGCGGGGTGGGGGTTGGGAGGTACTGGGCCTGAAAGAAATTAGCCATCAACCTTCCCAGCCAAAAATGGCTGCAGGTTTTTCTGAACACAAGTCAAGGGGCAGATCCAGAAATACAACACAGCTCCCTAAGGCTTGGCATCAAGACCCACAGTTGAAAGCAAAAGGAGATGAAGTCAGGACCCTTCTGCCCCTAAATAAGGTCTCTCAGTTGAAAGAGAAGGCCTTATTTTCTTCCTAACACATTTTAGAGTTTCCTCGGGTGATAAGCAGGAGACTAGAGAGCAGGGGGGCAGACGGAGTCTTCCTAGTATGCTAGACAAGAAAGCACACCATGGATTGAACACACCTCAGAACCACTGGACAGGGAAACTAGCCCACCCAGAGCACATTCCTGTAGTGGAAAAGCTTCAAAACAATAAAAAAGTTTAAGGCAATGTGCTCATTCTCTCAGGAAGACCTCCATAAAAGCTACGGCTCCAAGGGGCTGAAGAGAGACTCAGCAGTTAAAAGCACTGGCTGCTTTAGTACGAGATGGGGAGTTCGGTTCCCTGCACCCACATGGTGGCTCACAACAGTCTGTAACTCCAATTTCAGAGGATCAGGCATTTGTATTGGCCGAGTGGGACACTGAATTCACGTGGTACACAGACATCCATGTAGGCAACACACCCATACACATAAGTAAATCCTTTTTTAAAAATTGTTTTAAAGCCAGGACGCCAACTATGTGGGGTCAAGGGCAGGGCAGGGAGAAAGCCAATGATTGCCGCACAGGAGGCGGAGCCTCAGGAGGCTTCAGGTTTTGTCAGTTGGTGCAAGTGGCAGCTAGGGGCATCAGGAGATCTAGGGCTGTTTGGAGAAGGGTGACAACTTCTAGACAGCCTATTGCTAAAGTGCAGACTTGCAGGCAATGCTACAAGAAGGAGGGAGTAGTGACATCAGCTAGACCATAGCTTAATGACTACTTCCTGAGTTGGGCTCAGCTAATTTGAGTCTGTTTCCTTGTCATTAAACTGCTCAATTAAACCTGTCTAATAGGGATATTTGGCGGGTTTACCAAAATGCTGGCAAAGTAGACACTCCAAACCTCCTTTGTTTTCTTTCCTATTTAATATTGATTTGAGTCACTGACTCCTTTTGTCCACCTTGGCTTTTTTTTTCCCTTTAATTTTAATCCCCCTTGTTGTCTTTCAAAGAGATGGAGGCTAAAAGTGTAATCCACCTGCCTTATCCCTGCCCGTGATCTCAATTCTTCATCCTCTTTCCATTGGTTGTCCAATGTGTTCAGGCAAGCCTGATGCTGCCAAATGCCACCAGTGGATCAGTAGTAGCTTTGACATGAATCTCCCCTCTAGAAAATGTTCTTGAAGCTTTGTTTCTCTCAGGGAAAGCCACTTGTTAGTTTAAATTGAATTATTGTCATTCTTTGCCTTAATAAGTCTCAAATTTCCTACAGTCTTTAAGAAATTGTCTACTTAGGCTCTGCTGACCACACTCTTGGACCAAATACAACGGACTGTTCTAATTCACATAATCAGTAACTTTGGGATCAGTTTGTTGTTTTGAAGATAGACCAAAACTAGGTCAGACTTGTTATCCAGAACTAAAATTAACACAGGGTATTGAAAAAGAGCAATTGGTAAAATAAATATGAAGACAATAAAATGTTGTTTGAGATAGGTTGTCTTTATTAACTAATACAATCTCATGGCTTAAAAATCAAAATCCTGTAGAAAATTCAAGGGTGACAGATTTCTCTTCCCTCTTTGTCCAACTTATTCTCTACTTTCTCTCCCTCATAACCCAGAACTAGGGAGATGGCTCAGTAAGTAAACTGTTTGTTGCCCAAGCATGAGGGCACAAGTTCAGATGCCCAGCACCTATATTTAACAACAAGAACAACAAAGAAAGCCAGTGTGTCAGTGTGTGCCCATAGTCCCAGTGCTGGTATTGGAGGACTCAGAAGGGATTGCTGGCCAGCCAGCGAGGTAAAACCCTGAGCTCCAGGGTCAGGGAGAGACTTTGTCTCATAGACTGTGGTAGATACATTCAGAGGGTACCTTTGGCTTCTAAGGTTTTTACTATTTGTACTTCCAGTTGTTTTCATGCTAACACGAATGCATCATTTTAGTTCGTCTGTTTCTGACTCAGAAGGTAACACACCGTGATCCTGTCAGACGACTCAGCTGGTAAAGGTGCCAAACCCAGCAACTTTTCTTTGATTCCTACAACCCACATGTTAGAAGAGGACCAGCTCCTACAGCTTACCCTCTGATTGCACATGCATGCTATGACATGCACATGCTCCCTCTCCCAACACACACACACACACACACACACATACACAAAAAAAAAATCAACAAACTGTATGCACATGCTACCCTTTGTTCTTTTACTTGGCAGTCTGCCCTTCCCTGTATATTCTAACAAATCCACACACAGGGAGATCCCCTTGTATTTCTCTCCATTTTGTGAGTCCATACTATTCCATTGTGTGTATCTACTCTAGTCCATCCAGATTGCAAGTGATGGACACTTGAGTGGTTGCCCATCTGCCACACAGTGATGCTGTCATGACGTGGGGACCCATCATCTGCAGTGCCAATGGATCTGCAGTGGGAGTCCCTAGGAGCAGGTTTTTTGGTTAGAAATCAGCTTTTGTGTTTTAACAGGCATTATCAACAGGGCCGTGGCATTAGGAACTCCCACCAATAGTGTGTGTGAGGGAACGCCTCTTTCCCACAGCCTCACCATACTAGATGCCATTAAGTGTTTGGATTTTTGCCAATCAGATATGTAAACATCAGTATCTGAGCATCATCAGCACACCAACTCATTGCCTTTCTCTTATGAGTTAAAGTGAGATCTTATCATGTTCTTAAAAAAAAACAGTGGCCAGCAAGATGGCTCAGTGGGTAAGGGTACCGATTGCCTAAACTGTTGACCTGAGTTCAGTTCCCAGAGTCCCACATGGTAGAAGTAGTCCTCTGACTTTCATATATGTGCTGTGGGTGGCACACATAGAACACACACACACACACACACACAAATGTTACCTTTTTTGAGACAGGGTCTCTCTGCACAGTCCTGGCTGGCCTGGAACTATGTAAACCAGGCTACCCTCAAACTCACAGAGATCCACCTACTTCTATCTCCCAAGTCCTAGGATTAAAGGTATGTGCCACCATGCCCAACTAATACCAATTTCTTCTTTTTTTAAATTTAATTTAATTGTCTGGGTTTTTTTGTTCTTGTTTTTTTTTTTTCACGGTAGTCACTGTTTCAATGCTATTTCAAAACAACAACAAAATCACAATGACTTAACATATTTTTAAATTTTAAATTTGGTACAAGGCATAAGAAACAGCTACCAACAGAAACAAAATTCTTATCCCCTAAAAAGAGTCCCTATAAAGATCTGCGAACTCAACCTTGTGGTACTCAGTGCTTTCATACTTGAAATGAAAGTTTATAGAGATGGAAAATTAAGAAGATTTTTTCTTTATTAGATAACAATGTGCAAGTTAGCCCTTGCTGAGGATACGGTAAGAAATGGAGTCCTTTGCTCCCGACAGCTGTCCCTCTGCTGCTCCTCAGTCTCCGGAGCTCACTGTGCACTGGCTTTTCTACAGCCACCATGGCCATGGCTTCTGGTGTCCTTTCTTCTGTCCCTGTCTTCATGAGGGCTCCTGCTTCGGCTTCTCCTGCAGCTCTCAGCCCTGCTGTGACTTCCGATTCCCCCATTCCTGTTCCTGTCAGACCCTTTCTTCTCTGAACTATGACGATGGCTTCTGGACTTCCGGTCAGAACCAGAATGGATCTGCTTGCTATTCTCCCCAGAACTCTCTTGTTTTAGGAGCCTCAATTTTTCCACGGTTCTTCCCCTGTCACCGTGACTGCTAGGAAGTTCTTCATGAAGCTTGTTCTTAGTCTTATCCGCTTTAGAGTCACTGGTTTTACTGCCTGAACATTTGCTTCTCTTCTTTTTCTTCCTCTTCTCTCTTTGCTTCTCTTTGCTGTCACTCTCACTGCTGCTTTCTGAAGTGTCGGAGGAGGAGGAGGAGGAGGAGGGGGAGGGGGAGGGGGAGGGGAAGGGGAGGAGGGGGAGGGGGAGGAGGAAGAGGGGGAGGAGGAAGAGGGGGAGGGGGGAGGGGGAAGGGGGAGGGGGAGGGGGAGGAGGAAGAGGGGGAGGGAGAGGGGAAGGAGGAAGAGGGGGAGGGGGGAGGGGGAATGGGGGAGGGAGAAGAGGATTTGTTTTTATGTTTTCTATGTTTACTTCTGCTCTTCTGTAGCTTTTTCTTTTTCTTATCACTTTTCTTTTTCTTTTTTTTCTTTTCAAGTCTATCCAGTTTCCTGAGGAGCTTCTGTTTCTGCTTGGTCGTCAGCGACTTCAAGAATTCAACCTCAGAGTCTTCTTCACCGTCACTGGCGACATAGTCCTGTGTTGGATCATTTGCGGTCAAGTTTCTCCCCAGTACATTTCGTTTCAGTGCAAACCCACTGTTTCTCATCTCCGCTATTAGCTCCGAGGGGTGCATCGACGGCCCTGAGCCATCAGTAGGAACTGAACTTGCATTGATTCCAGAAAGACCAAACAAGGGACATTCTCGATCTGTGTTCACATGACCCCACTTGTGACATTTAATACACCTTACATTTCGAACCTGGATACCAAAGGGCTGATCTCTGATGTTCATGTCATCTTTGGCATATTTTTCTCTCGGAGCACCTTTCTGCCACTCAAACTTGTATTCTGTCTCTCCTTTCATTTCTTCCTTCTCTTTGTTTTCTTTTTTAACTCCCGGTGGGGCCTCATACATGAAATTCAGGCCATTCTTTACACGCTCATCTCCCATAAGCAATCTGTTATCATATGACTTTTGCTCTTTAAGGTACTGTTGCATTAATTCTTCTTGTTTCTTTTTATCATATGATATTTTCTGCTCTGCCATCCATACCTTCTTGATGTTGGATTTGGACGCAGGATGAAAATCCTTTTTGCACATGAAATTAGCGAACGACTTCCCCATCTTGGAGTACAAGAAGCAGAACTACTCAGCCGCTAGGTCTGGGGGGGACGTAAACAAACTCCGGGAGCGTCACCGGAACTGTAAGGAGAGCTCGGGAGAAAAACTGTTCTTGTTTTTTTTAAAGCAGGGTCTCTCTATTTAGTCCAGGAACTCGATACAATAAACCAGGCTGGCCTCAAACTTACAGAAATCCTCCTGCCTGTGTCTGTTAAGTACTGGAATTAAAAGCATGTACCACTATTCCCGGGCAATTATTTTTTCTTAAATAATTCATAGTTTTTTTTCCTCCATCTCTGTGGCTAATCCATGTTCTTTGCTTAAATTTATTTTAAGTCCCCAGTCTTTATCTTATCAACATCTATTTCTGTTTAGATAACAAGAATTAGTCCTTCTATTGAGTTAATTTTCTTCCATTTTTTTATCATTTTTCTTTTTTATATTTTTATGTAATCGAGCTTACCTGTCTTCAATTCTGACTTTTTTATTTTGAATCATTCAGAGGGCTTTTTCTACCTCTGTGCTATAAAAGAACATGCATGCACATGCAAACGCACACACGCGCGCACACACACACACACACACACATTCTTACTCTATGCATTCTTCCCTTGAGTGCCTTCTTTATTACTTATGGGGTAGGGATGGGGGTGGGGAGCAATGCCATAGCATTCGTGTAGCAGCCAGAGGACAACTTAGGGAGTTGATTCTCTCCTTCCACCATGTGGGCTGTGGGGATTGAACTCGGGACATCGAGTTTTGCCCACTCAGCCATCTCACTGACCCCTGTAAACGCATTTCTTTTACAACATCTATGTGACCCATACACTGTTTGTCCTGACATCCAATGTGAGGTACAGGTTCAGAACGACCTTTCTAAAGATGGCTGTACACTTGCCCCAATACCAATTATTTCTCTGTTTAAGATAAATTCTCTCCAATACTGACCACACTCATATGTGGTTGGGTCTCTTTCTGGAACGTCTGTTCTGTTTTAGAGAGCCCTGGACGTGTCAAGAAGTGATGAAGAATGTGGGGTTTAGAATCAACTGCCTCCATTAAAATCAAATGTGTCATATGCTGTGTGTGATCTGGACTCTATAAAGTGGAGCCAAGCAGACTCTCCATGTGACAAGCACCTAAGGCACACTTAGTGTCAGCCTGAGAACCATGACTCCCGTGTGGGGCCAGCTGCTAGAGACATATTGTACACGTCTCTCAGCTAGTGAGAACGCTGCTATTTGTGTAACAGAGCCTCTCTGCAAACTGGCAGAGTATGACCAGCAGAGTCCCTTCCTACGCGGGAGGTGCCCAGTGGTCAAGATAGATATTCTAAACCTTTGTGAAATGGCCGCTTCTCCCAGGTTCTCGCCACCAATCCCAGGCTGGAGACCTTGCAAGTTTGATGCATGTGTGTGACCCAGATCAACATCAGGCTCTCCTTTCTCATAAGCCCCAACAAATGCCTTCCATTCTCTTTCATACTAAACCAAAATATAAATCAGTTTCTTACTGTGGGCCTGACCTTCCATTTATCAGGCATTTCTAAGTCCGTCTGAATCTCTTCTCAGGCCCAGAATAACGCATGCATACCCTCCCCCCCTCCACACACACACACACACACACACAAATAAATAAATAAATAAATAAATAAATAAATAAGTAAATATCAGAGAGCCATGACTCTGAGAATGAGAAGGAACCCCTGTTAAAGGATTGATGGAAAGGGCATTTGCAACACAAAAGCTCCAAGACAACCTAATGGTGATCAGAGTTAGGAATCCAGTCTCACTAAATGTTCACACATTCAAACACTTACCCACATTTATGAAAATCTCTTGTGGAGCTGAGCTTTGTGGAGGAGAGTCAAAGGAAGACATACTTCAGTATCTGGGTATTTGGGAATAGCACCGGGCCACGTGTGTTGGGGGAAGTCAGATGATGACTTGCGGGTTTACTTTCTCTTCTTCTACCATGCAGGTCCCAGAGATTGAACTCAAGTCCTTAGGCTTGGTTCCAAGCTCCTTAACCTGCCGAGCCATCTTGCTAGCCTAATTCAGGTATTTTAATTTCAAAGAGTTTCCAGTTTGGTTTATGTAGAAAGACTACATCAACAGACACCAGGCCAAGGAGAAGCTAATCCAGGATCCCTGCAGGATGTCAGGCCCTGTTTCCTTCAGCCGTGGATGACCTGTGTGTGAGTAAGGACTGTTAGTGTTTGGTTGATGTTAACAGACAGAGCGACCTCTAAACATCCCCAAATACCAAAGCAATTTAAGAAAAGACAAGTAAATCAACTTTATAGAAAGCAGTACATAGTTGAGGCCTCTTGCAGATGACTGATCAATTTGGGCCAAGTCAATGAAAACAGCCCTCTTTAGTAGACCAAGCACATAAAACACAGTAAACATTTACTCCCTGAGATGCAGTCTCATGACTCTCCCCAGTTTCCGCCATTCTGCAACTTTAAGTACACCACATCGTCATTGGAATCCCAGAGTTCAAATGGCCCACATAGCCTTGAGGGCCGAAGAGGAGGTAAGCGAGTTTCCCCTTGTCCCGAATCTCTCATGATGCATGGGCTTTATTATACAACTTGGGTGGAGATCAATAACCACAGCATCTGGGGCTGGTTGAGTCCTTGTTTTGGGCCAAGCACTGTGCAGACTGTGTCTGATAGGATAGTGTTCATTTAACCCTAACGGAGGCTGTTTTTAACCATGCAACAAATACCTCTTATCTGTCTATTATATGCCAGGTGATCTAGAGTTTGGGGATAAAGTGACAAAAATTCCTGTGTGTCACTCAGTAAAATTGCATTCTGGAGGTGAGGAACTTCCAGAACCAGACAAGCGATGATACGTGCACATAGAGGACTATGGAGAAAGCAGAATGGGTGAAATAGGGAGCAAGGGGTGGGAGGGGGAAAGAGTGAGGGACTACATTTTATTAAGGGAAATCTTCTAAAGCACCTTGGAGTGATGTTTCCTATACAGGAACCCGGAGAAGGAAGGGCACAGCCCAAGCTTCTCTTCAGGGAAGCATTGTTCAGTCTGAGAGGTCTCTAAAAGGCTCCTGGGTAGGGGCATGCCAGTTTTTCTTTTGGTGTATCTGGAATGAAGTAAGACAAGAGAAAGTAGGAGGTAAATTGGGTAAGGTTTGAGAGGGACTGTGTGAAGGCTCTTATAGGCCATAGTGGAGGGCTGTGGTGTTTGACTTCGGCATATATAAAGCTACTGAAAAGCTTTGAGACGAAGTATGGTATAACCTAGAGAGATCATTCTGATTGCCCTAGGGAGGGCAAGTGAGACAAGGTATTGCAATATTCAGATGAAGCATGTTGATAGCGTGGCCTAGGGGACAGCTGAAATGACACAAAGTGATTTGTGCTGACCTGTGAAGGCAGTACCTGCATCATATGATAAGAGATGGGCAGCAGTGTGGAAGAATGAAAAAACTCCCAAACCCCAAGGTTTGGAAACTTGAACAATGTGAAGAATGGAACTGCCATTTGCTGAGATTGCTGCAAGAACATATTTCGGGTTGAGGATGTGGTGCATGCTCGGAATCCCAGAACTTGAGAGGCTAAGGCAAGAAGATTGTGAGTTCAAGACCAGCCTGAACTACATCATAGGACCATGTCTCAAAAATAAAACAACAAACAAATAGCTTGAAACACAAATGAAGCAGGGAAGACGTTATCCTAACCAAGGGAGCCATTTTAGGGTTGGCTAGAGTCTTGGCTCTAGAGGGGTTCCCAGGTGTCCAAGGGGATTTCCCCAACTAGTTCCGTGGGCAGCAGAGGAGAAGGTGCCTGAACTGGCCTTATCCTATAGCCACACTGATGAATATCTTGCATATCACCATAGAACCTTCATCTGGTGATGGATGGAGATAGAGACAGAGACCCACATTGGAGCACTGGACTGAGCTCCCAAGGTCCAAATGAGGAGCAGAAGGAGGGAGAACATGAGCAAGGAAGTCAGGACCGCGAGGGGTGTGTCCACCCACTGAGACAATGGGACTGATCTAATGGGAGCTCACCAAGGTCAGCTGGACTGGGACTGATGGAGCATGTGATCAAATGGGACTCTCTGAACGTGGCTGACAATGAGGGCTGACTGAGAAGGCAAGGACAATGGCACTGAGTTTTGATTCTACTGCATGGATTGGCCTTGTGGGAGCCTAGTCTGTTTCGATGCTCACCTTCCTAGACCTGGATGGAGGGGGGAGGACCTTGGACTTCCCACAGGGCAGGAAACCCTGACTGCTCTTAGGACTGGAGAGGGAGGAGAAGAGGGAATGGGGGGAGTGGGAGGGAAATGGGAGGAGGGGAGGAGGTGGAAATTTTTAATAAATAAATAAATTTAAAAAAAAACAAAAAACACAAATGATTAATTAAAATTGTAGTTTGAGAGGTCTATTAGATACATAACAATGGAAGGCTAGAGAAATGGCTCCATTGGGAAAGTTCTTGCTGCTCAAATATGAGGACCTGAGTTTGGGTCCTAAGCACTCATGTAACAGGCCAGGTGTGGTGATCAGTGTCTGTAACCTCAGCACTCGAGAGTAGACCCAACCATATCTTCAGAGCCTGCTGGCAAGTAAGTCTAGCCAATCTACAAGTTCCAGGCTCAGTGAGAGATCCTACCTCAAAAAATAAAGTAGAGAGGGAGCCTAGCATGGTTGTGCACACTTGATAATCCCAGCACTCAGGAGGCAAAGGCAGACAGATCTCTGTAAGTCTGAGGCAAGCCTGGTCTACATAGCAAATTCCAGACTAAACAGGGATACATAGACATCAAAAAAACAGAACAAAAACAAAAAAGGAGAGGGACTCCATATTCTCATGAACATGTACAACACACACACACACACAAACACAAACACACACACACACACACACAGGATAGAGACCGGGAGGGAGGAAAGGAGAAGAAGAAGGAGAGAGAGAGTGAGAGCTAGGAAAATAGAGCTGTTTAGTCAGAGGTTTGGCATTCAATGAAATAGTCTGGGCCTCCTGCGATTGAGATTATCTGTATTTTTCAACCTTGGCTTAGGCAAGAGGTATGAGAGTCTGATCTGGCACAGATATGAGATACATCTGTATGGATAAAATAAAAAGAACTAAAAGAAATGGGTGAGAAGGAAAAGGGTACCTGGGTTGTGGAGGACATGTATAGTCTTGCAGAAATTCTATCATGAAACATTCTGTGAAATAATTATTTCCAGGGACTTTGATTCCATATAGTGAACATGTTGAGCTGGGCCAATGCAAAGGACAAAGCTACATCAATAGCAAAAATGCAAATCAACAACCCAGCAACTCGTTTTGAAATTAATTGGTATAAAAATGCAAAGTGAAAAAAAATTAAAATCATTTTATGTCTTTCCCAGTCTTTAATTGATTCTCTTATTGAGTGTTTTATGTTAAGTGCTTCGTGACATGGAGTTTTAAGGATATTGCATAAAAATAAAATGGACTGTACTCAGCTTCATACCCATAACCCAAGTGCAGCTCCATTTGTCTTGCCTTAAATTAACTTCAGCTATTACATTTTTTTTTCTGTCTTTTGCAGCTCTTCATTGATTTTTTCCCTCCCATCTCCTCTCAGTGACCTTTATTACACGGTCCTTCCTAATGCTAGTCCCTCCTACTCCATTTCTTCTTTTCAATTTCTCCCTGATGAGATACCTTATCTCGCTAGTCCTGTTTCAGACACGACTGAATTGCATAGATTCCCTAGAGAACCTGCATCGAACCAAGGAAGTGACTAATATTTCTGCCATAATATATCCGAGTTTATAGAAATATTCTCCGACACTGTGACTGAAAGTTGGGTCTTAGCTAATTTGCAAATTTAGCAAATAATCACTTGCTTTTCTCTGTGTCCAGGACCACCCTGGGTGTGGCAAGTGCTTGTTCCACAAGGTCATGTCATGATTGTATGCTGCTGACGTCCATAATGGAGGCAAAAGATTTATTCATATTCTAACACGGGTTTGCAAAGAGAACGTCTCTTGTTAGCTCCGTCAATACAGCTCTTTATGAGACCTGCCACATGCAGGGAACCCAGGAAAGTTCCTACTTTTCAGCTTGATTTCTTTTTGAACGAATGTGTAAAATAGAGGTTTCCTTATGGCATTTTCATAATTCATACCTTGCAAGCTGTTCATATTCAGCCCTCCATCACTCTCTTGTTCCACCCTCTCCATACTATTATTCCTCACCTCTCCCGTCTAATCTTTTTTTTCCCTCCTTGGAGACAATCACATTATGAAGCCCTTGCTGATCTAGAAGTCACTATGTAAACCAAGCTGGCCTAGAACTTACAAAGATCAGTTTGTGTCTGCCTCCCAAGTGCTGGACTTCAAGGTCTGTGCCTCTATCACCAGCCGTGCTGATCACTTTTACTATAAACAAAAGCAACTTGGGGAGGAGGGTTTATTTGGCCTACATGGCCAGATTACAGTCCATCATGAAGGCAAGTCAGGACAGGTACCCAAGGCAGGAACCCAGAGTCAAGAACTGAAGCAGAGGCCATGGAGTAGTGCTGTTTACTGGCTTGCTCCTTGTGGATTGCTCAGCCTGCTTTTTTATACCACCCAGGTCCACCTGCCCAGGGGTGGCACTGCCTACAGTGGGCTGGACTCTCCCCCTTCAATTATCAATCAAGAAAATGCCCACAGACTTGCCTACAGACAAGTAGAGATTTTTTCTCAACTGAGACTCCTCTTTCCAGACGGAAGATTAACTTGTGTCAAGTTGGCAGATACTCAACTAGGATCCTTGTAAACATCAAGACTTGAGTCTGGATCCTCAGAGCCCACATAAGGGTAGCCATGGTAGCATGCACCTATAGTCCTTCTGCTAGATGGAACATGAAAACAGGAGAATCCCAGGGAGCTCAAGATCCAGCTAGACAGCAGAGATGAGACCCAGGGTCAAACAAGGTGGAAGCAAGGAATGACACCTGAGGTTTTCCTCTGCCCTCTACACTTGCA
This sequence comes from Arvicola amphibius, assembly GCF_903992535.2. NCBI lineage: Eukaryota > Metazoa > Chordata > Mammalia > Rodentia > Cricetidae > Arvicola > Arvicola amphibius. The sequence goes on along the minus strand of NC_052049.1, from coordinate 127,414,078 downwards.
CCATGACACACACACACACCCACAAGCACCTATATACACACATACAACACACGCACACATACACACACACACACACACACACACACACACACACACACTCATAAGATTTAAAATGGAACGTTAGGGATCATCTAGCTATTTATTTCCCCAACTAGGAATCCTGATTTGAGTCTCCACAGCCTCTGACTTAACATGTAAACCAAGTACAAACGAAAACAGCAACAGCTCAGCAGGCTTCCGCTCTCATTGCTAAACCACCTCCATTTCGAGAAAATCCCGCCTTACATCGAGTCACATTTCTCTCCCTGGGGTTTCCAGGTTTATTCCTTCCCCTTTGGAGCTACTAAGACAAATGACAACATCTGTCGTCTGGTGTCACTGCAACGATTCCAGTTTTAGAACTAGAATTTTTTTCTTAATCTTTTTTTTTCTCCTACTTATGGTGTCTCCATTCTTTTCATTTCTACCACCTGGCTACTCTTCCCCAGGACATTTCTACCTGAGTGAGTGCACATGATGCTCCCATTGTGGTCCTCTGACCCTGAGGCTAGCAAGATCTAGGTGACAGATTCGTGTGTCAGTGCCTATTAGCCAAGATTAAAAAATGTTTATTCCCCACTTCCTTCTCCCCAGATCTGTGACTCTCTGAAAATCGCAGCCCAAGCCTTGGCTACGTCTGCCAAATAAAATGCTGGAGCTCAGTGCTGTCATGCCACCCGCTTCCTGTACCCCTGCAGCCCTGTCTTATTTTACAGTGAAGAACTCAGATGCAGGACATGCTCAGGCTTGTACAGTCAGTAGAGACAAAGTTATTAAAAAACAAGTGCTAGAATAACAAGGCATGAAGCTACCCACATGCTGTGGCAAGGAGACATGATTTTTTTAAGTTTAAGGGAAAAATTAAGGTTTTACTTTAGCCCTCCACCCACTTCCATTGTCTAAATATTTTTGCCAGTTCTCTTATTCCATTCCAGCTTTTATACTTTTTCCATACCTGCAAGCTCTGTTCAGGACTCCTGTTTTTAAAACAAGTTACTGATGGCCAACTAGGACAAACAAACCTACACAATCTATACAATCATTTACTCTCTCGTAATGAAGCACCTTTATAATTAATTAGTATGCATTTCTTTGAAGTGGATGAGTTTGCCCCCTCTCTCAATTAGTATCCTCTTAAGGTAGTCACCCATAGTATGCCCATCTGTAAATATCTAATTCAGTCCTAATGCAATATTAACCCTTGACTAGTGAATTAATATGTGTAAAGTTGGAAGTATCTTTGATGACTTATGTAAAATATATTAAATGGATGCAGAGATGATGTAACGTTCCCCAAAGAACTGCAAATTTTGCATTTCCTGTCTGAGGTAGGTTTTAAGTTACATCACTCACCTTGGAAATATATACATACATGCATTACACACACACACACACACACACACACACACACACACACACACACAGAAGGCGAAGAGAGAAAACATTCCTGGATTAGCATGACAAGCACAATGCAGCCCCTTATACTGGTCCTCCTGCCTTCCTGTTAAAATGTCTTGAGAGTAGAACAAAATATTAATTCTAAACTGGCAACAGTGTACTGTAAGACAATGAGATAAGCCCTGCAGACAAACGAGAATTAAAAAGCATGTTTTATCCATTGAAGGAGCAGAGCAGATGGTCCCTGCGCAGGAAGGAATCTCTTGGAATCTTCTTTCAGTGTCTATACATAATTCAGGTAGAGACCTGGCAATTTAGAAGAACAAATTGCCATTTCCTAACCATGCAGGAGCCACACTATTAATGAGCTGGGTTCAAGTGTTTTATCATTTCCATTTATCTGCAGGTTGTAATTCCCAGCATGCACTAGGACAGGAACTGGCAAAGCAAGTAGGGAAATACCACATCCTGAGCATCGTGAGCAGAGCTGAGAAGAGGAGGCCACTGGAAGTGGTGAGCTCCCTCTGGCCCACTCCTGCCTTCATCTTGACTTGACTGATTGAGTCTGTCATTTCTTAGAAACCACACCAATGTCTGCATAAGCCATTTTTACATCATTGTGACCAAACACTGAAGAGGAACAACTCAAAGGAGGACAGACTTCTTCTGGCTCATCCTTTCAGAGAACTTCCAGTCCACTATGGCAGGAAGGCACAGAGGATGGTGGTGAGAGCGTGTGGCTGGCATGACATTGTTTGAAGAGAAGCTGCCATCTGGTCATGACTGTCTTGTGTAGAGAGCTTCAGGTTAGACTAGACTACAGATGATTGGATGAGTCTCTGGGTCCCCTAGAAATAAAACAATGGGTATCTACTATGGGTTCTTCTACCTCTGCCAGCCCCGCGGTAAGGCTTTAAGTCTAAAGAGCAAAACTCTGCCCACCTTGCCTGTTGGCAGACCGTCTGGAGCTATTTACTTCACTTTTCCAGGGCCAAGCAACCAAACAGATGAAAAAGAACATGAGGTGTAGCCGGGCGTGGTGGCGCACGCCTTTAATCCCAGCACTCGGGAGGCAGAGGCAGGCGGATCTCTGTGAGTTCGAGACCAGCCTGGTCTACAAGAGCTAGTTCCAGGACAGGCTCCAAAGCCACAGAGAAACCCTGTCTCGAAAAACCAAAAAAAAAAAAAAAAAAAAAAAGAACATGAGGTGTATCAGCCAGGTCTACAGACTGAGTTCCAGAACAGCCAAGGCTACACAGAGCCAAAAAACAACAAAAAAGACCATAAGGAGTATGTTCCTGCAAAAAGAGAGAATTCAAGCAAATAAAGCCTTGTTTTTATCATTACTTTAGTATAACAGAATTTAGGATGAAATATAAAAAACAAAATAAACAGCGAGAAATACAACTGGCCAAAAGACATTGTGATGGTTAGTTTGGTTTTGTTTGTTTGTTTTGATTTTTTGTTTGTTTTTTTGTCAACTTGACACAAGCTAGAATCATCTGGGAAGAGGGAACCTTACTTTGAGAAAGTGACTCCATCAGATTGATCTGTAGGTTTGAGATATTTTCTTTATTAATGATTGTAAACTCAAATGGGAAAGGTATCCTGTCAGTCAGGAGCCAAATAATACCACAAAGTCACACCACACATCAAACCTCACAGAAGAGATTTTGTCTTAGTTAGGGTTTCTATTGTTGTGGAGAGGCACCATGAGTATGGTAACTCTTACAAAGAAAGCATTTAATTGGGGCTGGCTTACAGTCAGAGAGGTTTGGTCCATTATCTTCATGGTGGAATACAGGCAGTCATGATGCTGGAGAAGGAGCTGAGAGTTCTACATCTTAATCTACAGGAAACAGAAGCAACTGTGTCACATGAAGCCTAGCTAGAGTATATAAAACCTTAAAGCTCACCTCCACAGTGACACACTTCTTCCAACAAAGTCATACCTCCTGATAGTACCACTCCCTATGGGCCAATCATTCAAACACATGAGTCTTTGGCGGCCATACCTATTCAAACCACCAGATTTATTGGGAGGGAAAACCCCAAGGGCATGGCTGCCTCTGCTTGGGTGAGAAGCAGCAGAGAACTGAGCAGAAGACACAAGGTTTCATTGGGGGCAGAATTTTCCAGGGTGCCCTGGGATTGGAGGGATTATGTGACCTGATCTTGGGGCAAGCTCAGGGATAGCTGGGATCTTTTTTCTGTAGGGCAGGGTCTGTCCATTCATGAATAGTCAACAATGATTGATGTGGGAGGGTCCAGCCTCTGTGGGTGGTGCCACCCGTTGGCAGTTGATCCTTCAGGTCTCTGCCTTGAATTCCCACCGTGACATCCGTGAATGATAGACTCCTGTAAGCGCAAATAAATTTTTTCCTCACCAAATCACTTTTGGTCGTGGTATTTTATCATCACCACTACAGAAAACAAACAAGGACATAAATAAGTTCATATATTTCTTCACTGATGTGAAGAAAATAACAAAAGTTTTATCTAGAGTATATTAAAAACATTTTCCTAATAGAATAATATTAACTCACTGGTGTCTTCTTCTAGGAGATATTAAACCATTTTACAAAGCTACAGAGACCAAATCAGTATGGTTCTGGTATAAACAGAGACAGACCAATGGAGCAGAACTCAAGGTAATAAAAATCTGCTGATAACAGATGAGTCGTGCCAGAACACACTGCTGGCCACCTTGAAGGGGGCATTGGGCCCCCACACTGCATGGATTTATATCAAATTAAAGTTTAAAGAGGTTACAAATTAAGAAGGTAAAAGCTTGAAGCATACAGATATCTAAGGAAAATGGGGATTGAGAAAGGCCAGAGAGCTGGTCCAGCAAGCAAAAGTGGTTGCTATGGAGGCAAGCCCGATGGCCTGAACTTTATCTCACAGTGGAAGGAGAAAACTGACTCCCAGTAGTTGTTCTCTGACCTCACATGTGCATGCACGTGCCTGAGCTCACACACACAGTAATAATAGAAACCAGGAAAGATGGGGAAGTCTTTTGAAGTTTCCCCCTAAAAATAAAGCCATAAATAAAACCCTGCGAGAGTGTCTTATATTTTAAAACTTCTGACAAGGAGAAGTACCTCACACAGTTAAAAGACAAGCATGGTGTGTTGCAAGGGACCAATATCCTTCATACATAAAAAGTTCTTATGAGTGGGTCAAAGAGGTGGACACTCAGATATAAATATTGGCAAAGGACATAAAATAGATCAATTTCAAAAGAGTACAGATGACTAAAGTCCATACCAAAAAGATATTCAGCCTTACTGGTAATACAATACACAAACAACCAATGAGAGAGGATTCTATCTAACATGCTGGTGGACCCTAGAAAGGCCTTAAATGGTGTCAGAGATAAGAGAAAATCAAGCACAGCTCTATGGACATCTCAGATGGACAAGGAATCATGTTACCTCTGCCAACACTAACATCCCCGACAGCAGAAGGCTGTATCCGCTGGAAAAGCTTGCAGACAAAGAGAAAGCTACAGTTGGGAGGATTATTCTAATGTGGCCCCAGTATTAGTTGAAGGGCAAATACTGTGGGGGTCACTAGCTGAGCAAAGTAAGGAGGTGCGGTTGAGATGAGCAGCATTACCCTTGTTATGGACTCAACATAAGATGTCCCCATAGGCTCATGGTTTGAATGATTTTTGCCTAGCTTGTGAGCAGTTTTGGAGGGCTATGGAGCCTTTAGGGTTTGGGATGAAGCTGGCTGAAGGGTGTTACTGAATGCAGGCCTTTGAAGATCATACCTATCCTTGGTGCTGGCCTTCTGTCTTTGCCCCCTGGTTCAATATGATGTGAGAAGCTCATGCCAGCCACAGACTCTCACCACCCTCCCTGTGCCTTCCCCACCAGGATAGATGGATGGCAAGTTCTCTGAACCATGAGCCTAAAGAACTCTTTCCTCCTTCATATTAAGTTATTTTGGGGATACAACATTCAATTTTTTTAAGATTTGTTTTTTAATTTTTATTTGTATGTATGTGCATTGCCTGTGTGAGTTTATTACACCGCACATCTGCATGCAGGTACCCAAAGAAACAAGAAGAGGGCATCAAATTCCCTGTAATTGGTTACAGATGGCTGTGAGTTGACTGATGTGGGTACTGGGAACCAAACTGGGTTCTCTGCAAGAGCAGCAAGTACCTTTACTGCTGAGACAGCTCCATGATAAAATTTTTAAAAAAGGTTCCCATAAATATGTCAATTGCTGACGCCTCATCTACAGGTTTTGTTGCACACATACAACATTGAGAGCTCAGTCACAAGCTGCAGCCAAGCCAAGAATGATGTTGAGCAATATCCTGACTTCAGAGCCATTAAAATGTGACCCAAAACATCAAGTCTAAAATCAACGAGCAGGGGCGGGAGATGCCTCAGTTAGTAAAGTGTTTGCCTCAAAGGCATGAGGAACTGAGTTCAAACCTCCAGAATCCACACATAAAATGCAGGTTTTGTTGGGGGGAGGTGGGGAAGGACTGCTGGCCCGCCAGCCTAACCTAGTTGGTGACCCTGTCTCAAAGGAGATGGGTGTCAGTTCTTAGGATAACACCTGAAGTTGACGTCTGACCCATACACATATGTGTTCACACTCACACATGCACCCCACACGTACAAACACACATGCATACGTACATCAAGAAAAAAAATGAAGGGCTGGAGAGATGGCTCAGTGGTTAAGAGCACTGACTGCTCTTCCAGAGGTCCTGAGTTCAATTCCCAGCAACCACATGGTGGCTCACAGCCATCTGTAATGAGACCTGGTGCCCCCTTCTGGCTTGCAGGCACACATGGAGGGAATGCTGTACACATAATAAATAAATATTTTTTAAAAAAAGAAAGAAAAAAATGAAGCATAACATTCATAACAAGGTATTTCAGGATTTAGTGGGTTAAAAGGGAGGTATGTTGGTAACATCAAGAACAGCGTCCCTGACATTTAAGATTCATGACAATGCAATGGTGACATCATTTTGTAGGTATGATCCTCTCCAGTATACTGTTGCCAAGTCTCTGACTTCTTTATTTGGATTTTCAAATGAGACCCACCCTGGTGGTAATGTTGGCCCAGTTGCCTTTGAGTGAGGCTAATGTGCCCTATATCAGAGAGACAAATCATGTTTTACAAACCTCGGCATTCTTCACTGAATGATCTATTTGCAGACCTTGCTGTGAAAGCACTCTAATGAATTCTTTCTTTGCAGTACCATCCCATTGTATGGGCGAGCTGTAATTTATTTCACTAATTCACTACTGATGGACACTTTGCTGGCATCTAGCCTGGTCGCTCTTGTTAGAAGGCAGCAATGGTCTTTTCTTGTGTTTTTTTTGTTTTTGTTTTTTTTTAACCTCTGCAAACACAAGAAATTATTCACTGACTTTTTTTTTTCAAGAATGGCAGAAGCGTTTAATAGGGAGACATTTTATACCTTTTAGACTGTATTTAATTTTTGTAATTGTTTTACTTTTTTTCTAAAAAGGAAACTAAAGCTCAAACTCGTAGGGTTTTCTTTTATCTGATGGTTGCTTTTGTCTTGGTTCTAGAATGATCATTGCACTTTGATTTATTCACCTATCCAGCTCTCGCCTTGGACACCTCCCTACTTCTGGTCCCTGGTGCTTGTTTATTGGATTTCTTTTCTAGAAGCAACTAGCTTTTGAGAACCCAATCAAATTCTTTCCTCCTGTCCAAAAGAGGTACTTTAAGAGCCCCCTCCCCCATGCAATCCGTGTTATCAAATGTGACATTATTTTTTTTCAGCATTTCTAGCCAGGACAAGGAACATCAGAGGCCTGAAATACCTCTAAAATATTTCGTCTTCTGTTTTATAGAGGAATCCGATTCCTTCCCTCTCTTTTCCTTTTCTGTTCCCAATCTTTCTAAAGTGGCAATCTAATTCTGAAGCAAAGCCAGGGCTTGCTTTGCACAGCTGTTGAAATGGACAGCTTGGAGTGCAGTATCTCCTCTAACAATGGGGATGTTACAAAGTGATTAAATGGTTTAAGTCATTTGATTTTAAGTTAAAAGTTAAGTTAGAATTCTGTGAGTTTAAAATGCTTCTTAATGACTCTTTTCCACATGCGTAAGTGTTTGTGGCACCTGCACATGTCTTCAGGTGCAGAGAGAGGATGCTGTCACTCCACCACCTTCTGCCTCCCTTTTTAAGATTTATTTATTTCTGCCAGGGAGTGGTGGCACATGCCTTTAACTCCAGCATTTAGGAGGCAGAGGCAAGTGTATTTCTATGAGTTCAAAGCCAGCTTGGTCTACAGAGCAAGTTCTAGGACAGCTAAGGTTACCAAAGAAATCCTGTCTGAAAAAGAAAAAAAATTGTTTTGTCTGCCTGTATGTCTGCGTACCACTTATAAGCAGTGCTAACACCTATCAGAAGAGGCATCGGGTCCTTTGAAATTGGCATTTCAGAAAGTTGTGAGCTGCCATGTAGGTGCTGGGAACAGAACTCAGGTCCTCTGGAAGAGCGCCAGTGTTTTTAATTCCTGAGCCACCTCCCCAATCCTGCCTTATACTCTTTTGAGACATGGTCTCTTGATGAACCTAGAGCTAGGCTGGCAGGCAGCCTCCATGTCTCCCATCTTCACCCCACCTACATGGTGCTGAGGCTACTGACATGCGTGTGCCACCCCTGGCTTTTTACATGGGTGTGAAAATTTAAACTCAGGTTGCATGCTTGTACAGCAAGCACCCTTAACCACTGAGCCATATTCCATGTCTTATTTTGGTTTCTTAAGCAAATAAACCTTGGTAATGGGAGAGAACACCGGGGACTCCAAACCTGAGTGGAGGGGTATGGAGAACTCTCTGCACCATCTTTGGAATTTTTCTGTAAACTAACATGATCACCAACATGAAAATAGTTTTAAAATTTACATTCACATGTTCTCTTGGTGAACTCATGAACCTGTGAAGCTACAACTTTGCTTGGCTTGGTTGCCTTCAAGCAAAGTCTTGTGTAAGTGGATCACTGTGAGTTCAAGGCCAGTCTTTCCTGGCCACTGGGACCACGGTAGCACTGGGTACCAAATCTGCCGGTTTGGAAGGTGATGATGGTGAAGGAGGTCCCTGAGGACTGCAGCTGCTGCCTTCCCTTGGCGAATGGAGACCGCCAGGAACTGTCCTAATAAGCAAGGCCATAGGAGCACCTTCCTGATTGTGTTCTTAGATCTACCCTTCATCCCCCACCCCTGCTTCAGACTCTGCTAGGACAATCAAGCGAGTTGCCTGAACACTATTAAAATGATAAACATGTTGTAAGCTGCGGAGAATCGATAACCGCTCATGAAGGGTTCCAATCTGCAATGAGAGAGCAGAACACAGATTTTTATCACTGGGACAAATTTTCTGAGTGTCAAATCTCTTCTGCTCAGGAGGACTTGGTAGGTTTCTGAGCTAAATGAGGAGAGTTTGCGTCTCTGCCCTCCATTATGCAGGAGAAAGATAGAGCTTTCTATGGATTGAATTGTGCCGCTTCAGATTTATGTATTGGAGATCTGTCGTCCATGCTACTGTATTGGAGTTAGAGCCTTTGAGAACATGATAAAGTTATGTGGGACCTTCAGGATAGAATTTTGACACCCTTAGAAGAGGAGGGCATACCTGTGCTCTCTCTTTACTAGTTACAGACTCAGAAAGCCAGGAAGAAAGGACTCTCCAGCAGAAACTAACTCTGCTGCACCTTACCTAGGACCCGCAGTTTCCAGACCCGTGAGAAATGTTGTCCATGACACTCAGTCTGGGATGTTTGCTTATGGAAGCCTCTGCAGGGTCTCACAGAACCCTTTTCTCTCTTCTGCTTTTCCTTTTATCACAGAAAAATAATATTATAGCTAGGACACAGAATAGGAACAGTATAAACAAAGAGTTCTCCTGGTCAATTTTAATGTCCACAGTGGCTTCTGAAGGAGGATAATAGGGTTGAAGGGAAAAAAGAGAATGCATCACTTTGCCTGGGTACCACTCAAGCTCCTGGCACAAAGGCACAGCTTAAGTGGTTCCAGCCCTAATTTTAATGGTGATGATGATGAAGGCTTGCCTTTGGAATTCCCTCTTTCTTTTATTAATTGCGTGATCTGGAGTTTTTTCCCCAAGTCCTTTAAAATAGCAAAACTAACAAAAATTTATTAGGCTTTCCCTCACTGTGGAGGTCTCTCAAGGTCCTCCTCCGGAATTGCATGAGGTAATGGATGCAAAAGGGTTTTGTAAAATATAAAGCATTCCATGCGTGCAAGCTATTACTGGAAGGAAGCAGAAGGATGAATTGAAATCCCAAGATCCCCTAAAACGTGCAAAAGGTGCCCCTATTTGGATTGTCACCCTCACAGAGCATTTTACAGACCATTTAACAATTTCTCCAAGAGCTCACACCGGTTCCCTCAGTAACATCCCTGTGCTATGCCAGGGAGGGCAAGGAGAGGCTGACTCTCCCAAGCCTGGCCCCATGGACAGCGGCAGTGCCTGCAGAGGAAGGGGCTTGGTTGCTAGGAGACCAGCAAGAGTGGGCAGCTAGCTCCCAAGCAGGTTAGAATCCGGAGAGGAAAGATTTTAAAAGCCTATTTCCGTCTGCTTCTGCTAGAATTGAAATTCTCTTCAGGGTCCAGCCACCAGTGATACAATCTGCTTACATTACTGGTATTGAGAGCTCTTGAAAGGATCTATTTGACCGTTCCTCGCAGCTCCCTCCCACAGTGCCTAGAAAAGACAAGCACTTAAAAGAAAAAAGGGGAAGGGGACAGAAAAGGAGTTGATGGAGTCCATAGCAGAAGCAGAGAAGTGACAGCAAGAATTAACCCAAACACATCTGATCACAACCCTCAGAACCCAAAGAAGTCATAATTGTGCTCGAGCTATGCCGAATGACGGTGCCTCCCGTAGCTTCTCTGCATCGCGGCAGACAGCTACACACAACTGAGGGTTGATTTCAAGTGTGAGAGAGGTGTGTCAGCCTGGCTTCTTCACTGGAGCTTATCTTCACAGACGCAGTCTGACATGTGCTTCTGGGCTAATTGGAGTCTGGTTGACACTGAATTTAAGTTTTCCCTTTAAGGAGCACAAAGTATGATTTTTCAAATAAGAATTGCTTGCTTGTTTTGTTGGGTTTTTGTTTTTGTTTTCCTCCCCAGAGCAAGTTCTAAATACCCAAGAAATCAAACCCGCGAGCCTTCAGCAAGATGTGCAGACACTTACAACTGCCTAGAACAGAGTATTGAGCGGTGGAGGAGTCCGCTGGGAAAACCGCAAAATAATTGGTGCATTTAAAGTCATTTATGGACCAATGCTTGACAGGCTTTGTGCCTTGTTACTGCTGCAGTATTGAGAACAAAGTGGGAGTGCCGATTCACCAGGAAGATGGAAACTCGTGGGCTTTAGGCATATAAACCATCTCTAAAGAGGTTCCCGGGCCCTCGGCAGACAACCTTTATTTGGTTAAAGCCTAATGCCTACTGACAAAATGGAAGGCTCGTTTCTGTATTTACAGGCTGGCTTTCTAACCTGCTTTTATAGGCAGTCAGGGCGGAGGGAGATTACAAAGGAGGAACCGTAATTGGTTGAGGAAAGAACACTTCAGAGAAGTGGAGAACAAGCCTAGGACAGTTTCTTGGAGGTGAAGATGAGGGCAGACCTGAAAGCTGAGAACAGTGTGAAGGGAAAAAGATTACAAGTCTGTCATTAGCCGATCGCACACATGAGAAACACGATCGTGAACAGACGCCGAGGACCTCAGCAAAGCGAGGAGACGAAGCACCAGAGACCAGGCATACCAACGAGAAATCCGCATCTCACATGTGTGCAGGCAGCTAGCTAGCTCACTGAATGAGGGTGCAAGCTCTGGAGTCATTCCCCTTCCCCTTTTTTCCTTTTCGTATATATGTGTATGGTAAGTGTGTATGTGTGGTGTGTGTTCACATATGTGTTTGGATACATGGTGTGTGCAGGGCAGGTGTACATATATGGCAGTACATGCAGAGGCCTGAAGTTGATCACTGTCTACCTATTCATCAAGTCAGTGTCTCTCAGTTGAATCCAGAACTTGCAGATAGGGTTAGCCTGGCTAGCTAGCCTGATCTGGGGAGCCACTGTCTCTACTTTCTGAGCTCTAGCATCCCAGGTGGCATTTATGACATTTACATGAGTTCTAGGGTCCAAACTCTAGCCCTTGGACTCATGTGGCAAGTACTTTAACCACTGGCCCATCTCTTAACTCTATTTCCACCTTCCTTCTCTACTGTATAAAAATAAATCCTTTGTGCGCAGAGACTATTCTGGTGAGCAGAATGATGATGCCAACTTTGGACTCACAGAAACTGGGGTTCAAATCCTGGCTCTTTCATGTACTGGTATGGGACCCTGGACCGGACACTTAGTACACTGGGTCTCAGTTTTCTCATCTGTAACAGAAGGGTGATGATACCATCTCCACTCTTTTCCCCCAATGCAACAGGTTTTGGGGGGAGACGGTCCAGCTCCACCCTCTTTTTTACCCTCATTTCCCACGGTAGAGAAGTACCCCGGAGTGAGAGCAGTCTGCATAAAAACTATGAGTGAAGAGGAAATGCTAAGATTCATGGCCTTCCTTGGAACAGAGAGTTTCTTTAAAAGGAGAGATTCTTGTAAAAGCCTGCCTAAGCAAGACAGCTTGGAAGGGATTTCTGAACAATTCAAATGAAGGACAAGGTTGGCACGGCGTCTTTGGAAGTTTGGGATGAAAATGTTCTGGTGGTGGTGGCAATGGTGGCAGCAGTGGTAGTGGCAGTGGCGGTGGTGGCAGCGGCGACAGTGGTGGCAGTGGCTTTGCAATTCATCCAGGCATCTAAAGGACAGCTAAAGAGGTCCCCCTGGACAGATGGCAGCAAAAGGACCAGGTGCAGGTTTCCACGGCAACAGTCCAGGTTTTTCTGACTTCAGCCTATCAGTCTACGTAGAATCTAGCCAGGTGACTAGTGCCCAGAGTTGCTTCTGGGTGGATCTGTTTGTCCCTCTCTCCCGTCCCACCATAGACATTTCTAACTCTGCCATGCTTGAGGAGGGGTGGCAGACTGCCAAGTCTATGTGCACATGTTTGGCTTTCCCAAAGGACAGGGCATTCCTAATCCCAGAAAGATTGTTTTCTGTTACCTTGAGAATTACAAGTGAAGTTCTACCATTTTCGTCCCAGAAAACCAGAACCTCCTTCTTGTGCCAGCTACGATCACCCCATCTTTGTACCTTAGGAACTGTGTGCAGAGTCAGGCTAATATTCCAGGCTCAGTAGGCAAGATGATAACCAAGAAAGCAGATAGTTAGAGAGGTGCTGGGGTGAGATAAATGTGGCCTAGAAAGTAATTCATGGGATTCATGAGTTGATGGGAAGGAATCTGAAAGCAAAAGAGAAAGGCAAAGCCAAGAGAACTGGTTTACAAAGGAGCTACTGTTCTGCCTCCAGGGCAGGGCGTGTGGTGTGCGTGCGTGTGTGTGTGTGTGTGTGTGTGTGTGTGTGTGTGTGTGTGTGTGGTGTGGTGTGTTTAGATGGGTCATAACAAATGAGACAAGGAGAGACAAATAGATTCCAGGCCTGGAGATGGCTTATGTAAGCTGGGTGGGCAGGGCATAGTCACACCGTTGTGTCCAGGACTGACACCTGGCAGGTGGGGAAGGAAGGAGCACCTGAAATACTGCCAGCAGCCGATAGACATAGGAAGCCCAGAAACATTTGCCACACCTGAGGTTGCCTTTTAAGGAAAGTGGCCCAGACCAGTTCTGTCTTGTATATGTTATACTTCGAGTGAAACCAACTCAGCGCCCTCACATGACTGATGTCTCTAGATATTGTTGCTAATCTAAGGTAGCAACTCATGTGGTGGTCACAACACTCTCCTCTGTCTTAGGAAGACACTTTCACATCAGAGGGGGATGAATCTGCTGTTTATGGGCTGAAATATGTCACTCCAAGTTTATGTGAACCTGATTGCATTAAAATGAGGGTATTAGGGCTGGGTAGTGGTGATGCTTGCCTTTAATCTTAGCATTCAGGAGGCAGAGGAGGGCAGATCTCTGTGAGTTGGAAACCAACCTGGTCTACAGAGTTCCAGGACAGCCAGCATTATGTAAAGAAACCCTGTATCAAAAGCCAAATAAATAAAATAAAATAAGGGTATTTAGAATTGTATCGTAACCCAATCTGATCAATGTCATAATAAGAATGGGAAATTTAGCTAAGTGGTGATGGCGCACACCTTTAATCCTAGCACTTGGGAGGCACAGGCAAGCAGATCTCTGTGAGTTCAAGGCTAGCCTGGTCCTCAAAGCCAGTTCCAGGACAGACCATGCTATACAGGGAAACCCTGTCTTAAAAACCCAAATCAAAACAAACCAAACCAAAACCAAACAATGGGAAACTTAGGACTGGAGAGATGGCTCAGTGATCAAAAGCACTTGCTGCTCTTCCAGAGGGCTGAGGTTCAATTCCCAACACCCATAAGGTGGCTCACAACCATCTTTAGTTTAGTTCCAGGGGATCCAGCCATCTCTTCTGGCCTCTAAAGGAACTGAACTCACACAGTACCCATACATACATACAGGACAACCCCCATATACTTGAAATTTTTAAATTTTAAAACAGGAAATTTAGATACACAGGGATACCAGCAGCATATTCACATAAAGGAAACACCATATTAGCATGTATCAGAGAGAGGGGGGGAGGATGTCAGAGATGGTAAAATAATAAAAATGTTTATTCAGATTATGACAAATACCAAAATACTAATGGTGTGCTAACTAAATGTATGAACTGAAGGAAGCCACTGTGTCCAGCGGCTGGGGTCCATGGGGAGTGAGTGTTAGAGCCTAGAGGTGGGGGCAGGTAGACTGGGACCAGGCTTGCCCTAGCGGCTTTGTGAAGGGCCCACTCTTAAGGCTCATTAGCACTTACTGGTTTCTGCTTTCTTACAGGAAAAAAAAAAGACAATTAGATTTCTTTTTCTATAATCAGCTCACAAAATGGCTGTGCCAGATTTGTATGCATAATTGTTTCTGCCTCTTTTTCAACAATGTTGTTTGTAAGTATATTTTGAAAATGTTTCAGGGAAATGTTGATGTTTTGTTACCCCACAAAGGTTAGATGGCTGCCACTATGAATTTTTCTGGATAAATGGGAATCCAGGGGAAAGGGAGTAAATTCATGTTGCGTTTTCAAATGCATTCTGGTAGCTGGGCAAGGGCGTTTGAGAGCATAGTAGAAGGTTCAGCAGAATGTGGGAAAGGTTCCTCGTTTTCCACCTTCACACACACAAGCTCTGTAGCTTTGACTTCTGTTGCTTTGGTTTCTTGCTTAGCTCAACTGAAGGGGGCCAATATGGGGGATAGGAGACTCCGGAAGATGAGGCCACCATCTTGATTTGGTGGAATCAAGGAACCATCCCCATTGCTCACTGGGCAGTTTCTCCTCCCCCTTCTCTTCTTGCTTAGTCAGAGCTTTGGGGTTGGGTCCCAGTCCATTTTCTGACGCTCTAACACGTTATCTGTTAACTTACAAAGAAAACAATTTTCCTACCATTCTGGAGGCTGGGAAGTGAAAAGCTGAGGGCTTGCAGCTGGCGAAAGGCTTTTTGCTGTGTCAAGACATGGAAAGAGCCATCACTTGGCAAGACAGAACAAATACGTAAGCCCAGTTTGTTCTTTTATTTCCGCTTCCTCCTCCATCTCATCCCTCATCTCTATCTTCACCTAAACCCACTAGTCTCACCACGGGGAGCCCTACCCTCGGAACTTTATTTATCCTAATTACCTTTCAAAACAACTCCACCATAACAAGAGAGAGTAACAAAGGATGAGTGGAGTGAGTTGGCAATGAGAGTTTTAGGTCTAGTGGGGGTGGGGGTGGGGGTGGGGTGGGTGGAGCAGAAGCAATGAACTCTTGTCAAGAGCTAAAGAGATTTTGTTCTCTCCTTCCTGAAAAACCAAGATCTTTAGAAATCACCAGTCTAGAGCCACCAGGCAGTGACTCGGCCTTGCACAGTCTGGACCATGGTAGGTACCTGACCCCCTCTGAGGCAATGAGAGAGGAAACCTAGAGGAAGAAAGTCAGGCTGTGGCATGGGGTTTCTCAGCAAATTCAGGGAGGGTATCTCTAGAGTAGTGCCCAATAAAACAAATAGGATCTTTTTCATTGATGGGAATTCTCAAGTGGTTGCCATTTAGTGGAAGGAAAAAAAAATCAGATTTGCAAATAAGCTTCGCAGTGGAGTAGAGATCTTCCACAGGGCCCATTAACTCTCAATTCTGATTAGTTTAGAAATTTCTTCTGCTTGTAGATAGCCAGGTAGGCTGACACGAGGCTCTCTTGAGAATTCTCTCACATCTATGACACCACATTTTCTCTGTACTGGGTAATATTCCAGTTGTACTACATGAATTTCTTATCAAGGAACTAAATGACCAGTATCTTTTTATTAAGTGTTCTGCATAAACAAATAAAACACTCTATGTGTGCATGCTATATTATAAATCTACTTGCCTACACATTTATTTTTCAATCCAGTACAACACTGTGAACACGCATTTGAACGACCCAAATAATGACAGATTTTGAAGACTCGCATGCATATCTGTGTAGCTTGGGGAGAGTGGTCTCTTTGGAAGCACCAATTCCATGAACAGTGATTCATTTGAGGGGCTCCCAGTGGACTGCACCTGCGCTGTGTGTTTCAAGGGTATGTGAAAGGCTGAAGGTAGGGCTGTTTAAATCACAGTCTGTTTGAGACGGGTTGGGAAAGCTGCCGTGCTGTGGGAGCAGTAATCAAAAGCCAGGAGGCAGGCGGCAACACATCACGCCGGGTACCAGGAGCCAGGAGACTCAGAGCCCATCTGCCTGGATGCCATCACAGCTGCTTGGTGTCCTATCTGAAAACCAAATTTCACATTTGGAGGCATGGCTGAAAGCATCCTGCCCGTTTGTCTTCTACTTCCAAACAGCATAAAAAACACAGGCAATTGGCAAGAGGCGATGGGGAACAGCAACACCGAGGGCAGACAGCGCCAAGCAGAAAGCCTAGGTTCAAGGAAAGGGGAGAGATGGCCTTTCCCTGAGTTCAGGAAGGAAGTGGAAGGTGCTCATCAGCCAAATGTAAGGGAGGAGAGAGAAAGTCCATGCAGGAGGGTGCCTTGCCTGGAAGGGAAGGCCTGGTTTCTGCTTACCAACTGCTGGCTGTTTTATCTTGGGAGGGTGACTTTGCCTCCTCTCAGTTCCTTCTTCTGAGCTACGGAAAGAAAGAAGACAAAAGCAATCGACCCAGAGCTGTCCTGACCAAGTCCAGTTATATATGTGACCCGAGTTAACCTTTAACTCAGCCCCATGCGGAAGGCTTTGTGATCCCCACTTTCCAGATGAGGACTTGGAGCCTTAACCCAAAAGATAGCAAGGAGGAAGTTTAAAGACATTAAATGACCTGCTCCAGTTAACAAGGCTGGAGGTGTGGAGTGGGAATTTGAATCCAGGTTTACTCTGCATTCTAGTTTTTCCGCAAACCATAAAAGGTTCCCCTCTAAGAGCATAGTGTATATGAATAAAAGCATTTCTGACAGCTGTGAAAAGCTATACAGATGTAAAGAATTCTTCTTATTAAAGTCAAGCCTCTCCAGGCAAGCCCTCAGTGAGACAGTGGAAAACTGTGGTTCAGAGAAATGCACGCACTTGCCAAGTCAGTGACACTACTTCCCAGATCACCAACAGTAATAAAGCGAGTTAATGACTGAAGAAAGCGTTTAATGGCGGGTTGGACTGCATGACCTCTAAGGCCCTGCCAAGTCAGTATTTCTGAGAATCAGAAATTGTATCAAAGCAGTAAGAATGTAACAGCCTTTTCCTGGATCCTACCTCCAAGCAAGCTGTCGAGTCAGCAAGATGTTTCCTTCTTGTCTCTCCTTTCGTTTCTCTGTTCTCCCTGCTCACTTTCAACCTTCGTGCCATCACTCTTGAAGCTGTCCTTGGGTTTTGTGCACACAGAGAAATGAATTCAGACGGTGGGGAGGAAAGGTCATTTTGATGATTGGCTTCAGCATTGATGGCTAAGTGATCCAGAGGGGTCATTTAACCTCTCCGAGCCTCAGATTGCTCATCTCTGGGATGAGGAAACCTGTTCTTAGGACCCACTGCGGGACTGAACCAATATGACATGTGGAGTGTCCTGCATCCAGATTGCAAACCATCGTTCCTTCTCTTCTGCCCCCAGCTGCAGTGATTGAGCAGAGGATGAGAACTCTGCATCTTTGAACCACAAGGCCACACAGGCGGCAAGCTAGGAAGGCAAGTAACAACTCGTCCAAGGGTGGGTGTTTGTTCCCTGAGCAGAAGAGATAAGCTGGATGCAGAGAGAGGAGAATCTGGGTTAGATGTGGCTTCTTCCCAATTATCTCATAATCCATGCATCCCATAGGGTTGTATTTATGTGGCCAACATAGGCATGGCAATGAGACTATCTCCTTGCTCAATGTTTTTACATTTCAATAAAAAATAAAAAGACAAAAACCCTCTTTTTCTCATAGCAGAGCAGTTTCTAAATGGTGTGATAGAGAGACTGCTCAATTGTTAGTGTTTGTCAGCCAAGCACGAGGACCTGAGTTCGGATCCCCAAGACCTATCTGGGTATAGGGGTGTGCATCTGTGATCCTAGTACTGGGGAGGCATAGACAGGTGGATCCTGTGACTTCTTCCAGCCTCCATGGACACCTGTACACATGTGCATATACATACATTATTAACTAAAAAATAGTGGTGGACCTTTTTACATACCTGAGCACACAAGTAGACACATTCTCAAATGACCATCTTATGTGGACAACCAGGTCAAGCTCAGATGTATAAGAAAATTGTTCGAGGGACTCAGAGTTTCTTTGTCCAGAAATGGACCATGTATAATTGCTGAGCTTAGCAACTCTGATCTGGGCCGAGAAGAAGTGTGGAGACAGATCTCAGCTTTCACTTCTAGAGGACTAACGGCACAGATTTCTTTGGAGTTTAGTAATCTTTATATACAGTATTTACCTCTAAATAAGCTAAGGAAACAGACTTCCTTCTGCTAGCTGCAAAGCACAAGGACTTTTGTCTGTCATTCATGCTGTATTTTCAGCTGTCTCTAGTAGTACCAGGTGAGATACATTTGTGAAACAAACGAATTATGAAGGTGATACTTACAAAATGCTGTTTTGCTGGGTGAGATGGCTCATGTCTACTGTCTCAGTATTTGGGAGGCTGAGGCTGGAGGATTACCAAATGTTTAAATCTATCTTGGGTTATAGGATGGGCTCAAATAAGCATTGTTTTTTGTTTTATTTTTTTTTAAAATATTCTTTGGGGGCTGGAGAAATGGCTTGGTAGCTAAGAACATTCTTCTAGAGGACTTGGGTTCTGTTCCAGCACCCACACAAAAGCTCACAACCATTTGTAATTCCAGTCTGTGAGCAATCAGGCACACACATGGTGTACAGGCATAAAAGCAGGGAAAACATAAACATAAAACATTAAAATTAAAAAAAATGTTAAAATATACTTTTCAGATCCTCCGTGGCCATACATTTTAGCAGGCAGATGGTTACAAACTTTGTTTGTTTGTTGAGATAGGGTTTCTCTATGTGGCCCTGGCTGTCCTGGTACTAGCTCTATCGACCAAGCTGGCCTCGAACTCAGAGATCTGCCAGCCCCTGTCTCCAAGTACTGCAATTAAAGGCGTGCACCACTACCACCCTGCTGGGTCACAAACTTTTAAACATATACTAGATATAACAATTTTTCTTTCTTTTTTTCTTCTTTCTCCCCTCAGGCTTAGGGTACTTAAATGTCACTGCCAAGAATTCATATTGTAACACAGAACCTTCTTTTACTGCCTTTGCCTTTTGCTAATAAACAATAAATAATTCCTTGGAAACATCTGCCCTTTATGGGTAATTGGAGAAATGTTTACTTTGGTGATGGGATGAGAAAGATATGACCTTTTAACTTCTTTTCAATTGGTAAGTGACAAGGGAGAGAGAAAAATTATAAACCAGAGAAGACAATATTCTGGCACACTTTCAGAAGCAAAAAGTCGACACTGTTTAATGCAGTCCCTAACCTTTGTAGCTTCCAACTTTATTTTTCTTCAAAAATGTTTCTTAGTTCAAAACGGGAAATTGCTAAAAGAATTCATGAGGTTCTCTTAGATATCGAGTAGCGCTTTTAAAATACATTATTAAGTGAAAAGGAATGAAGAGCGCGGTTAAATGGCCTCTGAAACCCATCCGGACTTTTAAGATTAGGAGAGAAATTCCAGGGAGACCACATTTTATAGTCTGCTGGAAACCAAACATTGGAAAATAGTTCTGCATCACTCAAGACACAATTCTATCTGCAGCTCCTCCTCAAGCTACAGACTTTGTTGTGTAAAATTATAGAGCCTTTAAAAGTAAACGTAGAAAGGGTATGGTGTTCAAGAATAACTTCTTTAATTGCTTTATTTTTATCTTTTGATAAGATGGGGGTTGGAACCAAACTCTTCATGAATGCTAGCATGACAAATGCTCTTCCACTGAGTCAGACCCCAGTTTTAGTATCCAAGAAAAATTTCTAGGTTTTTCTACAAAACTACCAGACCCACATGGAAATTGAGAAGAAAAGGTTATGTAAACACTGTTTATTTAAATGATGTATTCATATTTTAAAATGCTTTATATTGATACTTGTATACACACACACACACATATATATGTATGTGTGTGTGTGTGTTTATTATAGAACTAGTCCTTTTGCCTTTTAGGAAGTATTCAGAAATATGGGCTTCCTATTTATTTATTTATTTATTTATTTTTACCTAGACCAGAAGTTAAAATTCCAGATTATTTAATTCAATACCAGACATTTGGCAAACCTATGTAAATTTATATCGTTTCTTCTCTGAAACATTATGTTTTTTGCTACCTTAGTGACTAAATGGGGAAAGAGACTCACATCGAGCATTTCCTAGGTGGGAGCTTCCCACAGCTGGTTCAAGCAAGGCCAGCTAAGCCAAGAGAGCAACATCCATCCTAACTGCTGGGCCGGGAGCTGGGTCCTTGTGCCTTCCAAAAGCCAGAGCCAAGTCTAAATGAACAATTGTTGGCCCAGCAAGTTGAACAGTGGAGATCAGGAGGGATTCCCAGACAGTCCTAGTGGAGAGTGAACCTGTTTGCCTCTCTTTGTATGCTGCATTAATCTCACTTGGGATGTGATTTAGTGCCACCAGACATCGTCAGCAAGAGATCCAGACAGGATGCAAGTGGCAGAGCACTGAAGGACTCGGGTGCACCTTGGTGGCTTACAGGAGGAGAAAAATAAGTCAAAGAAACTGAAGATAATACAGGGGAGGAGCAGACCCTTCCAACAGAGAAGGAAGTAGAATCAGTGGGTTTTAGAGACTGGGACGGAACTGGTACCAAGGTACAGAAAAAGTTGTAACAACATTGCCCTTGGGAAAATATTGACTCTTGTTCAGTGTTCTTGGAGGTGGAGCTGAGATTCCCTCTAGACGGTGGGCTTACATAATAATAGATGGTTATTACCTTGTTTTCTACATAGTTATATATCCAATAACTGCAAAGGGTTTTACTGAGAAGTCTAAGCAAAATTGAGAAGGGAGCTTCCTTAGAGACTTTCCACAGAGAGAACTCAATATTCGTGTAGGTGATGCTGTCTGAGGGAGCTATGTTTCCAGGAGTTATGGATGCTAATTCTTTCCTCCTCATTTTTGTCTCCCTAAAGAAATTGTCAGCAGCTCCATGTTAGTTATTGGTGCCTTGGGGCCCATGTCTGAAAAGGCAGGTCATAAAAAGGTGCTATAGGAGCGCCAAGGTGGGGTTCAGTGGAGAGAAAACATCCACATCATCCTGGCTGATGCACCCCTGAGCCCCTGCTTAGCCTTTCATCCTTTTCCTTGGGTGCCGTTTCCAATGCTTGCCTGGCAGAAGGTCCCAAGTCTTCCTGATAACAAGATGGAAGGTGAGAGGTCATGACCCTTTCTAAGCATCCAGAGAACCACCTGAGAGATCACTGGAAATTTAGCAGCTTCTTCAACGAGAGTCCTCAAATCCTTGTCTTAGTTCCCTTGGGACATTTTGGGGTTTCTGTGTTGATGGGATAAATGTAAAGTTTAAAATGAGTTGAACATAACCTGTAGAGGGACAATTGGTATTTTTTAAAAAGCATGTGTTAGATTTCCCTGGCTTTAGAGAGCTCACAGATCATGTCAGCAGTGATCACCAGTAATCCCAGCACTTGGGAGCTGAGGCAGGAGGATCATGAGTTTCAGCCCATGATTTAGAATGCCCAGTGCCCTGAATTAAATCCTTACCACACATGTGCGGTGCACACACACACACACACACACACACACACACCACACACACATGCACGCATGCACGCACGCACGCATGCACATATACACGGGAGGGGGGCGTAGATGGCCCAACACAAGCGAAGAGCTCTTTTGTATTTGCCAATAAGTTGTATTTAGCAGTTGGGAATAGAGCACATTTATCCCTTCCCCCACAGCCTTCTCTCAGTCCATGCAAAACAAATTGGAGTGAGACAACACCATCTGCTCATTTCACACCCTGAAGAAGCACGGCACGTCAATCCTTCTCAAGGTTAGGAAGTCCAAACTCAAAAAGACACTCCCGTCTTTGTATAGTCAAAAATGCCTCCTGAAAGCAAGAACCTGACACCTAGGAGGAAGGGTCTGGCATTCCCAGAAACTCAACAGCACAGAGGCCTCACTGACTGTCCTTATATGAGTGTCACACCCTGCTTTATTCAGTGGCACAAGGTCCTGCTTCACTAGCTCCTTGCAGTTCCCTGATTCTGTGCCTCAGATTTAGGTTAGAAGGAAGGACAGTAGAAAAAGGCATCATAGCTGCCGTAGTGCCCACTTCCCTGTGCCAAGAGGGCAAGGATGGCATAGAAAGAGAAGTCTGGCTCAATGCGCAGGCTCTGTTTTGTTCAGCTATTTTCCTTATGTGTAGCAACCATTTTCTTTTCCTTATTGGCGACTACTTTAAAAAATATGAATTTCTAAATTAGACTCCATTATTCTATCTAGAAATAATGCATTGAATTGAAGAGGAAACGCAGACATTTGATTCTCCTTCTATTTAGCACTTAGTCAAGCTCTAGGCTCGGCAGCTAAGGTAAGGGAGGTTTCTTACTAACTCAAGGGAGTGCCCCCAGAGTTTAACAAGAAGGCAGCCCCTTGGCCCTGCCAACAAAGCTTCGTCCCCAGGCTTAGCCCGCCACCCGTTACACAATTCTATTCCCAAGAAGACCTTGGTACAAGAAGTAGACAGACTTTTCTTACAAGACCAGACTCTTAGAATGCCAAATCTGGGGAGAATTAAGTTTCATGTTACCTATAGCAATCTCACTGGTATCTACATTGGTGATTTACATCTCCTTGGAGAAAAAATGATTAACATGAAAGGACAGACTGTGGCATGCCTGGTACTACATGCGCACCCATTATGTAAAATAGTCTCTTTTTATTCATGAGTCTCTTAGACCAGAGCTTTGGTAAACAGGACCACATTAAGCTGAATTTATCCATCCATTCAACCATCTGTTGGTGTGCCCATCTGCCCAACAAACATTATCCTGATGCCCACAGTGCCAGTCCTATCACCAAGATAAATAAGGTGTGGTTTCTTCTATAGTGCTTTGGAGCTGGGGACAGAGCTACATATCATAATGTGGTGGTCAGTGAAATTATAGAAATTTAGACAGGTCCCCAAAAGAGGGAACAGCTGAACAAGTGATGGAGAGATGGTAGAGCTGAAAAAAGCTTCCTGAAAGAATTTAAGCCTGGAAGATGGGTTGGATTCATTAGACATGTACACTTTAATCAAAAGGCCCAGCTTGAGCAAAGGCAAGAAAGCATGCGAATACCTAGGGTGGCTGAGGAGCAGGGCCAGGTGGTGCTCGTGCAGGGTTGTCTGCAACCATGATAGAAGATGAGCCTGGAGAAACAGGTGCAGCTGAGAGGAAGAACGTGTCTAGGCCATATTTGGACATTCCCCTATGGACCTAGATGCCATTCGGGTCATTTCAGGAGGGCATAGGCTAAGATCTTCTGTGCTAACAATGGGAAATAGGAGGCAAGTGAGACAGGAAGCCCAAGGCACACAAGTTGTCACTGTGTGTTCAGACGGACTGACAACTGCCAATGATAGACAAGCCTGTGGGTTTTTTGTTGTTGTCGCTGCTGTTGTTTGAGATCATGGGTCCTGAAGCCGGGCGGTGGAGGTGC
This sequence comes from Arvicola amphibius, assembly GCF_903992535.2. NCBI lineage: Eukaryota > Metazoa > Chordata > Mammalia > Rodentia > Cricetidae > Arvicola > Arvicola amphibius. The sequence continues at coordinate 127,390,313 of NC_052049.1, read as the reverse complement.
ACACCTTTAATCCCAAGCACTCGGGAAGCAGAAGCAGGCGGATCTCTGTGAGTTCGAGGCCAGCCTGGTCTACATGAGCTAGTTCCAGGACAGGCTCCAAAGCTCCAGAGACAACCTGTCTTGAAAATGAAAAGATCACGGATCCCATAGAGACTGGTAACATTTTCCAGCATACTGGGATATACTATTGAATATATTTGTGGCCAAAAGGCCCTGGAACTCAACCCCAAGACCCCACTCACCAGCGAGAGACTTAAGGGACTCAGTAGCTCAGCGTTAACTGTAACCCAGTGAGCTGGCCTTTGTGCCTCAGTGGCACTCAGAGACCATCTGCTCTGGCAACAGATGAAATTGTAATAAGCAAGCACAAGTAGGGCAGAGCTGGAAGCCAAGGCCTGCTCTCCTGGCTCCAATTAGAGTGTCTTTACCTTCTATTCCAACCGCATGACTTACTGAGATATGCTTTAGGAGGGTTGCTCTCTCCCCTACAGGAAAATGTGTAAATTGTCTCTATAATTGCCAATCAAGGAAGCTGGAGTTAGCTAGGACCCGCCTAGAAGATAATAGTGTTCTCTCCTAAAATATCTCTTGAAACCAAGTTAGAAGAAAAATGAATTGTGTGGTTTACAAATTACTTTCTCTGTTGATCAAGTTCACATTACTTCTCAGATCTGATGTTGTTTCCCTAAAATCTGACATTCGCAGACGCAGGGGTTTGAGGATTATCTATGAAAGCAACCTAGGGAGCGAGCTGCACAACTAGGAACAAAGAGAACCCCCCCCCCCCACCCAGTGCTTCTGGACTATAGCTGAAGTTATTCTACTTGCCATGGCTATACTTTCAAAGTTTTTGTGTTGGCGAAAAAGGATGGTGCAATCGCGTTATTTTTAATTTGCTATGTGGTCCATGAATAATTCATTTAAAATAAAAATCTCAATATCGTTTGCGCTTATTTTAGGGTCCTAGGCATTGATTAAAATATCTGCCTGTTTAGCATATCAGCATGGTGCATGACAGTCTTCAGGAAAATGCCTTCCCTCCCTGTGCTGCTCTGGGCTGGGGGGAGATGCCTTTGCACCATATCACAGCATGTTCTAGCTCAAGATTTTCTTCTCGTGGTTTAACACTATGGTGTAATTACTAAAGGAACCTCCCAACTCCAGCCCCTTAATATTTGTTTCATTGCGACCGGAAAGGCCAGACAGTAAGTTTTGAGGTGTGCTGTCAAGTTGGTGTGAATAAACAAAGTTATTTGTCCTTGTCCCACTTCGCTCTTCAAAGCATCGCATCAGGACTAAAAAGGGAATGTCCCCTGACGGTAACCTTAGACTCCTAGCTGTCCTGGGGAGACCGCCAGCAAAGGAGCCAAACAACTGTAATAATGTCTGGAAGGTATTTGTGACCTGGACACTTGGCCCATGACGACCTGTGCCAAACCCTTCGAATCATTTCATATAGATCTAAAAGCTGCTGTCAGGGGATCAAAGAGATCAGTTGTCACTGACATGACCTAGACGTGTGCTCTTCTTACAGATTTCCACTTGGTGTTTCTGTTTGTGTTTGAATCGGGACAAAGTTACACTTAGACTCTTAACATTCATTCCGTATTGGTTTTAATCGATATAAAACAAAAAGTGGTCTCAGAAATGCCTACTTATCAATATGTCTAGCTAAGTCAGAAATAAATGCCACGTCTTCCGAGGGTTGCATTTTCTCTAGGAAGCACCACTCAGGCATATTTGTTGCTTGCTTCAATTAGTCTGATTTAGTGGCTTAGTCAGGGAATGTGGGGCCGGCTCTGGCACTCAGCAATTTGATTTCTAAGCTTCGAGTAAGAAACTAAAAAGCATCCAAAATGGCAATTGCTTGTCTCGAAAGCAGAAGTACAGATCTTGACATTCTTTGTGGCACTGCTGTCAGGAAAGCGTGAGGACCTCTGATCTGCTCTTCACCTGGGAGAAGTGCCCCTCATTGTCATTTCCACGGAGACTCAGACTTGGACTATCAGTTCCCTGAGAGTGCTGGAGGTGACAGGACAGGTGTTGCCTTTGAAAGTCCGTTCCCAGAGGCAACTCTTTCCCTCTTTACCTGCCTATGGCTGGCTGGCAAAGTGTCGAGCTGACAGCCCTGGGGACAGCACTGTGGCCGTATTTCAGAAAGGGAGCATGCTGCTTTCAAAGGCTATCACTCTGGTCACCTCCCCTCACATTATCCCAAGGCTATGAAATCAATCTGCTGCTCAGATAGGCGCTTTGGAAAAATGGTCACATTGAGCCTGGGACTACCTTGGGCCTCAGGACAGCCGAAGAAGCCTGGCTTGTAATATGTAAATATGAGATGAGGAGAGTGGAGCAAGACAGCCTAAAGCAATATATTATGTTCTTCCCTCTCTTGTCTCCTTGCTAACCTGATCTGACCAGACCAGTATAAATCAAAAAATAATTATTACCTCAAGAAGTTAGAAAGCCGTCTCTCTTTCTTTCTGTCTCAAGAGTAAATCCAGGTCCAGGGCCCACCAGGAAGGGTGCTGGACACCAAGTCTGATGACCCGAGTTCAGCCTCTGGGACCTACATGGCTGAAAGAGAGAACCGTCTGTCACAAGTTGTTCTCTACCCTCTCCATGAGTACCATGGCATGTGCATGTCACACACATAAGTAAACTTTGAAAAAGAGGAAATCCAGGCTGGTTACAAAAGAAAAAAAAAGGAAATATTAATTGAATAAAGACTGAGATATTTTATTAACCCAAAGAACAGTCCAGTGGCTAGAGGTTCAGAGATGCAGTTGTATCTCAGGGTTAACAGACACTGGGACAGGAATGCCATCCAGCTATTATCCCATGTTTGCTGCCGAGTCTTCTCCTTATTCTTGCTCTCTTTGGAGGGACATTAGTTTTCTTCACATGTTGCAATCATGACCTTGTACAATTCCTGGGGTTTAAATTTTAAACTGCAAACTACTGGGCTGTACTCTCCTAGTACTCCCTGTTAAAGAATCTCTGATGGGTTCCACTTAGGTCAGGTACCCATACTTGGAAGATATGTACTGAAACTGATCAAGCTTGGGTCAGGTGTCCCCAACAAGCCCAATCAATGGTGATCAGGAGATGGGAGGCGTACTGTAATAATGATAGCTCTGCAGAAACTAGAGCTTGGAGGAAGAGGGAACGACAAACACTCCCAGAGAAGTCCCTTCCATAGAGCTAGAGCAGAAAAGACAGCGTTAACAAATAAAAGAAAATACAGAATACAATTAGGGATCATCTAAGAAGTCAAATTCAAGGTCAAAGCCACTCATCGAATGCAGTACCCCTTCTCTTGATAGGATGTATATTTTCAAATAAAAACAATAGTAATAACCATTAAAACATCAAGTACCCAAGTAAAATACCAACATAGTAAAAATCTATTACAGGCATAAGGAAAATGAATTGTATGCCTATAAAACCAAAGAGATTCCATTAAATATCTATTTGAATTGATAAAAAGAGAGCTCAATAAAGTGATAGGATGAGATAAATTGACAAAAATCAATATCTAGCCTGTACAAGAGCAATAACATTAAAATATGATTAAAAAAGAAATCTCACTCCTAGTAGCATTAAAATATAATAATGCTGTGAAACAGCCTAGAATGAATATTTGATCAAACTGGTTTAAAGTTTATTTAGAATAAACCACAACACACACAAGTTAAAGGCAATAGCGAGGAAGAGTTAGCACTATTGGATATTAGTCGGTCTCATACTTGAATGGTTGAAGCAGTAAGGTAGTGACTGAAAAACAGACAGACAAATCAGGACTTTAATCCCAATACCCAGGAGACAGAGGCAGGTGGTCTCCATAAGTTTGAGGCCAGCCTGGTCTACAGAATGAGTCTCAGGACGGCTAAGAATACATGGAAAGATCCTGTCTCCAAAACCCAAATCAAAACAAAGCAAAAATAGACAAACAAAATAACCTTGAAGAAAAAAAGCCCCCAATAAGCTTTGTAACGTGATGACCGATATAACACAAATGAAAAAATAATTATCCAGCAAAATGTTGGTACAACTGGTGGTGGTTAAATGAAGAGAGCAGCCCATCACCAAAGCTAAGGGTGCTCGAGGGACAGCGGGACATAGCTCAGTGGCAGAGCACTGGTCTAGCAGGTGTCAGGTCCTGGGTTCAACCCTCAGCCACAGGAAGGAAAAGATCAGTCAAGAATCTGGTAAAGCTGCAGCAAATATTAACAGTTCATGTCTCTACTTTTTAAAAGCGAACTCAAATCAACAAGAAGTGCAAAGAAGCAAGGCTTGTTAAGCAGCATAAACACTCAAGGGCGCTACATCAAAAGCGGTAACAAATTGCACTACCCTTGGAAACCCAGTGAGCAGACACATCCAGAGTATGACAATGTTCACACACTCAGCAGTTTGTCCTCCTGTGAACTAGCTTTCCTCTGGCTGACAAAATAATCTGAGAGATCAAAAAGTATGACAAGTCACTCTATACCATCTTATTTTTGTTCACAATGTTATGTAAAATAGCAAGTCTCTCCTCCTCTGACTCACTTTTCCTGTTTCCCTTCTTGTGGCATTTATTGTCACCAGACACTTATTACCAGTTCCTTCCCACTCCCTTATAATGTAAGCCCCTGCCAATTTGCCTACCTTGGTCACTACTATATTTGCTGGTCCTAGAATCCTGTTTAGCACAGTAGCAAGTTGATAGTTACTGAATGGAAGGGTAATTCTAAACATCCAAGAAGAAAAAAAAAGTGAATTAGATAATTACAATCTATCTATACAATATTGTGAAATTATAATATGTATTTTCAATAATAATTGGATATAACAATATGGGAGATATTTATGATGAAATACATTTAAGAATAAATATATCTTACACATATATTTGTTTGTTTTGTTTTGTTTTTGAGACAGTCTCAAGGAGCTCAGAGTGACCCCCAAATCACTATGCAGCCAAGGATGACCTTGAACTTACCCTCTTGCCTCTACTTCCCAAGTACTGGGGTTACAGGCTTGTGTCAGCACACCCAATTTACAACGTGCTGTGGCTCTAACCCAGGGCTTCACGCACACTAACCAGAAGTTACAACTGAGTGACATCCCCAACTCATAATGACATTTTGATCAACAATGGATTGTACATTGGATGGTGGTCCCATAAGATTATAATGGAGCTGAAATTTTCTACTGCCTAGTGATCATCCTAGCTGTCATAACAGTGCATTTTTCATGTCTGAGTAATGCTAGTGTAAACAAAACTCCTGCATTACTAATCATGTAGAAGTGTAGCACGTCCAGTTATGTACAGAGCATGGCACTTGATAGTGATAAATGGCTATGTTATTGGCCTGTACATTTACTATACTATATTTTATGTTTATTTTAGAATGTGCTCCTTCTACTTATTAAAAAAATGTCTGCTGCAAAGCATTATACCATGTTACAGTGATAGCAGTCTCATATATTTCTCATTTGCCATGACTCTTGATTGCATAATTTTCTTTTGTGCTTGATTAACTCATCATGTTTTATTCATCATGGACCTAGGGAGTAATAGGCTATATCATATATATATATATATATATATATATATCTACACATATATACACACATATTTATACACACACACATAGCCTAGATGTTCAGTAGTATATATCACCTAAGTTTGTGTAACTACACTGTTCACACACAATGATTAAATCACCCAAAGACACATTTTTAGGCTCTGTGTCTCATGTTAAATGGCATGTGACTGCACAGTAGGGTTATAAATAAAGAAAAAGAAACATCGGTCTGGGGAGCTGGCTCAGTCAGTAAGGTGCTTGTGAAGTGTGAAGATTTGAATTTGATGCCCAGAAATCACATTTGAAAGAAGCACAATGGCATCTGTCTGAGCTTTGGAGGTGGAGTAGGAGGATTTTCTGGCCACCCAGTCTACCTGAATCAGTGAGCACCGGTTTCAGTGAGACACTCAAAACATAAAGTAGAGAGTGGCTGAGGAAGACGCTCAACATAGAGCTTTAGCAGACATACCCTATAGGGCGAAGGTTAAAGGAGCATTGAGAATGGTGTAGAAAGTCAGGCTTTGTGATCCAGGTTTGTCAGCTACGCAGGAGGCTGAGGTAGCAGGGTCACAAATTCAAAGTCCACCTGGGTAACTGTCTCACAACAGAGAATACTAAGAAGAGGGATAGAGTAATGGCTCAGCAGCTAATAACTGCTCTTCTAGAGGATCTGGGTCCAGCTGTATGTTCAAACTGAATGTAACTCCAGTTCCAGAGGCATCCAGCGCCCTCTTTTAGCTTTTGTGGGTACCAGACATGCACACGGTACACAGAACTACATGTAGGCAAAACATTCATACACACTGGTGTATGTATGGTGGAGTCGGGGGAGGAGAGGTTACGAAGAAGACCTGGGATGTAGCTTGATGATTGATCATTGCCCTAGCATTACTGAGTGCCTAGGCTCAATTCTCTGTACAGGACAACAACAAAAAGTAGTATAGGAAAATGAATTTCTTTCCCTTACTTTCAGACATTTGCCAGGCGTTCAATAACATGCATTTATTTAATATTAGAAAATTTGAGCCAAGCATAGTAGCACATACCTTTAATCAGGAGGCAGAAGCAGGGGTACTGCAGGGATAGCCTAGAGGACTCTGCTTCAAACAAAATAAAACAAAACAATCCATAAATGCAGTGTCAAAAGAGAAGACTTTTTAAAATCAGTGATAAGAGGGTATATAAAATAGTCATCATCTGAAAGAAGGAAATGAGAATTTAAAAGTGCTAAAAATAGGGAATTATAAATTTATATTTATAGTATCTTCAGGGTAATTATTAATAAGGATATTTGTGATTTAAGAATATGAAAATTGAGGTTATCCAGATGGCTCAATGGGTAAAGGCACAGTTGCTGCCAAGCCTGATGACCTGAGGTCCTTCCCAGGACGACATGGTGGAGAAAAAACCACTCTCTCTGACCTCCACATCTATGCCACGACACATGGATCTGTGCTACCATACCCTCCCCACTCAGCAATAAATAAATAGATCTAGCCGGGCGGTGGTGGCGCACGCCTTTAACCCAGCACTCGGGAGGCAGAGGCAAGCGGATCTCTGTGAGTTCGAGACCAGCCTGGTCTACAAGAGCTAGTTCCAGGACAGGCTCCAAAGCTACAGAGAAACCTTATCTCGAAAAACCAAAAAAAAAAAAAAAAAAAAAAAAAAAAAAAAAAAGAGAAAAAATAAATAGATCTAATAAAAATAAAGAAAAAAATCGTTTTTTTAAAATCTATGAAATTGATAATCCTTTCAGTTACTGTACTATAAACCAGCCTATTTTGTTAATTCGGCCACCCAACTACACTATCATCCTGAAGTTTCTCCTATATAGAAATTCTGAAGCTAACAGATGATTTCTGGCAATATAGAATATAGGAATATCTAATTCAAGGGATTAGGCGTAATCTGTGTGCTTTGAACACAGTCCCTGGGGGAGGATTATTTGGGGGTAATGGGACTCAGTGGCCAGGAGAACTTCTTAGGGGCAGTACTCTAAACCCCTGAGTATGACTCCTTTCTTGCTCTGAGGTCATTACTCACACATGCGGCTCCAGCTGTAGCATGTCACACTTGAGGCTGCATGAGGAGACTCTAGACTGGCTGTCTTCTTCCCTGTGAGTCTCCACATTGCGACCCAGACATCAAAGGCTTTACACCATCCACTGTACCCAGATGGGTCTACCCTTCATCCTTCTGTCACCGTTCGGTCAGCTGGCTTAGTAATGGTTGGAGTCTCTTCTTCACTGATATAAACTCTTAGTATTAACTCTCCCTCTTAACCATTTCCTCTCTGGCCCCCTGGAGGGCCCACTGAACTACAAACTTTTATGCCCTACCACTGCGCAGGCACAACCTTCATCACCTACCTGTTTTATGGGAAACCTGTCTCTGAAGTCTCTTCTGCCTAACTCATTCGTTCAGGATCTCAAATGGCCAGTCGGTAGATAGTATTACATGCCCCTCCCACCACCCCCACCATTCCCCTGGCCACCCCTACTCCCAACTATTTCCCTTACATTCTTCATCCAAAACCAAATCAAACCCAGCAAACCGATTAAAGCAACAGAAATTTATTTCTCAGAGTTCTGGAGGGTAGGAAGTTGAAGAACACAGCTTTTGCGTATTTGGAATTTTACGAAGCCCAGATTTCTCAGAAAAGTCACTCTCTTGTATCTTCACATGGCGGAAGGGGCGAGAGCTCTCTGGAGCCTCAGATAGCATGATCTAATCCTCTCTCAAGTCTTGCCTTACTTCCACCCCGTCGGTGATTAGGCTTCATCATCCAGATGAGGGTGAACATCAAGACTATATTATACGGCAGCAGCTCTTGCTTTCTTTTTTTTTCCCCTCTCAATTTCTTTTTCCATTTTGTTACTTCCTCGCTGATCTCCGAGTCATCTTAAGCGCAAAGTGGCCTTTACTCCTCTTCTGTCTCCTCCTGTCTTCATATATTGGTTTTCCACGACTCCAACAAAATCCTCAGGCCAGATGACTACTTTATAAAGAAAAGACGTTTGTTTTACTCAGAGTTTTGAGTGCTGAAAGTCCAAATATCATGGTACTGGCTTGGCGAGGCTTTCTGGCAGCATTGCGCCATGGTGGGTAAGATCAGGGAAGGAATGCATGCGAGAGGGAGCAAGGCAGCTCTCTGAGCTCTCTAAGGAAGTCACAGAAGTTAGAAGAGGGACCTAGAATTCTTTCCTGAGAACTGCAGGGTTTGTCACAAGAATTATCACCAGGGCATTCTGAGGGCATTGGACCATACCTCTTCAAGGGTCACATCCAATATTGCCACACTGTGGACCACGCTTCCAACATGTGGACTCCTGGGCGACACACTCAAAAAAAAAAAATAATCATATCTAAGCCCTAGTCCTTGCCATCTTGGGTGACTTCACTGACCTATGGGTGAAAAGTATTTTTTTCTTTGTTTGTGTTTGTTTGTGTTTGTTTTTCAAGTCAGAGTTTCTCTGTTTCTCTGTTTAACAGCCCTAGCTGTCTTGAAACTTGTTCTGTAGCCTAGGCTGGCCTCAAACTCACAGAGATCCGCTTGCCTCTGCCTCCCAAGTGCCGGGATTAAAGGCGTGCGCCACCCCTACCACCCGGCAGATGACCAGTCTTTTAAAAACACTGTCCCTTCTCCTTTCTCTGTCCTCAATGCCTGGGAGGAGATTGCATGGTAACAAACAGGGCAGGGGAAGATCAATATGACACAGCAGTCTTTTCATTTTTATTTATTTTAGACAAATTTCATGTATCCCAGGCAGGATGTTATGGAATCTCTGCTCCCCCTGCCTCCATCTCCCTCATGCTGGGATTACAGTTGTATTCTGCCACCCCAGTGAAATAGCATTCTTATTGATCTCCCTCTACAGGAGAAGAGCAGAACCTGGAGACAGACAACTCTTCCTTTTTGTCTCACTGTTAGTGGTAGGATTGAGGGTATCTTTTGCTTGGGGATTTCTCAGCAGTTTCTCCCAGCAGGGCTAAGCAAAGAGACCACACAGAGATTGCCTTTATAAAACAGAAGCTAAACAAACAGATTCTGGAGGCTTTTATGTTGTCCAGTTCAGCTGTTGGAGAGCAGATTACAGGAGAAGGGGTGGGGGAGGGAAAGAGAGAGAGGGGGAGAGAGAGAGAGAGAGAGAGAGAGAGAGAGAGAGATGGGGTGGTCTCAGCTAGCTGTCTTTTGATAACCACTCTTTTGGGCCACGTCAGTTTGCAGAAAGTAGCTGGGTGCCAATGGAGTGTGTGTATCGTGTACAAGCTCAGTGGCAAACAATGGGTAGAGCCAGATCCAGAGTAGCAATAAGGAAACAGAGCATTTTTAAACATACAAGTGATATCACACACACACACACACACACACACACACACACACACACACAGAGAGAGAGAGAGAGAGAGAGAGAGAGAGAGAGAGAGAGAGAGAGAGAGAGAGGCCAGTGTCACCAGAAATTCCTGGATTTTGTCAGCCTTCTAGTTTTACATTCGCTGTTCTTCCTCACTGTCACACCAGAACTGTGCAATCTTCTTGAGTGTTCCAACTCCTGGATGCTCCTGGGCATTCTGCCCATTCTTGATTTATTTCCTTTCTTATCTAGCCTAAACCACGTGACTTGTCACTGGGCTTATTCCATATGCTGTACTCTTAATCCTCGTCATTTTACTTCATTCACTACTAACACCTTCAGCTCTAGATCCATCTACCTTTGCCCCTTTTTCCATGAAGGCTACACCAATGCCAGGTGGAAAAAATCCCAACAATGTCGTGGTTTCAGCTGGAAACTTCTATAGCTCCCACTCCAGTTCCCTGTGCAGCTCCCCCAATGTTTTCCACTCTTCTTTAAACACCGGTCACACCCTTTCTCCTCTTCTTGTGGCAGATGACCTTTTAGCTACTTCATAGATAACTCCTAGTCCTCTCACCTGGGAACCCATCCAACATGTACATCCTGCATCATAGCCCCCTTCTTTTCTGGCTCTTTTTCTGTAAGCAAATCCTTGGTCTGCTATCAAATTCCCTTCCATAATTAAAAAATCTTTATATAAGGCCTAAATATTTAATTCTTCAGACAAATATTTATTAAGTACCAGGTTGGTCTACTAAACCAGAGTGACAAAAGGAAGCCAGCTACTGAAGTCTCCCGTTCACTTGTCTGCCTGTAGTTTCTATAAACTGTCCTTTTCTTCTTTTGCTGGTTGGTTGTAATGGAGGCTGCCATGTTACTACAGCTATTCCCTGAATGATTTCAGGTGGGCAGGTTGTACTGGCCATGAATCTGTTTATTGGGAAGTCTGTACAACTCAACACTCTAAAGAGTGAAGCTATTTCTCCAAAATTTAATTTTTCAATCCGTATTAAGTGTGTTTCTGACTGATTCAGGATCAGACTTCGGCAGAGTCACTTGAAAACTGGCGGTAGTCAGTTACTGCTATGTGAACTCGGACACAGAAAGGGCCATTGTGCAAGCATAAAGCTTTCTGGTACATGTCCAGGGAGGTGCAAAGACAAAAGATTTAAGAAGACTGTATTCTTTAGACTTCACTAGCCTTCTCTGAGGGCCTCTTTTACCATTATCTAAAGATACAGGATCAACTAGGCATGGTGGCTCACACCTTTAATCTTACCATTTGGGAGGAGAGATAAGAGGATCTCTGTGAGTTTGAAGCCAGACTGGTCTACCCAGAGAATCCCAGGTCTGCTGGAGCTACATAGTGAGTTCCTGTCAAAGGGGTAGGGGATAAGGAAAATATTCCAGGGTCCTTCTTTTCAATAAAGCTTTTTCTCTTAAAGTAGAATTTCAGATTTTCGTTGTATGTAGCCAAAAAGCAAGCTCTTGTCATTCTTGCTGACAAGGTGGCCTGCTGTGTTTTGTGACTGCTATCTCTTGGGCTCTAACTATGAGTGCTTTGAGGATAGATTTTTAGGGAGGAAGTAGCATGTATGTTGTCCCTTATTTTCAGGCTTCATTAAGAAGCTACGAGAGCAAAACATGCTCAAATCCAGCTTCCTGGAAACCACAGGAGCAGGGTGTAACTTCTGTGAAGTTCTTTTGCCTATTGGTAGTTGCTTGAGACCATGGAGGTCAGATAATCATGGGTCTGGCTGAGATACAGTCACAAGATTATCTACTGTACTGTTCCCAAAACTATCAATTATCACTTTCCCTTTAGAATCTTGCACATTTCCTCCTCTATTTCCTGCTTCCATCAGCGTTCAAAACTACTTCCTTCCTAACAATAAGCATTCTAATTTATGAAGTTTTCTCCCCATTACAGGTAAACTTCAAGAGGTTGTTGATAATCATTAACAAGCGACAGCCATCAGGGGGCCTTGTTCTCTGACTCATTTCCCTTTGGTAAGGCTGCCCTTGACCACCTGCCTTGTCACTAAGACCAACAAGTGGTTTTCAGGTCTTACATTCCTTGACATTCTAAGGACCCATGACATTGTAAACTACTCAAGCAATCCTGAAACATTTTCTTGCCTTGGCTTCTGTGATACTCGTGTTCTTGGGGGTTCTTTATACATGTCTGCTCATTTTAAGGTTTTTTTGTTTGTTTGTTTTATACATTCAACACGTGGGTGTTCCTTTAGATGGGTTCTAGACTAAGGTTCTCAGGCATGCTTCAGTTCCAGTCTTCAAGCCTTCTCTTTTCTCCTAACTTTCTCAGTGACAATCTCAAAGGTTATCTTAAGGGCCTAATGGAGGATCTGGTGTGGTTTATGTCATACAGAGTGCACAGAGGTCATCTGGGCTATCGACCACCTCTGAACCTGTTTGTGGGAGCCTGGGGGAACCCCTGGCTACACAGATAGCTCAGATGTCACCTAGAGCACTAGCCGCTTCCATTTCCAGCCTTCTGGGTGGAAAAACAGGTTTCACACCTCTTCCTTTGAAGAGACAACCATGCTTGTTTAACATTTTTGGTTTCCCTAGGGCTTATCTGTGAGCACAAGGACCTTTGTGCTCCCAATAAAAAGTGGCTTATAGAAGAGTTTATGTTCCTTTTCAGGCTTTCTCAAGTTTTACATGGATTTAGCTAACATACGTTGGAGTGCCAGTTTGTTGTTAAAGGCTGTTAGTGTGTTCCCAGCCGCCCAGCAGCTCAGACCCAAAATAATCACACAGAAACTGTATTAATTAAATCACCACTTGGACTAATAGCTCTAACTTCTTATTGGCTAGCTCTTATATTTTAATTTAACCCATTTCTAGTAATTTGTGTATAGCCACATGGCTGTGGCTTACTGGATAAAGTTCCGTCTGGCTCAGGTGGGGCTCCATGGCTTCTCTCTAACTCCTCCTTCTTTCTCCCAGCATTCAGTTTAGTTCCCCCTCCCCCCCCCCCCCCCCCCCCCCCGCTTACCTCTATTCCCTGTGCAGGCCCAAGACAGTTTCTTTATTAACCAATGGTATTCATATTATACAGAGGAGAATCCCACATCAGGAGTCCATAGTGCCATGGCAACAGGTGACCAGAGCAGGAAGCTGGGAGGTCACATCTTCACCTACAAACACTAAGCAGAGAGAGAAAATTGGAAGTGGGATGGGGTTTCAAATACTCAAAGCCCATCCTCAGCGTTAGACTTCCTCCATCAAGACCTTCCTAAAGTTTCTGTATCATCTACAATTAGCATTCTGGGGACCAAGTGTTCAAACACCTGAGTCTTTGGAGGACATTTGTCATGTAAACCACCACGGATTATCTATATCAGAAAGCTACATCAAAGATTCAAAATGTGATGCTGGTGATGGCAGAAACATTTGAGAGGCAGTTTCAGCAAAATTGTTTTAAAAGTTTTACCTTTATAATATGAACACATAACGAAGTATTTGAGTATAATTAGTACACTCATGTTATAGCAGAACCTGGTGATTTAGTCTTTAACTCTATTTATATATGAAGATTGGTCACAAAATCTTGTTGGAATAGATTTTAACTGGAAAAATGGGACAACCCTAATAATTAGGTATGTATGATATTTACTAATGACATCTCTGTAGCTCTACCTTTCTGTTAGATTCTAGAACCATATACCTCACAGTTTACTGGCATTTCTATTGGGACATTCAATGGATACTTTTAAAACTTAACCCTCCCCAACCCATTTGGTTCTCTCAGCCATTGTCTCTTATTTACTCAAATGCCCAAGCTGAAGCTCAAGTCACCAACATCTCTTCCCCTCACACACATCCTGGATTATCTGTCTGTCTGTTTATCTTTCTTAAACCCTCTTCTCTGTTGGAAGTCTCTTAATTCCCTCTGCTGTACTCCGGGCCACCATCATCTGCTCCCCACAGTACTGTAACAAAACCTGAATTGATTTTCTCCTTTTTGTCTCCTTTCCACTGAAACTCCAAGAAGCAGCCTGAGTGATTCTCCTAAAATGTAAACTTGAGACCAAGGTCTACTGCAGAGTGCTGGGTCTCACCCTGTCATCAGGCATCACCTTCCCCCAGCCCCAGTTTAGTGGAATGAGATGTTGTCACTATGTTTTCCCATATGTCTTATCTTTCCTTACCATAACAATCCTCAGATTTCTTTGTTATTATTATCTTTGCTGCTAACCTGGGAACTCTTGTCAATCAGGCCCATTACTGTATTCACTTAACAGAGGGCAGGACCTGAGATGCCATAAGTGCTTTATAAATGTTAAATGAATCAATAATTTTGTTATTCCCAGCACTTATCATAACTTGGCAAAGCAGGTATTTGCATGTAGTTCAATGACTTATTATTTCTTATGGGCACAGGTACAGTTGTGGCTGTGTACCTATAAACTTATAAAGTCAAATTTTCAATGAAAAAAATCAGGTCTTCAATAATATTAAATTAATAGTTGGTTCTTGGACTAAAGATATGTGATTAGCTGAATCACATATAATAAGCAAAATTAATACTGTGCTGTTTTGGCCTTAAGAAGTACCTATCTTTCATAATTAGAATTAATCAGAGATGGCTCCTTAGAACAGGTGGCCTTTGAAAGAGAAAAGGTGAGAGAAAAAATTCTTACCTAGTGGAATGCAAAGAGCAAATGCAAGAATACCAGTGTCTGTGCAGGAGTTAATTATGTTCTGAAGAGATGGGTGAATCCCAGCTGAAACACGCTGTGCTCTCTCCTGGGATTCACTAGCTAGGGGCTAGCTCTTTTCCTGGACACGGAGATGGAGCCAGGGAACGAGCTGCAGCTTTTCATTACTGGCAGCAATTAAAGCACTGAGCTCTTGCCTCCCTAATGCTGAAAAATAATCCTTTTACTTCAGCAAGTAAGATTCCTACCAAGTGTTCAATTCATAGGATTTAAATTTTCATTTAATATTTATATCAAAACATACCTAGAATACATTTCACAAGAATATTGGGTCCAGTTATTTTTGGCCTGTGCTTCGGTAACTTATCCTAGCATACAATGGCCACTCTGTTTTCTTAGCTCTACAGTTTCTTTGTGCACTATTTCTTGAACATGGGCCTCATTTTCTAACTTTGCTGAGATGAAAAAAAATGTTAATTTCAGCAACAGCTTAATATCTATCTCTTCAAAGATTTATAGCCCAGACTTTTGTAAAAATAGGTTGCTAAGACGCAGAGGCGGACTAAGGTATTTGTTGAAAATTTTGTTCTAGAGAACATGAAGGATGAATGAGGTGCCTGAAGACCCCTTTCTCAGACATGCCTTTCTAAACAAGGGGCAGGTTAATGACTCCAGATGATGATTCCTAAAAGCGCTGTCAATGATGGCACTGACATTGAAATGAAGTAAAGGATCTGAATTGCAGTCTGAGCAAGGGTTACTTTACAGTCTTACTCTCGAATTGATTTAGAATCAGTACCTCTTTTTAATCTGCTGCTCCTCTATTAGTGGTTTATTATAGAGTGGCTTTTATGAAAATTTCGATCTAATCACTAGTCAGAAATATATGATTTAGTCACTCTATTTTACAGAAAGTGCTTTAAACTTTTTAATATAAACTCAATATACACAGTAGGCTGATAAATTAATGAGACGGTTCACAGAAGTCAGACATGAAAATCAGTATGCTATTTTATTAGCTATAACTCCTTTTTTTCAAAGATGGGAGATAAATGTAAGCTTCATTTTAGAAGTCATATTATACGCAATTTTAAAATAATGAAAAAACCCCTCTATCTTAGATAGCCAAAAATTAACATTTGCAAGGCAATTTATAGTTTCCAAAGAGCTTTTCTCATCAATTATCTCAGAAAACTGAATAACGATGTGATTATTAAAGGTTAATTAAGCAAATACTTGTGGAGTAATTGGGAGGTAATCTATTTCTAATTTAACAGGTCAATCAGGGGTATTTAGGAAATATTTTTTCTGGTTAATAACTCTAACCAAAACAAGATATTTAAATGGTTTCCCTAGTGGAAAACAATAAGCGTGTGTTTGCTCTTTTAAGCCAATTGTTTCATGGAAACTGGAAGAAGGGAAGGCTCCCAATTTCACTCTTGTAATGAGGTTTCTGCGCTCTTCATTCCCCATGTCAATCCACGCTTTATAGTTTATTTTGGAACTCTGGAATAAAATAAAATATGAAGTGACAAGAGCGAGAAGGCACGGTAGGGGGTTGTTAGAAAAAAATAGTCTTTCTTGCAGGATACAACGCATTTTGGATACTGACTGTACACAGAAGGGGAATACAAATCCAACTCCTATTAACAACCTAATATGACTCAGTGAAGACCCAGCTGAGAAGAGTATGGGCACGCTCATCTGCAGTGGACTACAGACGCTTTTCCCCTAACTTTGGGTATCTCGACCTCTAGTAGTACCAAGTGCTTGAAAAGTCAATACTCAAGTGCTCCGGGTTTACTGTCCAGAGACTGATTCCCAGGTACAAAAAATGTGAGGTGACCGTCCAGGGCCTATGTAGAAGGCTACAGTGACTGCAGAGAATTAGCTCCGGGGAGAGTCACGGGGTTGGGTCCCGGCCTGGGCACCCGATGGAGGAGTGGACTCCCCGCACCTTTGTCTGAGCCAAGGCTGAGTGTCACGGCAGGGACGTGGGGCTCCGCGGTCCAGGCGGGTCGGGTACCACCCTAGAGGAAGCCAGAGGTCGGCACGGTACCGCCAGGCCCTCTCCCACGGGAACCGCGCCAGGTCCCCAGCCAGAGCCGGGCGGCTCGCTATTGTTTTTGGCGAGCACAGAAATCCGTGCGCCGACCCTCTGCGCACCCAGGTTTCCTCCCGGAGGCCATTCGGTTTCCTCTGAGGCCCTATATAGAGGCCCAGAGCAGAGAGGTGCGCGCAGGCTCGGGGCTCTGCCTCAGTTCTCCGCTCCCTTTGAAGCCGCCCGCGGAGGTGAGGGGAAATCTCTCCCTCGGATAAGGAGCGGGAGGCGGGAGGACAGGAGGCGGGTCGCTTCTCCGGGGTTTCCCTGACGCCAGCAGCAGCAGCAGCAGCAGCAGCGCCCGGCGCGCGCGCTCCGCGCCCGTGCCCGCAAGGCGGGGGGAGGGGAGCGGGCCAGCCGCCTGCCCCTGCGCCAGCTCGGCTCCACCGCCGCGGCTGCCCGCGAAGCGACCGCCGGGATTGGAGCCCGGCAGGCCGCGGGGCGCAAAGAGGGAGCCGGCGGGGAGGGGAGGCGCGCGTGCGCGGCTGTGCGCGTGCGCGTCCCGGCGCGCTCCGGCGCCCGCCCCCCACCCTGCGGTCTCCGCCCCCCTCGCTCCACTGTGAGGAGCCCGAGTCGGCGGCGGGTGGCGGCGCCTGGAACCTGGAGAGACCGAGCCACCCCCCCAGCTCTCGCCCGGAATGTACTGACTCCCCTTCTCTGCTCTCCTCTCCGCCCCGCTGCAGGAGGGAGGCGTCCCGGAGTCTTTCCCCTTGGGCGCGCGAGGGGGCCGCGCGGGCTGGCCGGGCTGGGCCGGGCTGGAGCCGAGCCTACGGCGCAGAGACCGGCTGAGGCGCGCTGAGGGAAGGGCGCGAGCGCTCCGCGGCGCTGTCGCCGCCGCTGCCGCCGCCGCTGCCGCCGCCGCTCGCGGGGCAGAGATGGCGGCAGAGCGCGAAGCCAGGCGACTCCTCAGCACCTCTTACTCCCGGCGCTGCTGCCCCACACCGCTGCTGCTGTTGCTGTTGCTGCCGCGGCCGCTGCTGTCCGGCGCCGCGGCCGTGAGGAGCGGATCCCCGCCGCAGTCTGCAGGTAAGCGGGGCCGGCCCGGGACGCCGTGGGGGCTGGGGCGCGGCACCGGCTCCCGCGGCCGCTGCGGTGGGGTTTTTGTTGTTGTTGTTTAGGATCCAGAGGGGAGCATGCGGGAACTTCTCCGTCTCGGCTCCCGTTGCTGAAAGCGGAGCGGGCAGGAGGGGCCCTTGCCGGGGTAGGGGCGCCTCCGGGGTCGGGCCCGGAGCTCTGGGGGTCCAGTTCTGTGCTTTGTACTGAGAGGCAGGTTCACCCCTCTTCTCTTTCCCCTCCCCCAGGCTCATCCCACTTGTAAGAGTGGGGCATTCTTGTGCTCACACAAGCACCAGTAGAGGCCACTACACACCTCATTAAATAAACAATCGTACAGCCAATTCATTAATTTTCAGGCAAGGATGGAGGAGGGGGCTTGAACTCTTCATTTATTTATTTTTTGGCCTGGCCACGGGTTGCCCAGCTCCTAAAGTCCAGGGAAGCACTGTTGGATCTCGAGGGACTCTTCGCTCAGTGATTGGAGCCCGAGTCTTCCGGAGAGGGGGGTGCCAAGGGGCACACTTGCCCCTTCGTGATCAGTGGTGTTGACTTAGCTGTGAGAACGCCTTGGAGAGCGGCTCCAAGTGATTGTGTGGAGCAGTGCTTCCGTTATGAAACGCCTCTTTACTGGGGATTTCAACTATGTTTCAGTGTTGCCCACTCTTAACCTATGAAGAATTTCAGGCGCCGGGTTTTTAAATAAATACTTGTCTATTGTATTTAAATGGCAGTATAAACATAGATGCTTTCAGTCTCTTTGTGTGTGTGTGTGTGTGTGTGTGTGTGTGTGTGTTTTACGCAGTACCGGAATCACCTGCATTCTTATTTAAGGGGAATCACCTGCATTCTTATTTAAGGGGGTCAGTTCCAGCCTCTGATAGTTGAGGAGCAGGACTCTTAACAGTTGAAGGGCAAATTGACCTGTGCTTTGCTAACCTTATTTGCCTAAGGTGGGGAGCCGTACAACTTGACAACTTTCATGAGATTTAAATTTTTACAACTGAAGGTCACCTGGTGGAATGCAGTGGCAATTTGTAGTTCCTAAACCAAAAACTTGTTTTCCTTTGATAATTATGAAATCATTAAAAAATCATGTCGCAGTATGATTTGACTGATAAACTCTGGAATTCTGCATCATGTGTATGTGTACATAGGTTCTGACTTGCCGGTGTTAAAAGTTTTAAATCCACACTAGTGTGTACTATCTAAACGGGTAAACAATGGTGTTAAAATTAAATTGGATCATTGATGTTGTGATACGTACATGTACAAAGTTTTGAGCACAGTTTTCAGACTTGAAATGCAGGAATGGGCAAGAGAAATGTGACAATTTTGGAAAACAAGTTTCTCTTCCTCTCTTAATTTCCTATAGAGGTTTCTATGTAGCTCATCATGTGTGTATTTGAGGTTGTAGCTGGAGTTTATGTTTAAAGTTTTTGCAGTGATGAGGTACAACACATTTGTTTTTTAATGAGTTTTCAGTGTGGTGTATAAGGGAAGACAGCTACTCTACTAATTACATAGTTGAGTGATTGTGACACATACTGCAAAGGAGACTAGGTTTTGAGAGCATGTGTTGGGGTGATTTACCTAGCCAGTGTCAGTGTCAGGGTTTCTCAGATTTGATGTGGTGGTGGGGTAGAGGGAAGAAAGCTCACAGCTGAGTAGTTGTGCAGCAGAGTCTAGAGCACAGGTCTGGTTCTCCCTGGTAGGCCTTC
This sequence comes from Arvicola amphibius, assembly GCF_903992535.2. NCBI lineage: Eukaryota > Metazoa > Chordata > Mammalia > Rodentia > Cricetidae > Arvicola > Arvicola amphibius. The sequence goes on along the minus strand of NC_052049.1, from coordinate 127,370,819 downwards.
TTATTCTCCTTTCAAAAGGTTTTTGTTAACCCCTCTGTCTCATTCCAAAAACGAACACAAAAATCACTGCAGTGAGCAGGGGTAGTCTGTTCTGTCATGAGCTGTGGGAGAGATCAAGGGGATGGGGAACCGAGTAAGCAGTTGCTGGATCAAGCTGTCTCTCATCAGATACCATTTGCCGGTGTTGTACTTATTTACTTATTTTTGAAGAATGGTAGACTTCACTTTTGGTAGGGGAGTGAGGATGTTCAGTAATAAGTGAGAAAAATAAGGGAAATGAGTGTTTATTTTAGGGTAGACATTTGGACACATGGAAGAAGAGAAAAGAGCAGATGAAGGGATCATGCTAGAAAATGGTTAGTGGTGAGGGAATGAATCTGCACGCACACAGGTTTTGGGAAGGGAGGGCTGGTCACTGAAAAGATTTGTAGTTACCCTTGGGGAAGATGGATTGACTGAGCACCCGGTGAATTGCGAATGTTCTCCGTTGAGAGTAGACATTCTTCATAGAGGACCACAGGTTCCGACAGGCAGTTACTTGATGTGACACATTACCACATAAGGTGGTCTGTTTCTGTTTTTTTTTTTTTTTTTTTGGTTTTTCGAGACAGGGTTTCTCTGTAGCTTTTTTAGAGCCTGTCCTGGAACTAGCTCTTGTAGACCAGGCTGGCCTCGAACTCACAGAGATCCGCCTGCCTCTGCCTCCCGAGTGCTGGGATTAAAGGCGTGCGCCACCACCGCCCGGCTGGTCTGTTTCTGTTTTTAACGTCTCTTAGAAAACCTTGCTTCACATTTAGAGTAATGTTCACCCTGCTCTTAAATTTAGCTCTCCTTTGCCTTTGTCAGCATCAACCTGTGTCACTTGACTTAGTATTCATTTTTTGTTTTTTTCCTTTTTTATGTTTTTCTTTTACTCACTTCAATACTGATTTCTAACATTTGTCTCATTCTCTTCTGTCTTTGATTTTTGCCAGTAAGCTAATGACTTTTCTAGTCCTCCCCTAATTCCCCCTTGGTAGCTTCATTGGTGCAGGTCCAAAGGTAGACTCACCTTTGTTCCTCGTCCCCCATCCCTTTTTCTCAGTGGTAAAAACCAGTCCCTGGCCAGGGCTCTGACATTGTTAGAATGATTGCGTGGATTTGTCTTGTATCACCTGTCTTAGCCATGAGTGTCTATGCCCTCTCCCAAGTTAGGATCTAGAAAACCTTACTCTGTTTGACCTTTACCTCCTAGGGATTTCTTCTGTTTGTGCCTTTTCATCTGTATCCACACCTGAACTAGCAGTAGTGGCACTGTAATAAATCTGTCTCAACTGTTACCTCTAGAGGTGTGTTTTCCTATTGCAATAATTTTTCTGAATTATATTTCTAGGTGTGGAATGCCCAGTTAAAATGTCTTATTAGTAATTGTCCTGTAGTGTCTTGTTGTAGTCTAACCACTGTGGGATAGAGATGGAAAATCCTCGGTGTTCTATAACAGTCCCCAACAATCCCAATTTAAATTAGTCTCTTCTCCTCACTCTTCTAGGTACCTTTTGTTCTCCCACTCCAGATTAATTGCTGAGCTTTGTGCCTTCAGGCCTTTGCACATGCTGTTCTTTTTTTTTTTTTCTGTTAAAGTCAAATCCCACTTCTTTAACTCCTATCTTATCAGAAACCTTTTCCCCCCATTGGCTTCTCCCCCAATGTTGCCATTCTCTGTGTTCCTGTAGCTTTTAAAATATTTTGTCTTGTATTATTTATTTTCTTGTCACTTTTGTTATTCTTAATCTCTTGAGGCTTGGTACATTCTTATTCACCTTTCATCCTTGGCATACCTGAAGTGTAGGTTGCTCACTGGTTAGTTGTTAACTTGTCCCAAGCTGGAGTCATCTGGGAAGAAGGATCCTCAGTTGACAACAATGCTGCCATCAGACTGGCATGTAGGCAAGCCTGTGGGGCATTTTCTTGTGTAAGAAAGCAGGCTGAGCACGCCAGGAAGAGCAAGCCAGTAAGCAGCACTCCTCCATGGTCTCTGCTTCTGTTTCTGACTCCAGGTTCTTGCCTTGAGTTCATGCCCTGGTTTCTCTAAGTGATAGATTGTGACTTGGAGGTTGTAAGATGAAATTAATTCTTTCCTCCCTTAGTTGTATTTGGTCATGGTGTTTATCATAGCAATAGAAAGTAAACTAGGAAATGAGAAAACCAGTGTTTGTTTCGTTGTGCCCAGCCACTTTTGAACTCCTGGGCCATAGAGCATAAATATGGTTCCTTTATGTTTTTGGTGACAGAGTCTTGCGTAGGATATGCATGTGTGACAGTTGTTCCATTCCTTCTCCTCCCCTCTTCAGCCACTCTTCATGGATTTTCTAACCCTTTAATGAGCTTGGATCATCATCTTAGATATGCTACCATTTTATCAGTTTTGTCGTTTTTTTGGAAGGATACATGACTTTTCCAGAGTTGTTATAAAAAAGATTTGATGTTCTGCTCTGCCTGTCTGCTTGGACAAGGTACAAATGAGGTCATATATTTCTGGGGTGAATGCACAGGTGAGATAAGAAATGTGCTCCTTAGCAAGTTGTCTGAAAATTAATACATTATGTGGGATGAAGAAAGGACTTTCATGTGGAGGCAAGGATTTAGGGGTATGACTCATGATTCTACAATTATACATATATCTATAAATTGGGGACTACAGGCAAGCAAGAACAATTTCTTTCATACCTAATTGGATTGCCAGGAACATGAGATGTAAAATTGCTTATAAAATATCATATCTGAATAGAATAGTTTTTTTAAAAAAATATTGATTCTTTGTGGATTTCACATCATCTATTCCTATCCCATTTATCTCCCTGTCCCCTCTCATCCATTCTCTACCCTTGCAATCTCCCCCCGAAAGAAAACCAAATTTAAAAAAAAAAGGAAAACAAGATGAAACAAAGAAACAAAACAAAGGAAAAAAGAGAGAGAAGAATCTTACCATGGAAACTATAATGTGGCCAATGTAGAATAGTTTTACTATTTTTCAGCGTTAGAAATAAAGTGTGGTTCAATTGTTACTTTTAAAGATTTATTCTCTCTCTCTGTGTTTCTCTCTGTCTCTGTCTCTCTCTCTCTCTGTGTGTGTGTGTGTGTGTGTGTGTGTGTGTGTGTGTGTGTGTGAGAGAGAGAGAGAGAGAGAGAGAGAGAGAGAGAGAGAGAGAGAGAGAGAGAGTTTTAGTATATGCAATTATCTGTAGAGGCTAGAAGAATGTATTGGATCCCCTGGACCTAGACTTACAAGCAGGTGTGAGCTGCTCATTGTGGGTGCTGGGAATCAAATTTGGGTCCTGCAGCAGAACAATCTTTCTAGGCCCCCGAGTTCGATATTTGAAAGTATAGTTTTTTCATTTGTCTCAGTTGATTGTTGTTAGTTTTGCCTTTATGTTTTCTCTACATCAAGGAAAAAATTTTTTGATGTAGAGAAAATATAATGTCAATACATCTCTTTAATGGGGGCCCTGTGTAATAATCTACCCAAATATTTTGCTAATTGATTTCCATGCCTCTAGTGAAGTGTGGGTACCATACTACATTGCATTCATAACAGGAGAATAGTAGGGGCAATGAGGGCAATGACTAGAAGTAAGATTGACCAGTCAGAGAGCTGGTGAGATGAGTTTGGTTTAAGCTAGGAAACACTGTCAAATGAAATATAATTTTAAGATAGAGGCCAAATTTTGGGTTAATTTACAATAAAGAGTATTTTCAGCCAGGCAGTGGTGGCACATGCCTTTAATCCCAGCACTCAGGAGGCAGAGACAGGCAGATCTCTGTGAGTTTGAGACCAGCCTGTTCTACGAGAGCTAGTTTCAGGACAGGCTCCAAAGCTACAGAGAAACCCTGTCTTGAAAAACCAAAACCAAAAAGAGTATTTTCATTAAAAACATTGTATTTGAGACCCTCACTAGTCAAATACTGTTATCTATCTATCTATCTATCTATCTATCTATCTATCTATCTATCTATCTATCTATCTTTTCTTTTCTTTCTTTCTTTTTTTTGGGGGGGCTTTTTTTTTGAGACAGGGTTTCTCTGTAGCTTTGGAGCCTGTCCTGGAACTAGCTCTTGTAGACCAGGCTGGCCTAGAACTCACAGAGATCTGCCTGTCTCTGCCTCCCGAGCGCTGGGATTAAAGGCATGCGCAACCACCGCCCAGCCTGTTATATTTCTTTGTACTTGCTGTCTATTATATGGCTCATTCTTTTACTTAATAACTGTGAACTATGTTATGTGATCAGCTGCATCAAAATCCTGCCACTTGAATTCCCAGGACATGATGAACTGTCCCTTTAAACTGTGAGCCAATATAAATCCTTTCTCCAATAAGTTGCTTTGCCTTGCTATGTTATCACAAGCATCAGGAAAAGAAACTAAGGGTTCAGTCACTCTAGAACAGTACTGTTAACATTAGGAATAATATTTCTTAAGCAGCCCACTACAGGGATGTAGCTGAAGGCCCTGAGTTAAACCTGTAAGTACCACAGTAACAAACAAAACAACAAAAACCATTGGCCTACATTTACAACTTTTTCAAGGTTTTTACTTGTAATTGTGAATATTTCATATTAAATGTTTTTATTTTAATTGCAGATATCATAGTCTGTTTTCTGTGTTCGCTGAACGTGGAGCTAGTTAATAGGTAATCTGGAATCCTCCAGCTGTGTACTTCTACAGTTAGTCTTCAGTATAAAATTGAGCGGTGGCTTCATCTCAGCTGAATGACCTATGTAGTTCTAGTATTTGAAAACTGGAGGTTTCTGTTTTGGATGTGCAAATTAACCTTCTGTCATTCTGTAAGACTTACTTTAATTATATATCTTTTCCAGGTATAAAGTAACATTATGATTGGGAAAATCTGTTCATTGCTTATAAATGATTGTATGTGATTTCATTTTATATGTGTAAAAATAGCTTCAGGGCCGAGTTCATGAAATAGAAGTTCAGTGTTAAGTAATTGTGAAGCATTTTAAGTTACAGTATTACCAGAAATAATAGCTGCTTACTCTCAGGCTTGGAACAGACATGCTTGGAGTGTAAAATAAGTTGATGAGGTTACAGAGCTGGCTGGAATGAGCAGGTTTTGCTTTTTCTAAAGGTGTGGTTGTGTTTTGTATTAAATTTTATATTAATTTAAATGTTTTTGAGACAGGGTCTTTTAATAAAACCTAGACTGACCTCAGGCTTGTGATCTTTTGCCCTAGGGTTCTGAGTACTGGAATTATAGACATGCATGTATTACCATGTCTAGTTTTGTTTTAATGAAATCAGTGCTTGAATAATGCTTCATAAGGAATTAGCATCTGGGTAGTCTCTAGATAAGATTGTATGTTTTTACTTTTCTTTAAAATACCATTAGACATAACCTTTGAAATGGATAGCACGTATTTTAATTTTTCATTCAGACAGTTCTACTACCAGATCTTAAGTTTTAAATAATTTTGGCTCGTTGCAGACACATCTTTGAGGGCTAATTATAAAGCCACACACTTTGGAGATAGATAGTTAAGGTGAAATGGATATATTTTCTGTCATCAGGATGCCTTGGGTCTAATAGCTGAGATAAAACAGGTAATAGGTGGCTGGGCATTGGTGGCACATATCTTTAATCCCAGCGCTTGGGAGGCAGAGGCGAGCCAAACTTTTTGAGTTCAAAGCCAGCCTGGTCTAATCAGAGAAACTCTGTTTTGAACCACAAGCAAAGATGTTGTTTGCTCCAAAAACTTGATTTGGAGCAAACATCATTACTGCTATAGATGGAAAGCATTCTAGAATCGTGTCAGTGTTGATCAAGTAATAGTGCAGCTTTCCCTCATAATTCTGGATCTGGACTTTTAGAGTAGTCCTACTTAGTTTATAAGCCAGTAGACAGAAGCTCTTAAGAGTGAGTTATTTTTCATTTCCTCAGAGTGATCTTGGAAGATTTACGTGTATGAGGATGCCATAATAAAGTCACTTGGAGTTCAACTACACAATGTCTTCTGGATTATGTATCTCTGTATAGATAGAGTTTGTGCCTGCAGAGTGTGTGTGTGTGTGTGTGTGTATGTGTGTGTGTGTGTGTGTGTGTGTGTGTGTGTGCGCGCGTGCATGTGCACGTGCGTGCTGCTTGTACTGGGAATTAAACTTGTAGTCCTGAAGATTGGATGGTAGGCAAGTAGTCTTACCACTGAGCTACAGCCTGAGCCTTTCTTTTGAAAATCTGAGAAAGGTTGTTCTTTTTTGTTTGTTTGTTTTGTTTTGCTTTCAGTACTGATTATTAGTTGACAGTAGTTAGTAAAAACTTACTGAGAATTCCTGAGCAGAGCGAATTTTAAAAACAATGCTACATAAAAACTGAATAGAGAATGTTTGTTTTTCTCTTGTGGAATGAATGAATTAAAAAAAGTCAATGTGCATTTTCATATATAAGGTATAGTTAAGAAAATGTTATTATAGTTAACAAGGAGTAGAATAATTTGTAAGCTTCATATTTAATTATTAAGTTATAATAGAACTAAATGTAAACTAAAATTTGAGCATCTTGTTTTTTAATTCTTGGAAACTTTTAAAAAATATTTATTTATTTATTATGTATACAATATTCTGTCTGTGTATATGCCTACAGGCCAGAAGAGGGCACTAGACCCCCATTACAGATGGTTGTGAGCCACCATGTGGTTGCTGGGAATTGAACTCAGGACCTTTGGAAGAACAGGCAATGCTCTTAACCTCTGAGCCATCTCTCCAGTCCCCTCTTAGAAACTTTTTAAATTTGAGTAGGGACTGCTAATTTTAAATTTGTATATTTGATTCAATGGATTGTGTACAGAAATGTTTTGATAATGGCCTCCTTTATTAATAGCACCAGAACTATATGGAACTCAGCCTTTATGCACATTAATGTAACTAAAGAAGAGGAATAAGGGGATTTTTGAAGTCCATGCATCAAGAAAGTTCCTCAGTCTTGGAGGTTTCCCTTCTGAGAACACTTTTATTATAAGCATTTTTAATAAACAGGATAATCTAGTTTCTGAGTCCATAGCTGACCAGAGGTGGGTAGAAGGGTTGTCTTGGATGCTCTTGACCACAGGAGGTTGTGATAGTTTCAGTTAAGGAGATTTTAAACAAGCACAAGAACACAAACTCTTCCCATAAACAGAAGTAATTGTCTCAACAAAATTGAAGAAAATCTCCTTTTCTGTCCATTAATACTACTGGGTACCATTTGTCCCTTGCCTTCGCTTTACCTTTTCAGATTATGTAGATTGTATATATGCTGGCTGCCTGGAAGGATACATCTTCCCTCAGAAATCTCCAGTGTGACATTTGAGGTTGGAGTGACTTGAAAATGAATAGTAGAGGTGGTATTCCTTTTTTCTCTTGCCGTGGCATTTATCTTTATGAACAGCATTGCTAAACCTGATTGCTAATTGGAATTCTGTTTTTTGTGTAAAGTTAATTGTTGATTTGATTCTAAATTTTTTTTAAATTATAAAATTTCAAATGAATGTGTAAAGTCAAATGTGAAATTATACTCCACACCTGTCCTCAGAGGTCATCACTTTTAATAATATAGATTTTTATATTGAATATGTATAATTAAATACTTAAACAATATATCTTAAACAAAAATGACAAGTTGGATTATGCTGTCCATACTGTGTATCAGCTTGCTTTAGGTCCTTTTTCTTTGTGAGTGCATGCAAATGTGCCACAGTTATTTAGATAGCCATATAGTATTTTGTTGACACAGCCTACATAACTAGTTGTCTTTTGATGCCCCTAAATTTTTGATTGCTAGCAAATGATATAATGAGCCTACTTTTTGTAAATGTCTGTATGTTCATGTGCCTATATACATCAAATAGTTGTGGAACTCTGAGGTAGGAGGGCATTTATATTAATTTGAAAATGATCTTTGATTTTGTATTTATGTGGGTCTGTATATTAATTTTTGGTAGTTATTTGCAAATTATTTGCCTAAAAGATGATTCTTAACAACAAATGAGAGTGTATGTTTCTTCACACCCTTGCTGATAAATTATTCATCCAGACTTACTAGTTTTTACCAACTTGACAGATGAAAGCAGAAGTGTCTCTGTGTATTTATTTATTTTGTAGGGTGTATGTGAGTGTTGCTACACATGTGCTTTGGTGCTCATGTGGACGTCAGAGGACAGCCTTGGGTATTTGTCTTATTCTTCTCGCCTGCCTGCTGTAGGATTTCTTTATTGTTTGAGCTGTATATGCCAGGCTGGATGGCCTGTGGGCTTCTTGTTTTCCATCTTGCCTATGGTGCCTTGGGGTTAACAGATGTGTACTACTACATCTTCCTGGTTTTGTTGATTTTGAGGATTCAAAATCAGGTCCGAGTGCTTTCACAGAAGTGCTTTCCCCCAAAACTATCTTCCCAGCCCTTATTTTTACATTTATTAATAGAATTGGCATCTTCTCAGTTTTTACTTGATAGTTTATACTGTTTTCTGAGACTTGTCTGCCTTTTGTTTACATTTTCCTCCCCGCTTTTTTGAGTTCAGTGATAATACTGTATGTACCTTTGTTACAAAAGAATTGGAGTTCCAATTTGGGTTCTTAGTGCTGCCACCCATCCTGATGTGATGTATCAAATGGCTCTGTGCTGCAGTCAGCACTAATCTGTTAGCTAAATGAACTTTTTTTATAAGCCACCCAGCTTCAGTATTTCATTATCATGATATTAAATGAACTAATACAGAGGGGCAGGGTACAGTTTTCCATTTAGGATATTTTGAGCCTAAATTGTCAGCAGGATGAGAGGTATGGGCTGGAAATGTATGTTCACGAGTTATTAGAGAGTGATGATCATAGTTCATATCAAGAGAATATATCTACTTGGAAGGGGGGGGGAACCCAACCTACAGTAAAGATTTAGGAACATATTGGAATTGGGTTTACAAAGGAAGGAAAATTCCCTATGTTTGCAGAAGATATTGGTACCAAAGCTAGGTGAGTGCCCAGAATAAGAACTGTGTAACAGAAAGAGCTTTATTTCACCTACAAGGTAGTTTTCTGAGCAACATCCAAGTGGATAAATGGAATAGTGCTAAAATAACTTTAGTACTTTTTAAAACTTGTTAGTCACAGCTGTGGTCCCAAAGTTAGAGTGTTAGGCAAGGAGAGAGAGGGTTCTAAGGACTATTCTGGATAATTCTTTACTGTAAATGACAATTACAGTAACTTACTACTCACCCTGTTTTGCTGAGGTAAGCTATGAGTTGATATATATCCATGTTTAGAGCAGAACCTGGCTTATCTTAATTGTCCATTAAACATAAACTGTTACCATTCTTGTTTTGTTGTTCTATACTAGATTGAGAGGAGAGTCTAAAAGACATGAAAGTTAGATAATGCTGATGTAACTTGGCTTATAGTTTTGTCTCTCATGGTTAAATTATTTTTACCTAAAGTAGATATGTGACTTCTCTGTATTTAGTGTATTTTTCTTTTGTTTTTGTGAACATATTTTAGGGTAGGAAAAGTTTCTTCTTTCGTTTCTTGTACTTTAATTTCTTTCTGAAATTCCAAAGATAAATGTCACCCCCTCTTCTCTGTGGTACTTTATTTCTCATTTTATTGTGTCAATTTTTTATATTTTGAGACAACGTTGCAATGCATACACAATTAGAATTGTCTTCCTAGTGAGTATATGCATTGCTAGGAATTTATTAATGTATCTTTCAGCTGTTTTAATTAAGATTTATTTTATTTTATGTCTATGAATGTAAGTGCACTACATGTGTGGTTAGTGCCTACAGAGGCCAGAAGAGGATGCTGGATTCTAACTGAAGTTACAGGTGATTGTGAATCACAATTTGGATGCTGGGAACTGAACCTTGTTTTCTGCAAGAGCAAAAGTACTCTTAACTGCTTAACTGGAGCCATCTTTTCAGCTCCTCTCAGCTCTTTTTTAGTGTTAAATATTTATATTTGTTTTCAGACTTCATTCAGTCTTGAACATATATATATATATATATATATACATATACACATGCTCTATATATGCTGTATGTATATGCTGTATATATAGTACATGTTATGTTTTTATTTTCTAAAGTCAATTTGTCTTTTTACTAGATCATGAGTAATTAGCCATTGATGTATTTAACCTTTAATCTTTTATTTCATTATTTAGTTTTCCCTATTCATTGTGTGCTGTTTCTGGATTTTTTCCATCACATATATATATATATATATATATATATATATATATATATATATATATATTTGTGTGATGTGTTTTGATCTGTCTTTGCACATACATGTGTGTGGTATATATGTGGAAGTTATAGGATAACTTTTGTGGTTTTCTCCTTCCACCTTCATTTGTCTTCTGAGGATCAAATTCAGGTGCCAGGATTGTACTGCAAGCTTTTTCTGGGCTAAACCATTTCTCTAGTCCCTTTTTCTTTCATGTGGTTCTTTTTAGTTATCGTTCTCCTTTGTAATAGCCAATTTTACTTCTTTTACTCTTTGTTTCAGTGGTTCCAAAAACATGTTTAACTTGTATATTTTAGTTTTCTCAATATTTCAGTCCTACTGTTATTAAACAGATTATCATTTATTTAGATTAGCTCATTTCTTTTTTCTGCGTATCTGGGCTTCTATGTGGGTTTATTTCCTCGAGAATATCCTTTAGTATTTAGGTAGGTCTGTTGAAGATGATTCTCTTAGCTTTTGTCTGTCTCAAAACACTTGTATTGTAGTTTAATTCTGTATGTTTACAGAGGTTGGATGGTTGTGTTTCCTTTTATTTTGTTTTTTTCCTTCAGCCATTAAAGAATGCCATTCTGTTGTTTGCTGGACTCCATCTTTTCTGTTGAAAAGTATGTGGAGTTTTCCCTCTTGGATAATGTACTTACCCTCCCTCTGTTAGCCTCCCTTAAGATTTGCCCTTTAATGTAACTGTCAGAAATTTGACTCCCAGATTCCTAGTTGTGGTTTTCTTTTCCTTTATGTGTTGTTAGGCTTCTGGTAACTGTAGCGTAATCACTTTTATCAACTGGACAGTTTTTTGACTGATCTCTTCAAATACTCTGTCTCTTTTGAATTAGTTCATTTAGGTTTTTTGCACCCTCATCTCTGACAGGTTTAGAACAGCTGTAGTTTTGTGTTGTATTTGACCTGCCTTGGTTGTTAGAATAAGAGCAACAGTTTCTTAAGACTCAATGCTCTTGTCAGAGGCAGCACTTCCATTTATTGAGCTCTTTATTTTAGTTTTGTTTTCATTTCTAGAATTCCATTATGTCCTATAGTTTTCAAATTTCTGCGTATAGTTTTATACCTTAATTCTTTCTCATATGTGTTCCTGCAGGTGGTGGTGAGTATGCTTTTATATTTTGTGATTTTCTTTTTCGAGATTGTCTTGTATTTTCATGTTTGTTTGTGATTGAATGCCAGGTATTGTATACAAAAAAATTAGATTATATGAATAGCATTACCACCTCTAAAAAGGTCTTCCTTTGCTTTGGTAAATGGTTATGCTAGAGGAACTAACAATCTCAGATCATTTCAATCTCTTCAGGGACTGAGCTGATTTAAAATTGGGCTTCTGAGACTATGAACTGAAATACTTGGTTTACCTTTACCTCTTAGGCAGTCCTTTGAGACCCTAATCTTCAGTTTAGGGGGTTACCCTTCTTTCCAGCAGGTCCTCATCCTTCTTTTCTTCTAGGGTTTTGATCTTGTCAAAAATTGGACAGAGGACTGGAAAGATGGCTCGGAGTGGTACGAGCTTGTTGTCCAAACAAAAGGACCTGAGTCTGTATTCATAGCACTCACATTAAATAAGGAAAAGTGAGTGCATGTAACCTCAGCCCTGGGGGTGGGTGGAGGCAGGAGGATCATTGGGCCTCTCTCACTGACTCCAGGTTTAGTGAGAGACTCTGAAATATTCAGAGAAATTAGGCAGAGATTGATAGACCTTGACACCTTCTTTTGGTATCCATGAGCCCAGGACATCCTCACATGTGTGTGTATAGACACCAAACACACACACATCAATTTAGCTCACTTCAACCTGTTTAAGCAGTAGTCTTTAGAATGTGCTAATTATATTTATGCATGACCAGTAACTACTGTTGACCGACATGAATTTGTAGACTAATGATAGAAAATAGCAAATGGAGAGGATACCCCTTCCTACACTGTTGTTTAATTCACCATGCCAACAAATCTCTCCCTGTAGCCTACTAAGCTTTTTCTTTAATTAAGTACCTGATTTACACAGCAGATTTCATTCATTTGAGGATTCAATCCTTATTTAAACAGATAAGGGTAGCAGCACAGACTTGGTTAAGATACATTGTAAATACAACCAGAATTTGACCTGGGGCAGTTTATTTTTAAACTGTTCTGTTCAGAAAGTGAGCACTTTTGTAAGCAATTTCTAGTTATTCATAGGCTGATTATCTAGTTTGTTTGTCTTCAGATTATGAAATCCTCTTGTTTCTCACTCCACTTAGATCTATTCTGTTGGCCAGCTTAGGTTACTCTAAACTTAAATAAGATAAGGTGAAGAAAGGCAGAAGATATAGATAATATGGCTGATGTGAAGTTGCTTCTGTTTGTTTCTTTTCTTCTAATACTGTGTTTCTGTGCTTGTTTGGAGTGTCAAAAATGACCACTATCTATTATTTAGTGTAATAAAATGAGTTCTTAATGTGATGATCTTGATGAGGATACCCTTATGTTATTTAGATTATGGGGCCATTTAACAGTTCAGGCAGATGAAATTCTATTCTCCTGTTTGAACTAGTGTACCTACAGCTCTCCCAACATCCCCTATCTCCATTCTTCTTGTCATTGCCCATACCACTTTCCTCCATGCATTTGAAATACAGTTGGTAGGACTGAGATAAGAAGCCAAATGGAGACGTCAGTTGCACGCCACTCTAGGTAGCAGCTGTAGCTTTTTATCTTTATTACCCTCAGGGCCTACTATATTGCCTGACATGTCTTCAGAAATACTTAGTTTTATAAAGACTTTTTTTTTCTTTTCAGTGAGGGAGATTGAGGCAAGAGTCTTGTGTTTGCCAGGCAAGCCTCTTAACACTGAGCTACTTTCCTAGCCCTTAACATTTTGTTTTTGAATGAAAGACTAACTCAAAATTCCAGTCATAGGGGGCTGGAGAGATGGCTCAGCGGTTAAGAGCATTGCCTGCTCTTCCAAAGGTCCTGAGTTCAATTCCCAGCAACCACATGGTGGCTCACAGCCATCTGTAATCTCTTCTGGCCGTCAGGCATACACACAGACAGAATATTGTATACATAATAAATAAATAAATATTAAAAAATTCCAGTCATAGGAAGAACCATTTGAGTCTTTTTCTGCCTTTATAGAAAAGTCAGGCTTATGTTCATGACCAATTACTTAAGTTCTAATGGATTGTTTGGCTTAATTATGTTTTAGATAATACAAAGAGGTAAGTAAATATAATATAAAATAAATACAATATGAAATATTAGCTAATATTAAATATTATGTGTTAAGTAAAATATAATATAAAATAAACTTCAGAAAACAGCTTCCTAACAAACACCCATTATTGGGCAAAGGGTAGGGATTGTGTGGTAGTATGTGTTTTGTTTTCTTTTGTGCTGTAGCATATACTGAACCGTGTAAGACATAGTTTTGTCCTCAAGGAACTTGTGTAATATAATGTAAGAATTATTGTAATACATTGCATGATAAAATACCAAATAAGTTGTATACTTTCCCAAGCATTAGCTTTATAAAATTAAAACAATTAATGCTCAGTGCCCATCATTAGAAAGGTATGCAATTTTCAATTCTTCAAGACTGTATGAACAGAATGAGTTGGGGAAACTGTCTAGAGAACACATTGATAATTTATCTCTTTTTGACTTACAGGAGTGTGAGCTTCTTAGTATAAATTATATGAATGTTGAAACTGTTGATAATTTCTTTGATATCAGATTATGTCATGCCATCAGCTAAGAGTTTTTTCAAGTCAGTTAAGTTTATTAGTACTGGCCTGTTGTGGAATTATGTAGCAACACTCGTGCGTGCATGCATGAGTGCGTACGTGTGAGTGTGTGTATGTAATAGTTCACTAATACTACCGTTTTTAAAAACTGTTGGGGGCATCTGTTTATTCCTTGTTCAGCCCTGTCCTTGGGATGTTACAGATTGCAAAGGATAAGTACCTTCATTGTGTCCTGTGTATATTTCTAACTCGCCTTTCCTTAACATGTTCTCAGTAAGCTCCAAAGCAGTCCTTTCCTTCTGATTGTTTTCCTTCTTACAAGGAAGGTCAGTCTCTCATGCTTATTTTGCTGTTGGTATGACTGCCTTTTCCTCCTCTCATAACTTTTCTCGGATTTAGAGGGATCGTGTTTTGGTCTATAGGACAACTGTGTTTTATTAGCTCTTTGTTCCCTCTTCAGGTCATGTTATAGGATAGGAGATAGTATCTGGGAAAGAACTCAGCTTTCAGAAATGCAGAAACATTTTTTTGTAAAGATTAAGAAAGAAAAACTTGGTAGGATAAATGACATCTAATTTCTTACATCAGCAGAGCAAGTTTAGAGTCACATTATCAGCCTGCCACAATTTCATTTTGATTGGCTGCATTAAAAAAATAAACTACTAGTTATAGTCTTTGCTCTCCTCAGTGTTGGGAGTATAAAGACTTATTCACAGAGAAGAGGACATGACTTGGTAGGTACAAGAGTGCATATCTGAATGAATAAAGCTCTGCCCAGCCAAGTGACTTGCTCTGGTTTGAGATACAGCACTCGACAACTTCAAGTAGTTCATTTTCTCAAAGGGAAAATTCCATGTTTAGTAAAAACTGTTGTGATTCTCCGATGAGAAATACCCTGCGACTTATTTCTTTATCCAATAAGCATTTATCGAGTAGCTACTGTTTGCAAAGCACTGTGCTACGTGATGATTAGAGAAATAAAAATTAATTTAATATGCAAAAATAATCATAATGCTGTGTATAAAGTGATAATGGGTACTGTAAAAGGAGTGCACAATGCTTTGGCAATTAAAAGTAGACATTTCTTTTTGACAGGGCAAGTCAGTGTAAACTTTCTGGGGATTGTAGAATTTGAGCAAGTTCTGTAGGCCACACCAAGAAGTGATTCTTTTTTCTTTTTTTTTTTTATTGACTTAATGAGCTCTACATTTTTCTCTGCTCCCCTTCCTGCCTCTCCCCTTCCCCAAGGTCCCCATGCTCAGGAGATCTTGTCTTTTCCTACTTCCCATGTAGATTAGACCTATTTAAGTCTCTCTTAGTGGCCTACAAACTACAGTCCCCGAGAACCTAGATAACAACAAGAAGTGGGTCTTAAAAGGTTTTAGGAACAGTAGAATCCTGTGCAGTGACATGGACAGCTACCAGTATGTATTTGTTCTCTGTTTCTTTGTATTAAGATACAGTTGGTTATAGTTTCCATGTTTTGTTTTGCAAATTCTTTTCAACTTGCTAGTAGCACTGGACATTTCTAGAGTTGGAGAGGGGAGATCCTAGACTAGTTGGTTAACTACTCTGTGTTTCGTTTCTCATGTGGAAAGTACTATGTGCCAGAGACTGTGGAAGAGTGGTGGCTTACATCAGTAATCTAAGCACTTGGGAAGCAGAGCCAGGACAATTACCACAGGTCTGAAATAAGCCTGGTGTCTGCATAGTGAGTTTCAGACTAGCAGGGCTATGGAAGAGACTTTCTTTTTTGTTTGTTGGTTTGTTTTTAGTGTGTGTTACATATGATAAGTCATTTATTGGTTATATCCCCAATAAGTGATAAGAAAGAATTTGAAACCAGGCCAGTATTACAAAGTACTAAACTGTGTGGTTTTCTCTCCTAGAATTCCTTTGATCTCCAAAGTGCATTAGCTCTTGTCCCATTTGTTTAGTTAAAGCTGCTTCCCCACTTCTAAGGAGATAGAAAAGCAGCTCTTTTCTAATCTCAGAAGTGCTGTGGCAGAGTGTCCTAACAAATTTTGTTTTAAACTATTACTGATACTGGTTATTTACTGTGCTACCCTTTGCTCCAAAGAACAGAGGTTTTACAGTGAAATGTTGGTAGGCATTGTAAGCTGTTTTGTCATACAGTAGACCTGAGGCTGTTAACCCTAGGAATAAATATTATGTGCTTAAAGAAATAATCCTGGAATTAAAACCTACAAGATACTTTCTTTAAATCTTTTTCCCTGAAAGATAATAACAATGTATTTTTTGTTATCAAGTAAAATTGCTAAGTTTACTCATGAATCTTTTAGGACTATTCAGTGAGATATTGAAATGTAGGCATAGTTGAGGTGTAAATACAGATTATAAATTACTGGTTAAATTTCAAAATAAATTAGTGGTTTTATTTATTTTGCATTTTGCCAGTTAGAGAAAATATTGTAATTTAAGTGTCTCCCTTTGTTTTGTGTTTTGTATATTTGTTATAAAATTCACATGGATTTCATTTGGTGTCAGCTGTTGTGGTGTGTGTGTCCCACTTTCATGTAGTCTGGGCTGGCCTTCAGCTTTCTATGTACAAGAAGATGGCCTTGAAATGCCTGATCCTTCACCTCATTATTCTGGGATTATAGGTGTGTACCACCACACCTGTTTTTATGGTACTGGGATTGAATTGAGCGCTTTATACTTGTTAGACAAGTGCAGCACAACTGAGCTACGGCCTTAGTCTCCCGTGTGTATTTTTAATTTGTATTTTTGTTCATATGCTCAGTTAAACAACTATTAGTGGAAATAACCTTTTCTGTGAGCTTCTGCTATTGTTAAATAGTTTCCTTTCAAAAGGCAACTGTTAGTGTTGGAGCTACAAAGACTGAATAAATTTCCTGAGAGGAAACGATAATAAAATATTCAGGAAGTTGTTAGGAAACAAGAACTTATGTTCTTGTTCATTCAGATAAGCTGCTGAGACCTTTTGAGTATATAAAAATAGTTTGTATTACTGGAAGTAATGAAAGATTTGGTGACTTCCAGTAGTTGGAGACTTTGGATTATATAGAATATTAGAATATAGAATGCATAAACGAAAGAATTTCTTGCAGCTGTTTGAATGAGTCCCTCTTTTTTTCTTTGAGGGTTTTGTTTTTTGTTTTCAGAGAAAAATGTGAGAGCTTTCTGAAGTTAATAACCCACTGGGGAACCTGTTCTTGGAGAGTCCTACAATAGCTGGTGGGTGGCCTTGCACTCCAGGGGTGTGAAACAAGCCAGTGTATGACCAGTTTCTCTTCCCCATGCTTTGCTTTCTGGTTACCTCTTGGTAGTTTGCCTTACTCTCTGGTTTTCCATTTTGTTCTAGTATCTTTGTCACTGTAACTAACTTAGCCTCTGTTTTTCCTTTTTGAATGGAATTGTTGTGCTTGTTTTATAACAAGCTGAGTTTAGTTCGCTTTTTCTTCTCCGTTCATGTCAGATAGTTTTACTGTAGTGATAAGCTCTGGATCCATCACTTGGATGGGCCTCTTCTAGAACCTGTGTGAGGCCCCAACACTGTACTTAATGTAGTTAGATTTTAGAACTGTATTCTTCAAACCCTGTAAATCAGTCCTGGTTTGTGGTATAGGTTATGTGTTGTTTTCTTTTCTTTCCATTCATTCTTGTTTTTAATGGGTTTTTAGATTTGTTTTATTCATATGAGTGCTTTTCCTGCATGTATACCTGTGCACCAGATGCATACCTGGAAGTGGTGATCCTCTATGTGGGTGCTGGGAATTGAACCCAGGTCCTCCACAAGAATAAATGCTCTTAACCACTGAACCAATTCTCCAGACTGGTGATTGTTTGGTCATTCGTTCGTTCCTCCCTTCTTCTCTTCCATCTGCCCTTCCTAGTGCTCTTAACCACTGGGTCATCTCTCCAGCCTTCCGGATATTGGTTTTTAAATGTAGCTGAGGAAGGTTTGGTAAAGACTACTAGGAAGTAAGCACTAACTAGAAAGCTGAGCAATTGACTATAGAGCAGTAGTTCTCAACCTGTGGGTCACAACCCCTTTGAGGAGGGGTCAAACTGTCCTTTCACAGGAGTCGCCTAAGACCGCAGAAAACCACAGATATTTACATCACCATTCATAACGGTAGCACAGTTACAGTTATGAGGTGGCAACAAAAATAATTTTATGGTTTGGGTCACTACAACATGAGGAACTATATTCAGGGTCACAGCATTAGGAAGGTTGAGAACCACTCCACTTACAGAGTGTGGAGTGGCCAGGGATCCTATTCCTGGCACCAGGGTCACATCTGCTTCCTCTGAAATGGTCAAGAAGGGGTGGGGGATTTGGGATGACCATTATATATAACCGTATTTTAAAATTGCATTTGTTATGTTCTCTTTAAAGATAATTGGGTATTCTCCATACCTAGAAACTTTCACTTCAAGTTAAAGTCTAATATTCCCAGAGCCAGCTGTATCTAGCCTGTAGTTAGCTAGTTCAGTTTCAAAAAAATGCTTACAATCATTTAGCTTTTCCTAAAATTCTTTCTGATTGGCCTAATTACATTTCTAGAAAGTTGTATGGATCTGCCACCTGGTGGTGAAATTGTATAGCAAATCCTAACTTATCGAAGTTTAATAATATTTAAACTCTACTTAAACTTTTTAGATATGTGGTATTTTCTTCTCCCCCCTTTTTAGTTGAGATATTGAAATGTAGGTATAGTTGATGTGTAAATGCAGATTGTAAGTGTACTGGTTATTTTCAAAATATATCATTGGTTTTATTTATTTTGCATTTTACCAATTAGAGAAAATATTGTAGTTTAAATGTCTCCCTTTATTTTGTGTTGCTAGGGTTAAGAGGTAATTTTTGAAATGTCCTTTTTGTTGTTATTCTTTTCCTTCTGCTCAACATGGTGTTTTAGGGATATAGTCATATTGCTACAAGCACATCTAGTTAGTTGCCTCAGTGCTTCGTACTCAAGCCTTATTTCCTAGGTTCATTCTAACTCACACTACCTCAGGTATACTTACAGTGGAAATTCTTTGCCATGAATCCCTTTGTAAATCCTGGAATGGAGTTTTAAATCACATGATATAAATATAATATAATTTTGTCAGTTATGACCTGTTTTTTTAAAAAGTGTTTGTACTAGTTTGTAATAGCACCAGGATTACATCTAGTTACCATCTCCTGTCTATGCCAAGAGTTGACGGTATTTACTGTTCTTAATTCTGCTAACAATTGGTATAAAGAGTTACTTCCGTGTTGGTTGAATTTGCATTTTTGATTGCTAGCGAGTCTTGCAGTGATTGCAGTTTTCTGTATTTCCGTGATGCTAGCCCATATTCATTTCTGTGCCAGGTTTCTAGTCTCAATACTTTATAGCTCTTTGTTCCTGATACTGTTCTTGTTTGTAGACACAGTAAGTCATTTTCCTTTGTCATGTAGTTCCTTATTTTGCCTATAGTCTCCTTTGAAGAAAAAACTTTGACTTTCCTGTTTGAACCCATTGATTTTTCTCATTTAAAATTTTTTTAATTAATAAAATATTTATTATGTGTAACATGATATGTATGTATTAGGGAATGTTTTTAAGCTAACATACTCATTACTTCACATTTCTTTGTAGTAAGTACCCCACTCTGTTAGTGTTTTGAGACTATAATACAGTATTTGTTTTTCTGTCATTGACTTACTTTACATAACGTGTTATCTCAGAAAGAAAAACAGCTTCTCTTTCCCTGCTTCCCCCTCTTCCTTGCTGACCTCAAACTCAGGATGCTTCTTACTCAGCCTCCCAAGTGCTGGGATTACAGGTATGCTCCAACTATGCCTAGTGGATTTTTTTTTCCTTTTAAAGATCAAGTGTGCTTAGCTAGCATGTAGAGACCCTAGGGTCAGAACCCTTCAACACTTGCAAACATTCATATTCTCTTTCTCAAATCATATTCCGTTGTGTCTGAACCATGTTTTTCTTACCCTTTCATCTATGATAGGCACTTAGGATGATTCCATATTGGCTATTGAGTGTGGCTGTGTCTTTGACACATTGATTTAATTTTCTTCAGTACAGATTGGGATTGCTAGCTCTTAAGGTAGTTTTTTTTTGGTTTTTTTTGTTTTGTTTTGTTTTGTTTTTTTTGTTTTTTTCGAGACAGGGTTTCTCTGCAGCTTTTTTAGAGCCTGTCCTGGAACTAGCTCTTGTAGACCAGGCTGGCCTCGAACTCACAGATCTTAAGGTAGTTTTAATTGAGTATTCCCCACAGTTTTCTGTAGCAACTTTACAGTCCATTATTTACTAAACTTTACTTTTTAGTGTTTTCTTCTATTTAGTGACTATAAATCTTCCTACTATCTTGTTAGCAACTTAGATTTCACATTTGCATAATACATATTGCTGAGTTTCTGCTGTATATCAGGCATGGGATGTGGAACTTGTGAGTCAGATACAGAGTCTTCAGCTGACTGATGGAGCAACGGATCCATTGGATGAGTCATGTTGATTAGGAAATCCAGATGATAAGTGCGCACTTGCATTTGTCCTTATCCATCGTCAAATAAAAAAATACACGACAGAACTAGAAGGACAGTTAGCTTTATATCTTCTTCCCCAACTCATGTCTGTGACCTGCATTTGGTTCTTCCTTATCCCTAATAGTTATACTTCCTTATTCTCTTTTCTCCCTATTCTGCTATACCAAAATGTACATTGGTTTTTATATATACATGTATATGGGGAAAACATGCTTGTTTTTTTCCTTTTCTGGGATTGTATGACCTTGTTTAATATATATTCTTAGTCTGTTCATTTTCCTGAAACTTTTGTGATTACATTTTTATTTAGAGCTGAATAGTATTCCATTTTATATATCTATATCTCTGTCTATCTATCTATCTATCTATCTATCTATCTATCTATCTATCTATCTATCTGTACATTTTCATTTATCTGTTGGACAACTGTGTTGATTCCAGTTCCTTGTTATATATAGTGAATAAAGCAACTATAAACATAGGGATGCGAATGTCTCTGTGGTAGAGTATGGAGTTCTGTGGCATATGCCCAGAAGTGAAACAGCTAGGTTATATAATAGTTCTATTTCTAATTTTTTATTTATTTGCAAATTTTTACAATAAAGTATATAAAAAAGTTGGGGGCAGGAGTGGGAGTTGGGTGGAGTAAAGATATAAAAATAAAAATTTGTTAGTGTATTATAAAATGAGCTGTGCTTTCATATTTCTTCATGTGGAGTGTAGATTCTTTAACCATCACCACAACCAGAAAACAGTTTCATTACTCTTCAAATTCACCTTTGCTTGCTAGCCTCGTTTTTTGAGACAGGGTTTCACCATGTGGTTCTGGCTGGTCTGGAACTTGCTATGTAGATCAGACTAGCCTACAATTTACAGAGATCCACCTGCCTCTGCGTCTGGAGTTAAAGGCCAGAGCCATCACTCCCAATGTTTGCTAGCCCTGTTTAGTCAAACCCATTCTCTTCTAATCCTGACAACCACTGATGCATTTACTACCCCAATAGTTTTACATTTGAATGTCATACAAGTTGAATCAACAGTTTTCAATCGTCTGAAATTGTCTTCTTTCAATGAGCATAATGCCTGTGAGTGTGTTATATGTACCAATAAATTGTTTATATCATTACTGAATAGTATTGTATCCACTTAAGGAAATTGATTTGCAGTCAGTTTATGGGTACATTTGTTTATAGACTTTTTTTTTGCTAACATGTTTTAACTTTTCAGCAGCAAAATTCTCAAAGTGAGAATACTGGATTGTGTGGTAAATATTTAACTTTATAAGGAACTTTTGAATAGTCCCACAAATGGATTGCACTTTTGGAATTTTACCTGTGGCATTTGAGAGTTTTAGTTGTTTAGTGGCCTTACAAAGACTTGATATTCTCAGTTTTTTTTCTAGTCATTGTGATAGATACATAGGGGGGTCTTACAGTAGCTTTTATTTCCATTTTTCCAAATTATTAAGTTGAATATCTTTTCCTATGCTAATTGCCCTTTAAAATTTTATTTGTGAGCCCAGCTGTGGTGGTGGTGCATACCTTTAATCCCAGCACTCAGGAGGCAGAGGTAGGCGGATCTCTGAGTTCAGGCCAGCCTGGTCTACAGAGTGAGTTACAGGACAACTAGGGCTACACAGAAAAACCCTGTCTTGAAAGACAAAATTTTCTTCATGTGTGTACCATATACATGAATGTGTGTGGTGTGTGCACAAGTGTATGTATATGTAAATATGTTCATCCATATGATTGTGTGTGGAGGCTAGAAGTTAATGTTGGGATCTCTTCTTCAATACCTTTCTCCTAAAAGTTTTTTAAATTAAAATATAATTAGATCACCTCCCTTCTTGGTTCAGTTCTTCCCACTCACCCTCCCCCATTTCCTCTCAGATTCATGGCCTGCCTGCCTGCCTGCCTGCCTGCCTGCCTGCCTGCCTGCCTGCCTGCCTGCCTGCCTGCCTGCCTGCCTGCCTTCCTTCCTTCCTTCCTTCCTTCCTTCCTTCCTTCCTTCCTTCCTTCCTTCCTTCCTTCCTCCTCCTCTTCCTTCTTTCCTTCCTCCCCATCTCCCTCTCCTCCCTCTCCCTCTCCCCCTCCCTCTCTCCCCCCTCCTCCTCTTCTCTCCCCCTCCCCCTCCCTCTCTCCCTCTTCCTCTCCCTCTCCCTCTCCCCTTATCTTTATGACAGGGTTGCTCTGTGTATCCCTGACCATCCTGGAACTTGATCTGTAGATTAGGCTGGCCTTGAACTCACAGATCTCCTGTCTAAGCTGGGATTCAAGGTATGTGCCACCACTGCCTGGCTCTTTTTCTTTTTATTACTGTTACCCTCTCTCTATATGCATAAATATAAATGCAGCCTGCTGAACGCTTTCATATTGTTTGTGATTTCATGGCTGACCGCTTTGTGTTAGATAACTAATTCATCCTGGCAGAGACTAATTCTACCTCTCTCAGTAGCTGTTAGTGCCTGTTTGTTGTCTAGGGGTGTGACCCTGTAATATTTCTCCCTTCCATTTTAGTATATATGTTGGAATTGTTGTTGTTCAAGTCTTTTTAAAGCAGCAATATTGCTGAAGTATCCTGGATGTAACTTCACTATCATTTTTAGGAGACAGTCTCACAACAGACTCTCTGGTCCTCTGTTTTTTTTTTTTTTTTTTTTGTTGTTGTTGTTTTATTACAGCTTTTCTGTTCCTCTCTCCTGTGATGTTCTCTGAGCCTTAGGTGTAGGAATTATGCTATCTGTTGGGACTGGGCTCCCATGATCAACTGAGTGTTTACCTATCTAATGCATGTAAGTCTCTCTTTTTCTTTCTGTGTATATATGTGTATGTATTTGTATGAGTGTGTCTGTATGTGTGTATGTGAGTGCGTGTATGTGCATGTATATGTTAAATAAAATTATGCTACTTTGGACATTGTTCCCTTAAGAACCATAAACTCTAACCCTGGTATCAGTCATGAGAACCTCGTTCAAGTTGTTGGTTAAGGTAAACCAGGCAAATCTCAAAACAAAATAGGCTATTGCTGTTTTCCTTGGTTGTTTTTCAAAGATTGAAGGTAAGAGCCGGGCAGTGGTGGCGCACGCCTTTAATCCCAGCACTCGGGAGGCAGAGGCAGGCGGATCTCTGTAAGTTCGAGGCCAGCCTGGTCTACAAGAGCTAGTTCCAGGACAGGCTCTAAAAAAGCTGCAGACCCAGCACTCGGGAGGCAGAGGCAGGCGGATCTCTGAGTTCGAGGCCAGCCTGGTCTACAAGAGCTAGTTCCAGGACAGGCTCTAGAAACTACAGGGAAACCCTGTCTCGAAAAACCAAAAAAATAAAAAAAATAAAAAAGCTGCAGAGAAACCCTGACTCGAAAAAAAAAAAAAAAACCAAAAAAAACAAAAAACCAAAGATTGAAGGTAACCCCTATTGTTGAAGACACCACACACTTTGAACATAGGACTTGGAAGGTTTGAACTGTAATTAACTTGAAAGCCTCTTTTGTGCATTGTAATTTCATAATATGTAAGTTGCCAAGGGAGGGAGGCAGTCGGTAGTCCTGTCTAGGTGTGATGCCTTTGATTCACAACAATAAGCAGCATAGCAGATATCCTAAAGATGTAACAGTAGTGCTCATATCTGGGTGGTAAACATAGCTATTTAATTGGATTATGGCTCAGTGAATGTGAAGGAAATCATGCCTGGTACTGGAAATGTAGCCAGCTACCTGGAGTGACTGAAGTCACAGATACTGGAGAACCTATTACCACCACTTTCCTCGACTAGTATTGTTTTTAACTGTGTTCTGAAACTTCTTCATACCACAGTACAGTTCTTGCTCTGTATAAAAGAAGCTTCTCATTGCAGCAGATGGAGACCATTTCAGAAATCCACTTTCATTTTTGAGGCAGGATCTCTCACTAAACTGAAGCTTGCAGAGCTTTGCTTGCTCTTGTCTCCTGGCTGCTTAGATTAAAGGTTTGTGCCACTACACTGTATATCGTTTGCATTTACTAGTGATTTACAAGTATATTCTTCCAGTTTCTTGTTTACCTTTTCACAATTAGTGTAGTTTTTAGAACAAAAGTTTTAGATGTCATTGGGTACAGATTATTAGTTTTTAAGAAAGTGAAGCTTCTTTTAGTATCTTTCATCTCAGCATACTCTTGGTTTACAAATATTTTTTCTAAAGTTTAGTTTTACATTTGACAATTAGCATAGGATGAATTTTTGAGGTTATATAAAGTCAGGTGGGTTTGTTTTGTTTAGAGATGTCTCGTTTTCCAGCCCTATTTATTGAAAATACTGTAGATGGAGCGGCCATCCGGCTAGCTTTACACCCGAAATAATTACATGGAAACTGTATTCTTTTAAATACTGCCTGGCCCATTAGTTTCAGCCTCTTATTGGCTAATTAACCCATATTTAGTAATCCGTGTAGCACCACGAGGTGGTCGCTTACCAGGAGAGCTCTTAACCTGTGTCCATCTCGGAGAGGAGAGGCATAGCGACTGCTTATGGCGACTGCCTGAAGCGTCTGCCTCACTGCCTTCTACCCAGAATTCTGTCTACTCCGCCTGCCTAATTTTCTGTTCTCTTAAAGGGCCAAGGCAGTTTTTTTATTAATCAATGAAAGTAACACATAGACACTCCTCCATTAAAATACTGTTTTTTTTTCTCTATTGAATTGTATTTACACCTATATTAGCATGCCATAACTGTATGGGTTTATTTCTGGAATTTTCTATTTGGTTCCTTTGATCAGTATCTTCTTTTGCTAATTGCACATCATTTCAATTATTTTTTTTTAAAATATTTATTTATTATGTATACAATATTCTGTCTGTGTGTATGCCTGCAGGCCAGAAGAGGGCACCAGACCCCATTATAGATGGTTGTGAGCCACCATGTGGTTGCTGGGAATTGAACTCAGGACCTTTGGAAGAGCAGGCAGTGCTCTTAACCTCTGAGCCATCTCTCTAGCCCCAATTATTTTTTCTTTATAGTGAGATTTATACTCATAGTTTGAATATCAGACTTTGTTTTTATTTTAAAAATGGTCTGGCTTTTATACTTCGTTTGTCTTTCCATCCAAAATTTCGTCATCTTGATTTTGTTGTTGTCCCAGGGAAGGTTGTAACTGCAGTTGTATTAAAACCATAAAAAAATTTGAGAGAACTGACAGTATGGCTTTAATACACCATTTCCATTTGCTTAACTCACCTTTGATTTCTTTTTTTTTATCAGCATTTTACAGTTTTTCCAAATCTATTATTTCATGTTTGTAGAGCTATCCTGTGGTTTTGTTTAAATTTAATTTTTAATTATTGACTGGCAGTATAGAGGGACCAATTTTTCTATGTTGTTCTTGTTTAAACTATCAGTTCCAGAAATTATTTTATAGATTTCTTGTGATTTTCAACTATTAATCATACTGCTTGTACATAATGACAGTTTTATTTCTTCCTTTGTTATATGTATGCTTGTAATCAATTTTCTTAATTAGTTAATACTGGTTAGGATTTCCAGTATACTGCAAGATAATAGACTGTTCCTGCTCTAGGGGGAGAGCACTTGGTGTTTTGCCAATAGGTAAGACCTGGCTTTAGGTTTAAATACCTTTTGACAAGTTAAAGAAGGTCCTTTTCATTATTAGTATCCTGGGGTTTTATCATGAATGGGAGTTAAAATCTTTCAGATATGTTCGTTTGTTTGTTTATTGTGTGTTCAGTGTTCTGCCTGCATGTATGCCTGCAGGCCAGAAGAAGGCACCAAGATCTCATTACAGATAGTTGTGAGCCACCAAGTGTTTGCTGGGAATTGAACTCAGGACCTTTGGAAGAGCAGATAGTGCTCTTAACTGCTGAGCCATCTCTCTAGCCCCACATCAGACACGTTTTTAATTGACTGATAAGCTCATACAACTTTCCCTTTTAGGTTGTTATTTTATGGCAGCTTTCATTGATTTCCAAATATTGATTGATCTTGAAGAGATGACTCCTATCTTGGCTTTGACTTTGCTCTGCTTTTCTTTTCTCTTCCCTTCCCTTCTCTTCCCTCCCCTCCTTTTCCCCCTCCTCCTTCCCCTTCCTTCCTTCATTGTTTTACTAGTTGCCTAGACTGGCCTTGAATTCACCATGTAGCTCCTGGTGGCCTCAAATTCATGGCAGTCCTCCTGTCTCAGTTTCCCAAGTGCTGCGATTATGGTATAAACCACCATACCCAGCTTTATTTTTATGTTTTACTGAACTGGGCCTGATAGTATTATGTTGCATATTTCACTCTGGAATACAGCTCTATATTTGTCTTGTCTGGTTTTAGTTACACTGTAATATTTGGTTTTATTGTCAAGGTAATGGCTAAACTCACAAAATGAATTTTGACACTTTTCTTCCTTTTCTGTCTTCTGTAATAGATCATGTAGAAAACTTTTTTATATGTTTGGTAGAATTCAGTACTGCAACTAAAACCATTTTTTTAAATAAATAATGTGTTGTTAAAAATAAATACAAATATTTATTGACATTGGCTGGTTTGCTATATTGGTTACTTGTCAAATGAAGAAAAGTTACAATGCAGTTTTGAGGGTAGAACTATTTCACCATGGACACGCTGAGAAGGTGGCTCTCCAAGTACCATAATACTAGTTACAGCTCTGAGTGGTGATTTTTATTTTTTCCTATTTGTGAATCTACATATTTTTATGTTCTAACCACAAACTCATGAAATTTTAGTAATCTTAAAAAGTGCAATTTACTTGTAGCCAGCTCAGCAAAACATGCAGCAGTGCCCTCTAGACGCCATTCACTCAAACTGCAAACCTCTCACCAACAGGGCTGAGACAATATTCCCAGTGGATTCATGGCAGTGCGCTAATGGGTTGCTTGGTTTTCTTCCAAGGATCCTAATTATCACCCTCGTCTTATGTTAATTTGCTTAATTAAATATGGCTAATTTTCCGATTTGAACAGAACAGGGGTGATTATTTCTCTCTGGCTTTGTATTAACAGACCTGTCAAATTTCTGTGTCAGTAAAGTAATAGTGCCACATGTGTTGGTAGAATGACTTAAACATGTAGGATGGAGTTCCATGTTATACAACACTACCTTCAAAGCTGCTCAATTTCATTGCTGTGATACAGAATGCCTTGAGCAAAAGCAACTCGGGAGGGAAGAGTCCATTGAGCTGACAGGTTACAGCCCACTGTTGAGGGGAAGCCAAGGCAGAAGAAACGCAAGCAGCTAGTCCCATCACATCCTCAGTAGAGAGTAGGGAGAAATGAAAGCACGCAGGCTGTCTGCTCTCTCACTGCTGCCTATGCTGAGATACAGTTCAGGGTCTAGCATATGGAATGGTGCCACCCGCTGTGGGCTGGGTCAATTAACAATCAAGACAACCCCCACAGACACCCCAACCTCATCTAGACAGGTCTTCACCTGAGATTCTATTCCTAGGTGATTCTAAGTTGTGGCATGGAAAAACTAGCCAGTACAAGGGTTCTGGTCAGTTCCAGGAGTTTAGTCTTGGGACCTCCCAGCATGTCTTTCTGCTTCACTTCTCCCAGGCCAAGGCTATGGGATAAGTAAGTGCCAAAGGAACCACAAAGCTCTGTGCATTTCCAGTCATGGCTGAACACCTCAACGGTACATGTGTGCTCACTTCTCAACAGTGTGTGGGTCCTTATTTTAGGCTGCAAAGCTGCAGAAGTTTCTGAGGGGTTGCAGAAAGTAGTATAAACTGGAGAGATGCCCTTGTAATATGA
Organism: Arvicola amphibius; assembly: GCF_903992535.2. Classification (NCBI taxonomy): domain Eukaryota; kingdom Metazoa; phylum Chordata; class Mammalia; order Rodentia; family Cricetidae; genus Arvicola; species Arvicola amphibius. The sequence continues at coordinate 127,342,564 of NC_052049.1, read as the reverse complement.
ACCTCAGGCTGTTCCTATTAGTGAGCCAGAAAAGAGGACAAGAAGCGGGACATACCAAGTCCATGAAGGATTCTGACGTAGCCCTGGGCTTGCTCCACCAACACAATTTAGGGGCCTGTTGTCCAGTTTCTGCATTTTTTATCAGGCAGTTGAAAAAGTACATGTGGTGGTGGTCTGTTCCCCTAAAAGCCTATATGATAAGGGCTCAGTGAGTGCACATGTGTGCACATGTATGTAGAGGTCAGGAGCCACCCTAGCCTGAGGTCACCTCAAGGTGTCTTCTTTGGTCACTTTCCGTGGTGGTGGTGGTCGTCATGGTCATTGTCATCTCCTCCTCCTCCTTTTTTTTCTCCTCTTTCCTCCTCCCTCTCCCTCCTCCTCCTTTTTGCTTTTTTTTTTTTTTAAATTGAGCTATGTATTTTTTCCCCACTCCCCTTCCTACTTCCCTTCCACCCCCGTCCCAAAGCTCCCAATTCTCTGAAGCTGTGGATTGTAGTCTGGTTATCCTTTGCTTTGCTTTATATCTTTTATCTACTTATGAGTGAATACATACCGTGTTTGTCTTTCTGAGTCTGGGTTACCTCACTCAATATGTTTTTTTCTAGTTCCATTTATTTGCCTGCAAATTTCATGATATCTTTTTTTTTTCAGCTGAGTAATACTTGATTGTGTAAATGTACCACATTTTCTTTGTCCATTCTTCAGTTGAGGGGCATCTAGGTTGTTTCCAGGTTCTGGCTATTATGAACATTGTCGCTATGAATATTGTTGAGCAAGTGTCCTTGTGGTATGATTGAGTATCCTTTGGGTATATGTCCAAGAGTGATATCACTGGATCTTGAAGTGATTGAGTCCCAATTTTCTGAGAAGCGGCCATACTGATTTCCAGAATGGCTATCAAGATTGTACTCCCACCAGCAGTGGAGGAGTATTCCCCCTGATTCCACATCCTCTCCAGCATAAGCTGTCTGCAGTATTTTTTATCTTAGCCATTCTGACAGGTGTAAGATGGAATCTCAGAGTCATTCTAATTTGCATTTCCCAGATGAGTAAGGATGTTGAGCAGTTCCTTAAATGTGTTTCAGCCATTTGAGTTTCATTTGTTGAGAATTTTCTATTTAGATCTGTGTCCCATTTTTAATTGGATTATTTGGTATTTTGTTGACTAGTTTCTTGAGTTCTTTATATATTTTGGAGACCAGTCCTCTTTCTGATGTGGGGTTGGTGAAGATCTTTTCTCATTCTGTAGGCTGTCGTTTTGTGTTTACCGTGTCTTTTGCCTCACAGAAGCTTCCCAGTTTCAGGAGGTCCCATTTATTGATTGTTGCTCTCAGTGTCTATGCTAGTGGTGTTATATTTAGGAAATGGTCTCCTGTGCCAGTGTGTTCAAGCTGCTTCCCATTTTCTCTTCTGCCAGGTTCAGTGTAACTGGCTTTATGTTGAGGTCCTTGATCTACTTGAACTTGAGTTTTGTGCATGGAAAGAGATCTGTTTGCAATATTCTACATATTGGCAACAAGTTATGCCAGCACCATTTGTTAAACATGTTTTCCTTTTTCCATTGTACCTTTTTGACTTCTTTGTCAAAATCAGGTGTTCATATGTGCATGGATTTATGTCAGAGTCTTCAATTCAATTCCATTGGTCCATATTTCTGTTTTCATGCCAATACCAAGCTGATCTTTTTTTTTTTTTAAAAAAAAAAAACAACAAAACTATAGCTCTATAGTAGAGTTTAAAGTCAGGAGTGGTGGTGTCTCCTGAAGTTCCTTTATTGTACAGGATTGTTTTAATTATTCTGGGTTTTTTTGTTTTTCCATATGAAGTTGAATAATGTTCTTTCAAGGTCTGTGAAGAATAGTGTTGGAATTTTGATGGGGATTGCATTGAATCTGTAGATTACTTTTGTTAAGATTGCCATTATTATTATGTTGGTCCTACCTATCCAAGAGCATGGGAAACCTTCCATTTTCTGATGTCTTCTTCAGTTTCTTTTTTTAGCGACTTAAAGTTCTTGTCATATAGGTCTTTCACTTGTTTGGTTAGAGTTACCCCATGATATTTTATATTTGTGGCTATTGTAAAGGGTGATGTTTCTTTGATTTCTTTCTTGGCCTGTTTTTTATTTGTGTAAAGGAGGGATACTGATTTTTTTTTTTTGAGTTAATCTTGTATCCTGCTATATTACTGAAGTTGTTTATTAGTTGTAGGAGTTCCTGGGTAGAGTTTTTGGAATGACAGTATCATCTGCAAAAAGTGATAGTTTGACTTCTTTCTGATTTGTATCCCCTTGGTCTCCTTTTGTTCTTATTGTTCTAGCTAGAACTTCGAGTACAATATTGAACAGATATGGAAAGAGTGAACAGCTTTGTCTTGTTCCTGATTTTAGTGGAATCGCTTTGAGTTTCCATTTAATTTGATGGTGGCTGTTGGCTTGCTGTAAATTGCTTTTATTATGTTTAGATATGTTCCTTGTATCCCTGATCTTTCCAAGACCTTTATCATGAAGGGGTGTTGGATTTTGTCAAGCTTTTTCAGCATCTAATGAGATGATCATGTGATTTTTTTTCTTTGAGTTTGTTTGTATGGTGGATTACATTGACAGATTTCCATATGTTGAACCAATTCTGTATCTCTGGGATGAAGCCTACTTGGTCATGGTGGATGATTGTTTTGATGTGTTCTTGGATTCAGTTTACCAGTATTTTATAGATTATTTTTGCATCATTGTTCATAAGGGAGAATGGTCTGTAGTTTTCTGTTTTTGTTGCCTCTTTGTGTGGTTTCGGTATCAGAGTAATTGTAGCCTTGTAAAAGGAGTTTGGCAATGTTCCTTCTGTTTCTGTTGTATGTAACAATTTGAGGAGTATAGGTATTTAGTTCTTCTTTGATGTTCTGGTAGAATTCTGTGCTGAAACCATTGGGCCCTGGGCTTTTGGTTGGGAGATTTTTGATGACTGCTTCTATTTCTTTGTAGGTCATACGTTTATTTATATTGTTCACCTGGTCTTGATGTAACTTTGGTATATGGTTCCTATCCGCAAAATTGTTATTTTCTTTTAAATTTGTGGAACATAGGTTTTTGAAGTATGTCCTGATGATTCTTTGGATTTCCTCAGTATCTGTTGTTATGTCTCCCTTTTCATTTCTCATTTTATTTGGATGTTCTCTCTCTCTGCCTTTTGCTTAGTTTGGATAAGGGTTTGTCTATCTTGTTGATTTTCTTGAAGAACCAACTCTTTGTTTTATTAAATTTTTTGTATTTTTTGTTTCTATTTTATTTAGTTCAGCCCTCAACTTGATTATTTCCTGCATCTGCTCCTCCTGGATGAGTTTGCTTTTTTTGTTTTAGAGCTTTGCTCGTATGGTATTCTCCAATTTCTTTATGTAGACATTTGGTACTGTGAACTTTCCTTTTAGTGCTGTTTTCATAGTGTCCCATAAATTTGGGTATATTGTACATTCATTTTCATTGAATTTAGGAAGTCTTTTAATTTCTTTCATTTCTTCTTTGAGCCAAGGGTGATTCAGTTGGGCATTATTCAGTTTTCATGAGTTTGTAGACTTTCTAGAATTTGAGTTGTTGTTGAAGTCTAACTTTAATCTTTATTAATTAACCAATGAAAGTCCTCCATCACTCTAGGAGCAGGCAGGGCAGAGCTTCAGACGATCACTCCTCTAGGTACAGGTGAGCCAGAGGCTCAGGTGGTAGGTCCTCCAGATGCAGATGGAGTCAGGGCTCTGATGATTGCTCCTCTTGGTGGGTCTGTGGCTCCAGTGGTTGCTGATGCAGAGGTGGTATCTTGTACAGAGGAATGCACTGGATGCTGTCTTGGACACACGTGTTCTTTCCCAGAGGGACATTTTAATATAGTTTCTGGAAGCCACTGCTGTCGATGCTTCCAGTCTGACAATTCCACCACCTCATTTTCTTCTCTCTGACACTGCTGAGCAGGGGCTGGAGCCGGTGCCTCCGCCATGCTACCTCCCTGAAAACATTTTTATAAACATAAAAATTGACTTTTATAATCAATACTAATAAATATTATAGGAAACATTGTTTAAAACATAGAAATTGTAGAAATCAATAATGATTTAGTATGCCTTATATCACAATTGAGATTAACTTTTAGAAGTTTTTCTTTTGAGTACATATTTGTGTATTACACAAACATGCATTGATATGAATATTAAAAACTTAAGAATCATGTAGTGAATGCCATCTTGCTGATGGGCCCAGTATAGCTGCTTGGTTACATTGTATGCATATGCCATAATTTTTCATAAACATTTTATACTGTTGAACATGTAAGTGTGTTAATAGCTTTTCTGTATTTTTTTCCTGAAAACTATTTTCTAGAAATTTAAAGAGTTTTAAGAGTCTTTATATACTTTGCAAATTGCTTTTTAAAAAGTGTGGAAGTTTGAACGTAACTGGCTCCCATAATCTCTTAAGGAGTGGCACTAGTAGGAGGTAGGACTTTGTTGGAGTGGGTATGGCCTTGTCGGAGGAAGTGTGTCACTGTGGGAGTGGGATTCGAGGTCTCGTGTATGCTCAAGATACTGCCCAGTGTCCCAGTCGCCTTCCTGTTTTCTCTGAGTCAAGATGTAAGAACTGTCACCTCCAGCACCATGTCCGTCTGAATGCCATCATACTCCCTGCCATGATGATAATATACTGAACCTCCAAAACTGTAAGCGAGCTATCCCAATTAAATGTTTTCTTTATAAGAATTGCTGTGGTCATGGTATCTCTTCACAGCAATGAAAACCCTAACCAAGACAAGAAAGATATGTTTTTATCCCAAATGTGGGTATTTTTAAGTATATTTTCATATCTGAAAGTGTATACACACACACACACACACACACATTATAAACACAGCAACATGTCTGTTTGTAATGATGTATTTTAAAATGCTAAAGGGTGGCCGGGTGGTGGTGCATGCCTTTAATACCACCAGCACTTGGGAGGCAGAGACAGGTAGATTTATGTGAGTTGGAGGCCAGCCTGGGCTACAAAGCAAGTGCCAGAATAGGCTCCATAGTTATACAGAGAAAAGCTCTCTAGAAAAACAAAACAACAACAAAAATAATGCTGAAGGGTGGAGAATGCTGTCCAAAAATCTTTACCAAGTGAATGCATTTTCTGGCATAGGTGTACACATTTGAGATAGTATTGATATGCAAATTGAAAGTTTAAAATTATGAATGTGCAAAAATGCCTAGTAAGTTAACTAAATGTTAATAATTTGACCTGTGGTCCACTAGTGCCATAACATTACTAAGGGCTGTTTTGTTTATCATAGAGTACAGCTTATAGAATAGAAACAAAATATAGCAATATTACCGATAATATCTAAGGAAGTTAAAATTACTACTATTGTTTAATGTATCCTGAATTAAACCACCCTATTGCTCCCCAAATTTGCTCCTGTAATGATCTACTCAGTACATTTGTTTTTGTCTGATTTGTCTCTGCATTTAGAATAGCCCTCTTGCATTTGTTTTTCTTTGAGAGTGGAGAGTAGTTTTGTAAAATGTTTCATATACTGTATTTCTGTAATTACATCTTTATGTTTTGATTTAATTAGACATTTGGTGAAGATACTATATGCTTTTTGGGTTGTGTCCCATCAGGAGTATACAATCTCAGATCATCTCACTAATGCCAGTACTCAATTTGGTCCCTTAATTAAGGTGGTGACTTCCCAGACTTGTGCAATATGAAGGCATAGTTCGTCTTTTGTAATTAATAACTCATTTGTAAATGACTTCTGTTCCAGCAGTCTTTCCTTCAGCCATCTGATGCAGCAAAATGAATAAATTATTATTGAAACTTTTTTTTTTTTTTTTTTTGGTTTTTCGAGACAGGGTTTCTCTGCAGCTTTTTTAGAGCCTGTCCTGGAACTAGCTCTTGTAGACCAGGCTGGCCTCGAACTCACAGAGATCCGCCTGCCTCTGCCTCCCGAGTGCTGGGATTAAAGGCGTGCGCCACCACCGCCCGGCTCTCTTATTGAAACTTTAAATGACAAGTTTCTTTAAAAGTTTGTTTCTAAGTAGGTGTTAGAAATCACATGCTGATAGTTGCTAAAAGTCTTACTTTTCATTGTTCATCTTGCAGACCACTTACTTATGTTTGACATCTAAGAAGGAGCTTGGCTTTGATCTTTTCTATTGACTGCTGTAATTCCACTAACTCTTCACCCTTTGAAAAAATAATGCGATTTTTTTTCTTTACAAAATTTGATTGTTTTAAAGTGTTGATGAAGGAAAACATAATCTACTGCTAGGCCTTTCTCAATAGAAATAATAGCACAAGTCAAAAACATATTGTAAAAATTTTCTGGATACCCCCCTAGAAAAGTAAAAAAAAAGTTAATTGTATTAATATTAAGTAAATATTTGCAAAATTACATATAAATCAACATAAAATTATTACTTTACATTCGTACAACCCATGTCTTCTAAAATCTAATGTGTAGCTTTTACTTTTTTACATATATCTTATGAAGATTAGTTGTAGTTCAAGAGCTTGATGGCTGTATATCACATTATTCATATTGGATAGTGCACATGTAATAGTTAAGATCTTGGTTCGGCAAATTAATTACTTTGACCTTTGTGTGTGTGTGTGTGTGTGTGTGTGTGTGCGCCAAAGGTTTTAAATCAGAACTGGTAATTCTTGCCACTAACAAAGTGGATTGAGAAAATGCTTGTAAAGCCTGAAAGTTGTGCCCGGTTCATAGTGAACACTCAGCAGACTTTATTATTTTTATATCTTTAGACTTTGTCCATGATTACTGTAGAAGTACCTCTGGATGTTCTTAGAGAATCCCAAATTAGATCCTGGATTCTTTATTTCTGTTTTGTATCTTCTACTTTTGCCTTCAGTTTCTTGCTCTATAAATTTGTGATTAATATGAACATATTTTCTCTAGAAATAGAGTTACATAGTTAACAAAAGATGATGTGTTTAAGGTAAATTTAGTCTTTGGAAGAATTAGCTGTGCAGAATGGTACTGGAATTGCTAAAATGTTATGGAGTAAAATGAAAGAGAATCTGTTGCTTTGTAAATATTTGCATAATAATTGGTAATATAAATATATTTGTTGTGCTCTTTCAATGTTGAATTATTTCAACTTTCCATTTTTTAAATTAAAAATTGAGAACTTAAGACTGAAGTATATGGTGGTACTAAATACAAAAGAATAAGATGAAATATCACATTGGGATGTGCTTGATTGGAGATAACATTAAGGTGTAAGAAACTAAGAAGTCACTTGACAGTTTGCAATGAGATAATTTTCTTGTAGTGAAGAAGGTTACACAGAATGCTTTTGTACTCTGCCTTTTTGCTGTTGAATTTTTCACTTCTTCCTGCAGAAGAACAGGGGTTTTATTTCTGCTGGTATTAAAATATCATGTGTTGATATCTTACTCTGGGTACTACAAAATTTACAGCTAGTATGAATCATACAGTTTGATTTGTTGATATTTGGGAGATGGTGCTTATAACTGAACATAACTCCCTGTGGACAGTGTCCTTTCCTAAGATAGTGTTCTATCAAGAGGTGTGAAATAACCTATCACAAAGTGAGGAATAGTCTATTAAGAAGTGAGAACTATTCTATTAAGAAGTGAGAAATTTGTACAGACATGGAAATGTAGGAGATACCAGACAGGATCCATTAAGCTTATTTCAACATATTTTGTCTAGTGACTCTGGTCTTAGTAAACCAATACTGCATGGACTAAAGTAGATGTAGTGTGAAGAGTGGTGAGAAGTACAGGTCAGTTTTTGTTCAAAGTCATAGCTCAGGAATATCTCAGAGCCCTCTGCACTGTCAAAGGAAAACTGTTAAAAAAATAAATTGTGTTTCCATGCTCTCTGCAAATGATTGTTAAACAATGAACTGATTTTTTTTAAAAAAAATTGTGAAACCATTTTATATGTACTTAGAGATTCTTACTCCATTATCCTCCCAACTTGACCCTTCACAGTAACCAGTAGTAACAAACCGACACACTTCCCTGCCTTTCCCAATGTTTGTGTAATCATATACTCGTGGAACTGTAATTTACATTCATAGTATTAATTTTCCACTGAACTGTAGCTCAGCTTTTGCTGGACAGTACTCTAAGTTGCACGGGCTCCGTTGAACTACACTGAGTGGATCTAGTCCATCGTGCCACATGTGATGGTTTTATTGGACTATAGCCTCACCCATTTTTTTCTATGAAATATTTTGAACTTTAAAATTCTCTCTTGTATATAAAATAATTTTCTCTAGTTATTGCTTGCCTGCCATGTTTCTGTGTTTTGCAAAAGTTTAATTATTTTTTTTAAATTCAAGAAACTAAAGTTTATCTGTTTTCCTTTTCTGTGAGGTTTCCTGTTTTTATTTTAAAAAGTTGTCTAAGCTCCAAGATTATTTTTGTTTTTTTTTTTCCTAAATTTTTTTTGTGATTTTTATTACATATTTTCTATATATCTGGAATATTTTTTATGGATACGTTTAGTGACATACTGTAATATTCATGATCTTAGACTTTGGTTCTGTTCTTGACCTGTGTGATCTTTGACAATATTTCTGTGTTGCTTTCTTCTGTGAAGTGGAGATGATAGTAGGACTATTTCTCACAAATGGGTGATGCACATGTATATTGTGTGAATTCTAATTGATTTTATTAATAAAAACCAAGAGTCATATATCAGGGTAAATGCTGAAAGATCAGAGAAGTAAAGGAGTCAGCTACTAGAGAGGCCTTTTACCTTTACCAAATTCTATCTTGCACCTGTAAGAATGGTCAAGATCAAAAACACTGAAGACAACTTATGCTGGAGAGAATGTGGGGAAAGGGGATAGCTTCTCCATTGCTGGTGGGAGTGCAAACTGGTACAGCTGCTTTGTATTTTAGTATGGCAATTTCTCAGGAAATTAGGAAATAACCTACCTCAAGACCCAGCAGTACCACTTTTGGGTATATACCAAAAGGATGCTCAATCGTACCATAAGGACATATGCTCAAACTATGTTCATAGTAGCATTGTTTATCATAGCCAGCACCTGGAAACAACCAAAATGCCCCTATACCAAAGAATGGATAAGGAAAACGTGGTACGGTTACACAATAGAGTACTTCACAGCAGAAAAAATAACATCTTGAAATTTTTTTGCAAATGGATGGATCTAGAAAACATCATATTGAGTGAGGTAACCCAGACCCAGAAAGACAAAAATCATATGTACTCACAGATAAGTGGCTTTTAGACATAAAGCAAAAACAAAACAAACAACAACAACAACAACAAAAACCCTACAATTCACAATCCCAGAGAACCTAGACAACAAAGAGGACCCTAAGAGAGACATATATGGATCTAATGTACATGGGAAATAGAAAAAGACAAGATCTCCTGAGTAAATTGGGAGCATGGGGACCATGGGAGAGGGTAGAGCTCAATAAAAACAATAAAAAAGATAGCAGCATAGGCAAATACTTCTTCTTTTTTTTTTTTTCCTCTTTTTTTTTTCTCATGGTTTATTTTTTTTTTATATTTAAAAATTTCCATCTTAAAAAAAAAAAAAAAAGAAAGAAATAAAAATTTCCATCTCCTTCCCTCCTCCTCCCCCCTCCCTCCCCTCCTTCTCCCCCTTCTCTCCCCTCCTTCTCCCCCTTCCCTCCCCTCCCCTCCACCCATACCTCCCCTCCCTCCCTCTCAAGGCCAAGGAGCCATCAGGGTTCCCCACTCTATGCTAAGACCAAGGTCCTCCCAACTCCCCCCAGGTCCAGGAAGGTGATCGACCAAGCTGAGAAGGCTCCCACAGAGCCCGTCCATGAAGAACAATCAGAGCCCAGAGCCATTGTCCTTTGCTTCTCAGTCAGCCCCCGCTGTTGGCCACATTCAGAGAGACGGGTTTGGTCGCATGATCCATCAGTCCCATTCCAACTGGAGTTGGTGATCTCCCATTAGTTCTGTCCCACCGTTTCCATGAGTGAAGAACGCACCCCTCTCGTTCCTGACTTTCTCCCTCATGTTCTCGCTCCTTCTGCTCCTCATCGGGACCTTGGGAGCTCAGTCCAGTGCTCCAATGTGGGGCTCAGTCACCTTCCCCATCTGTCGCCAGCTGGAGGTTCCCTCACGGTCCTGACTTTCTTTCTCATGTTCTCTCTCCTTCTGCTCCTCATCAGGACCTTGGGAGCTCAGTCCGGTGCTCCAAGGTGGGGCTCTGTCATTTTCTTCATCTATCGTCAGGTGGAGGTTCTATGGTGATATGCAAGAAATTCATCAGTATGGCTATAGGAACTGGCCTTTTCAGGCTCCCTCTCCTCAGCTGCCCAAGGAACTAACTGGGGGCGTCTCCCTGGAAACCTGGGAACCCCTCTAGGGTCAAGTCTCTTGATAACCCTCAGGTAGCTCCTTAAATTAAGATATATGCTTCCCTGCTCTCATATCCACCCTTCCTATATCCCAAGCACCCCATTCCTCCGAGCTCCCCCCGCTCTCCCCTTCACACTTTTCTCTCCCCATCTTCCCTTGGCCCAGTCTTGCCCAACCCTCAAGTTCCCAATTTTGCCTGGCGATCGTGTCTACTTCCAATATCCAGGAGGATTACTATATCTTTTTTTGGGAGTTCACCTTCTTATTATCTTCTCAAGGATCCCAAACTTATAGGCTCGATGACCTTTAATCATGGCTAGAAACCGAATATGAGTGAGTACATCCCATGTTCATCTTTATGGGTCTGGGTTACCTCACTCAGAATAGTGTTTTCTATTTCCATCCATTTGCCTGCAAAACTCAAGATGTCATTGTTTTTTACCGCTGAGTAGTATTCTAGCATGTATATATTCCACAGTTTCTTCATCCATTCTTCCACTGAAGGGCATCTAGGCTGTCTCCAGGATCTGGCTATTACAAATAATGCTGCTATGAACATAGATGAGCATATGCTTTTGTTGTATGATTGGGCATCTCTTGGGTAGATTCCCAATAGTGGAATTGCTGGGTCCTGGGGTAGGTTGATCCCGAATTTCCTGAGAAACCGCCACACTGCTTTCCAAAGTGGTTGCACAAGTTTGCATTCCCACCAGCAATGGATGAGTGTGCCCCTTACCCCACAACCTCTCCAGCAAAGGTTATTATTGGTGTTTTGGATTTTAGCCAATCTGACAGGTGTAAGATGATATCTCAAAGTTGTTTTGATTTGCATTTCCCTGATAGCTAGGGAGGTTGAGCATGACCTTAAGTGTCTTTTGGCCATTCGAACTTCTTCTGTTGAGAATTCTCTGTTCAGTTCAGCGCCCCATTTTTTAATTGGGTTAATTGGCATTTTACCGTCTAGTCTCTTGAGTTCCTTATATATTTTAGAGATCAGACCTTTGTCAGTTGCAGGGTTGGTGAAGATCTTTTCCCAGTCAGTAGGCTGCCTTTGTGTCTTAGTGACAATGTCCTTTGCTTTACAGAAGCTGCTCAACTTCAGGAGGTCCCATTTATTCAATGTTGCCCTTAAAGTCTGTGCAGCTGGGGTTATGCATAGGAAACGGTTCCCTGTGCCCATTTGTTGTAGAGTACTTCCCACTTTCTCCTCTATCAAGCTCAATGTGTTCAAATTAATATTGAGGTCTTTAATCCATTTGGACTTGAGTTTTGTGCATGGTGATAGATATGGATCTACTTTCATTCTTCTACAGGTTGACATCCAGTTATGCCAGCACCATTTGTTGAAGATGCCCTCTTTCTTCCATTGTGTACTTTTGGCTCCTTTATCAAAAATCAGGTGTTCATAGGTTTGTGGTTTAAGATCCGGGTCTTCTATACGATTCCATTGGTCAGCTTCTCTGTTATTATGCCAATACCAAGCCGTTTTCAATACTGTAGCTTTGTAATAGAGTTTGAAGTCAGGGATGGTAATGCCTCCAGAAGTACCTTTATTGTATAAGATTTTTTTGGCTATCCTGGGTTTCTTGTTTTTCCATATAAAGTTGATTATTGTCCTCTCAATCTCTGTGAAGAATTTTAATGGGACCTTGATTGGGATTGCATTGAATCTATAGATTGCTTTTGGTAGAATTGCCATTTTTACTATGTTGATCCTCCCAATCCACGAGCAGGGGAGATCCTTCCATTTTCTGGTATCCTCTTCAATTTCTTTCTTCAAAGACTTAAAGTTCTTGTCAAATAAATCCTTCACTTCCTTGGTTAGCGATACTCCCAGATATCTTATGCTATTTGTGGCTATTGTGAAAGGTGATACTTCTGATTTCCCTCTCTGCTTCCTTATCCTTTGTGTATAGGAGGGCGACTGATTTTTTGGAGTTGATCTTGTATCCTGCCACGTTACTGAAGGAGTTTATCAGCTGTAGGAGTTCTTTGGTGGAGTTTTTGGGGTCGCTTATGTATACTATCATATCATCTGCAAATAATGAAAGTTTAACTTCTTCCTTTCCAAATTGAATCCCCTTGATTCCCTTATGTTGTCTTATTGCTATTGCTAGAACTTCAAGCACTATATTGAAGAGATAAGGAGAGAGTGGACAGCCTTGTCGTGTTCCTGAATTTAGTGGGATAGCCTTGAGTTTCTCTCCGTTTAATTTGATATTAGCTGTCGGCTTGCTGTAAATAGCTTTTATTATATTTAGGAATGACCCTTGTATCCCTAATCTCTCCAAGACCTTTATCATAAAAGGGTGCTGAATTTTGTCAAATGCTTTTTCAGCATCTAATGAGATGACCATATGGTTTTTTTCCTTCAGTTTGTTTATATGATGGATTACATTAATAGATTTTCGTATGTTGAACCAGCCCTGCATCTCTGGGATGAAGCCTACTTGATCGTAATGGATAATTTTTCTAATGTGTTCTTGGATTCGGTTTGCCAGTATTTTATTGAGAATTTTTGCGTCCATGTTCATGAGTGAGATTGGCCTGTAATTCTCTTTCTTGGTTGAGTCTTTGTGTGGTTTAGGTATCAGGGTAACTGTAGCTTCATAGAAGGAATTTGGCAGTGACTCTTGTGTTTCTATATTATGAAATACCTTAAGGAGTATAGGTATTAGGTCTTCTTGGAAGTTCTGGTAGAATTCCGCATTGAAACCATCTGGTCCTGGGCTCTTTTTGGTAGGGAGGTTTCTGATAACAGTTTCTAATTCTTCGCGACTAACAGGACGATTTAGAGCATTTACCTGGTCCTGGTTTAACTTTGGTATATGGTATTTATCTAAAAAACTGTCCATTTCTTTTACATTTTCCAATTTTGTGGCATACAGGCTTTTGTAGTAAGATCTAATGATTTTCTGAATTTCCTCTGTGTCTGTGGTTATGTCCCCCTTTTCATTTCTGATCTTGTTAATTTGCGTGTTCTCCCTCTGCCGTTTGATTAGTTTGGCTAAGGGTTTGTCAATCTTGTTGATTTTCTCCAAGAACCAGCTTCTTGTTTCATTGATTCTTTGGATTGTTTTCTGTGTTTCTATTTTGTTGATTTCTGCCCTCAGTTTGATTATTTCCAATCTTCTACTTCTCCTAGGTGAGTCTGCTTCTTTTTTTTCCAGAGCTTTCAGGTGTGCTGTTAAGTCACCAATGAGTGCTTTCTCCGTTTTCTTTAAGTGGGCACTTAGTGCTATGAACTTTCCTCTTAGCACTGCTTTCATTGTGTCCCATAGGTTTGAGTATGTTGTGTCTTTGTTTTCATTAAATTCAAGAAAGACTTTAATTTCTTTCTTTATTTCTTCCTTGACCCAGGTGTGGGTCAGTAGTTGACTGTTCAGTTTCCATGAGTTTGTGGGCCTTCTGGGGGTAGCATTGTTGTTGAATTCTAATTTTAATCCATGGTGATCCGATAAGACACAGGTGGTTACTAATATTTTTTTGTAACTGTGGAAGTTTGCTTTGTTACCAAGTATATGGTCAATTTTCGAAAAGGTTCCATGAGCCGCAGAGAAGAAGGTATATTCTTTCCTATTTGGGTGGAATGTTCTATAGATGTCTGTTAAGTCCATTTGGTTCATTACCTCCATTAAGTCTTTCAATTCTCTGTTAGGTTTCTGTCTGATTGACCTGTCCATTGGTGAGAGAGGAGTGTTGAAGTCTCCAACTATTAGTGTGTGTGGTTTGATGGCTGCCTTGAGTTCTAGAAGTGTTTCTTTTACATAAGTGGGAGCTTTTATATTAGGGGCATAGATATTCAGGATTGAGACTTCATTCTGAAGGATTTTTCCTGTTATGAGTATAAAGTGTCCCTTTCCATCTCTTCTGATTGATTTTAGTTTGAAGTCAACTTTGTTGGAAATTAGTATGGCCACACCCGCTTGTTTCTTAGGGCCATTTGCTTGATAAACCTTTTCCCAACCCTTTACTCTGAGTAGGTGCCTGTCTTTGTGGTTGAGGTGTGTTTCTTGTAAACAGCAAAATGTTGGATTCTGTTTTCGTATCCAGTCTCTTAGCCTGTGCCTTTTTATAGGTGAATTGAGTCCATTGATATTAAGTGATATTAATGACCAGTGGTTGTTAACTTCAGTCATTTTTAGTAGTAGAGTTTGTGTGTTTCCCTTCTTCTAGTTGTGCTGGTGAAGGGTCGCTAGATGCCTGAGTTATTGTCGGCGTTGTTGGACTCCTTGGTTTGTGATTTTCCTTCTATTACTTTCTGCAAGGCTGGATTTGTGGCTGCGTATTGTTTAAATCTGTTTTTGTCCTGGAATATCTTGTTTTCTCCATCAATGGTGAATGCAAGCTTTGCTGGGTATAGTAGTCTAGGCTTGCATCCTTGTTCCCTAAGTGTCTGTAGCACATCTATCCAAGCTCTTCTGGCTTTCATGGTTTCCATTGAGAAATCAGGTGTAATTCTGATAGGTTTCCCTTTATATGTTACTTGACCTTTTTCCTTTGCAGCTCTTAATATCTGTTCTTTATTCTGTATGTTTTGTGTTTTGATTATTATATGGCGTGGGGATGCTTTCTTTTGATCCAGTCTGTTTGGTGTTCTGTAGGCTTCTTGTACCTTCATAGGAACATCCTTCTTTAGGTTGGGGAAGTTTTCTTCTATAATTTTGTTGAATATGTTTTCTGGGCCTTTGAGTTGTAATTCTTCTCCTTCTTCTACCCCAATTATTCTTAGGTTTGGTCTTTTCATGGTGTCCCAGATTTCCTGAATGTTTTGTGTTAAGAATTTGTTAGATTTGTTTAGTTCTTTAATCTGTGAGTTTATTTCCTCTATAGTATCTTCAGAGTCCGAGATTCTTTCTTCCATCTCTTGTATTCGGTTGGAAATACTTGTCTCTGAAGTTTCTATTCGTTTACTCAGAGTTTCCATTTCCAGTCGTCCCTCAGATTGTGTTTTCTTCAATACCTCCATTTCATTTATCAGGTCTTGTACTGTTTCCCTTACCTGTTTGATTGTTTTTTCTTGTTTTTCTTGTTTTTCTTGGGTATCTTTGAGAGATTTATTTATTTCGTCTACCTTTTTGTTTGTCATCTCCATTTCTTTATGGCAGTTTTTTACCTCCTGTTTAAGGTCCTCTATTATTTTCATAAAGTACTGTTTAATGTCGGTTTCTTCTATATCTTCTGGGGTAGGGTGTTCAATTCTTGTTGTTTCGGGATGTCTGGCTTGTGGTGATGTCATGTTGCCTTTCATGTTGTTGGAGGAGCTCCTGCATTGGCGCCTGCCCATCTCTTCCTTCAAAAGGAGCGCGGAGGTGTTTGGTGTCCCCAAAGAATGATGGATCCTCCTGCAGACTGTCAGGTCCCCTTGCAGGCCAAGCAGCTCTCAGACAAAGGCCTACCTTGCTCCGGGCAGTCAAATGAAGGTGGGGACCTCCCACCGGCCTGGGTGCACTCAATTCCGGGTCCCCAGAGCCCAAACAGGCTGAGCTGTGGGATTTTGTGGCCCCAAAGACGGGAGGATGAGGAAGGGGGAGGGGGGGAGGATTCTGGGTGCAAGCTGGGAAGGGACAGGGAGAGAGAGGCAGTATCCGGGGAGAATAACCCCTGCAGGAAGAGCAGGAAGTGTGCTGGTGGCAGGAGGAGTTGTGGAGAGTCGGTGGTCCCTCTCCGGGCAGCTGCCGCGGTTCGGGCACTCACTCCTCACTCACCCCAAAGAACGATGGATCCTCCTGCAGACTGTCAGGTCCCCTTGCAGGCCAAGCAGCTCTCAGACAAAGGCCTACCTTGCTCCAGGCAGTCAAATGAAGGAGGGGACCTCCCACCGGCCTGGGTGCACTCAATTCCGGGTCCCCAGAGCCCAAACAGGCTGAGCTGTGGGATTTTGTGGCCCCAAAGACGGGAGGATGAGGAAGGGGGAGGGGGGGAGGATTCTGGGTGCAAGGTGGGAAGGGACAGGAAGAGAGAGGCAGTATCCGGGGAGAATAACCCCTGCAGGAAGACGGCAAATACTTCTAAACTCAGTCTCTCAAGAAATAGCACCGACAATAACAAATGGGTTTTCATGAACATAAGGAAAATCTATGCACACTCAAGGAAACAACTGCACGAAGAGACAGCTTGCAAAATGGGAGAAATCTTTGCCGCTATACATCTGACAAAGGGTTAAAATCTACAATACTCAACTCAAAAACATGATCACCAGTGATCAAACAACTAAACTACCTAATCAAAAACTGGTCTAATGAATTAGACTGACAGTTCTCAAAAGATAAAGTACAAACTGGCAACGAATTATGAACTCAAGAATGTTGGAGTACGTCTTCATTCCCAACATTTGAAGCAGAAGCGGGTGGATCCCTGTGAGATCAAGGCCTGTCTGGTATACATATCAAGTTCCACATAGTGAGATCTTGTCTCAAGAGAAAAAAAAATTTAAAAATATATAAAAGAACATTTCATATCACAGGCTATTAAGAAACACAAATTTAAAACTACAATAAGATTTTTATCTCACTCCATTAAGAATGGTATTTATTAAGAAAACAAACAATAACAAATGTCGTTGAGAATGCAGATAAAAGACACCCTTATACACTGCTGGTGAGAATGTAAACGAGTCCACAGTGTGTTAATATGGAGATCCCTGAAAAGGCTAGAAATCTACTTTATGGCATAAAAATAAAAAATCCTCTGCTTCTGAACTGTGGTTGCTTAATTACCATAGTTTTAAGACCTGGCACCTAACAGGTGGAGTTTCTTTCTTTTGTTTTCTTCTATAAAATTATTTTGCCTTTCTTGGATTTCCTTTTTCTTCTGTGTAATATTTTAGAAACTCATCAGTACTTACATAGTATCTATCACCAAGTCTTAGCATGGGAGAGTGACATACTGCTAATTAGCTAAAGTTGGACTGGAGACTGTGAATTTATTAATATTTTAACCAGTGGGCTTCGCTTTAGAAATTATGTTATGTAATCTAGGGGTGGAGCCTCTCCACTCCATGAGGAGGATATAGGAATATGATTGAATAAAAAATGCTGTAAAAATATAAATCCCTACCTAGCAGATCACAGATTGCCTTGAGGTGCCCAAGGCACTTTAGACAGCTCCCAAGGGTATTTCAGACTTTTTGAAGGATAGCAACGTTTGCAGAAAACTGTGAATCTTGATTTCAAAATACTTTTTGATGCCCTACTCTGCTATTTTCATGTGATAGCTGAGGTATCTGTGATACTAGCACTTGGGTGGCAGAGGCAGGAGAATCAGTCACCTTCCATTACAAGTTCAGGGTTCAAGATCTGATCATCTTGAGACTTTATCTCAAAAGGGGTGTGGGGTGTTGAACTTGAAGGGAGATATATGTGAATTTTTTTAACAAAATAAAATAAAAAAAGACTGAGTTAAAATATAAGCCACTTAAATTGTTGCTGCCATCTTTTGATTTTGTTTGTTTTTCTTATGTAGTTCAGGGCTGGCCTTAGTGGAGGGTGATCTTAAACTTCTGAGCTCTTCTCAGGTGCTTGAGATTATGCTTAGTTTATTTTGATATGCTTTTTAATGGTAGAGATTTTGTACTGATGATTTTAAAAATTATGTTTGTGCTTTATATATTAATATATTTTAAACACTTTTAAACTTGCATATTTTCACTGTCCTGCTAACAAAGTGGTATCTTTTGATTTCTATGTTAGATTCAGGTGGTATAATGCAGGTGTAACACACAGGAAGATAAGAGTACAGTTTACCTATCATTTTGTACCTTCTATAGTTCTAGAAAGTTAATGCAGTAGACATTTTAATAGGACTAACTAAAATAATTTGTTACATTTCAAAAACTGCTAAGTTCATTCCAGAGGTTTTAAGACTTGACACATACATTTCATAGTTCTCATTGTGTGGGAATGGAGACCTGAACCTTTTTTCTGTTTTTGTTTTTCAAGATAGGGTTTGTCTGTAGCTTTGGAACCTGTCCTGGAACTAGCTCTTGTAGACCAGACTGGCCTTGAACTCACAGAGATCTGCCTGCCTCTGCCTCCCAAGTTCTGGGATTAATGGTGTGCACCACCACTGCCTGGCCTGAACCTTTTTTTCTAATACTCTCTTGTGGTTCTTGGGAGAAGAGTGAGTATTTTGGAATTTGCCTAGGTTTCTAAGTGCTGGGAAACTTTTTAAACAGTTGGAAGGTTTTTCTTTATTGTTTTTCCTACTACCATCCTATGTCATATTTATTTAGAACCAGTCTCTCTTAAAACAGGATTGATGTTTCTTAAATTCACAATATTATTTGTAAATAGTGGTCTTAGTGTCCTTGTTTCAGTTAGACTTTGCTGTAGATGAAGCCTGATTATAGCTTGAGTTGTTTACATACCAATTGAACTTTTTTTAAAAAAAAAATAAAATGCAAAGCTTTATCTGCCTAAGTTTATAGCAAATGTTCTTTTGGTCATTTTTTCTTCTTCATATGTTTAAAGTATCAGCCAAAGACTTCAAAGATTAAACTGAATTCTGTGCTCTTTACATCAAAATGAGTTCTTGATGAAAATTAAATGTAGAAAATGAAATCACAAATGTAATAAAATAGAATAAAGCTAACAAAAATTTGATAGAGGCTGAAGAGATGACTAAGTGCTTAAGAACTCAGGTTTGGCTCCCAGCACTGACATAGTAACTCACAACCATCTATAACTCTGCAGGTGATATGATTCCTTCTTTTGACCTGTGGGCAGTACATGCACAGGGTGCACTGATGGAGGAGTGTCTGTGTTACTTTCATTGGTTAATAAAGAAACTGCCTTGGCCCCTTTAATAGGACAGAAAATTAGGTAGGCGGAGTAGACAGAACAGAATTCTGGGAGAGAGAAGGCAGACGATTCAGGCAGTCACCATAGTCAATCCCCATGCCTCTCCTCTCCAAGACAGACGTAGGTTAAGATCTCTCTTGGTAAGCCACCCCTTGTGGTGCTACACACATTACCAAATATGGGTTAAAGCAAGATGTGAGAATTAGATAATAAGAGGCTGAAACAAATGGGCCAGGCAGTGTTTAAATGAATACAGTTTCCGTGTAATTATTTTGGGTGTAAAGCTAGCCGGGTGGCAGGACGCAGCCCCACCGCTCCATCTACAGTGCACATACATGCAGCAAAACACTTATACACAGAAAATAAACCTAAAAAGTATTTTAAACATTTAATACTCTTAAGAAAACTTGGCCAAGAATAACAATTTTATGTAGTTTAAAATATTACTTAGAAAATTACTTGGGTATGTGCGTGGATGTGTGCATGCACATATGTGCGTGTGATAAATACCCATCCCTGCATGGGCTTGAGATCAGAGGCCAACATTGGGTATCTTTCTCTATCACTGTCTGCCTTAGTTTGTAAGACAGGATTATTTACACTGAACCTAGATTTGGCTAGACTGGCTGGCCCACAAGTTTCTGGGAACCACTGGCATGCTTTGCATTGCCCTGCTTTTATGTAGACACTGGGGATTTGAGCTTAATTGCTTGTGCAGCAAGCAAATTCTTTACCCATTGAGCCATCTTTATAGTCCAGGAAAAATTCTTATAACAAAATTATAAAGTCAGATAGCAAGGGGAATATTTGGAAATGTGATTGTTATCACCAGTTGCTTTTAAGTCAAGAGGATGAATACCCTACTAGGAAAATGTGCAAAATGTTTATCAAATTTAGGAACAGAGTATAAGTAACTAATGTAAGAGATACTTTATTTGTAAGAAGTTTTTCTCTCGCTTTTTCTCTCACTTTTTTGAGACAGGGTTTCTCTGTGTAGTCCTGCCTGTCCTTGAACTCAATAGAGATCTGCCTGCCTCTGCCTTCTGAGTGCTGGGATTGAAGCCCCCCCCCACTCAGTAAATAATTTATTTTTATTTTATGTGCCTTTGTGTTTTGCCTGCATTTATGTCTGTGTGTGGGTGTCAGATTTTGAAGATACAGTTGTTAGCTGATGTGTGGGTGCTGGGAATTGAACCTGGGTGGAGCAGTCAGTGCTCTTAACCGCCGAGTCATCTCTCCACTCAAAGAAGTTGTTTTTTGGTTTTGTTTTATTTTTGTTTGTTTGTTTTTTGAGGCAGTTTTTCTGTGTAACCCTCGCTATCCTGAAACTTGCCCTGTAGACCAGGCTGACCTCGAATTTACAGAGCTCCTCCTATCTCTGCCTTCTGAGTCCTGGGATTAAAGGCGTGTGCCACCATCCTCAATTTAAACTTTTATTAGCAATTTATGCTATCTAGTAAAGCTGGTCTCAAGTTTGTTTGTTTTCTTTTTTTCTAAATGAATCATTTGGTTTCATAGTAAATTTTATTTATCAGGCATTTATAGTGTATCGTATTAAAAAAACCAATCATCTGAGAATAATCTTTCAGTATGTTGTTTATTCTTACAGAAATAACAAGAAATTTTTATTTAGCTTGTCTTTTTTCATTGTTTTTGTAGGAGCCAGTGTTCGAACATTCACTCCATTTTATTTTCTGGTGGAGCCAGTGGATACACTCTCAGTTAGAGGCTCTTCTGTTATATTAAACTGCTCAGCATATTCTGAGCCTGCTCCAAAAATTGAATGGAAGAAAGATGGAACTTTTTTAAACTTAGTATCAGATGATCGCCGCCAGCTTCTCCCAGATGGATCTTTATTCATCAGCAATGTGGTACATTCCAAACACAATAAGCCCGATGAAGGTTTCTATCAGTGTGTAGCCACTGTTGATAATCTTGGAACTATTGTCAGCAGAACAGCCAAGCTCACAGTAGCAGGTAAGTCCTACTAAGTGATTTACCTAGACTTTCTATTTTAATAAGATCTAAATAAAAGCAGTATGCTGTAGTTCTCACTTAATTCGTAATAGGTCATTTAACATGTCAGTTATGCATGTACCCTTTTTATGGACTACACTCATGTGCTTAGGATTATGCAGAATAAACTAGCACTTTTCTGCTTGCCTGAAGGTTCACAGTTGCTATGAGAACTGCTAAGCAGTTTTTTTCTTCTTAACTTGTAATGAAAGAGGTAGTTTTATATTGGAAAATTGGTGGTTTTAAAGCCTACTCATTATAACACTGTGGCTTAGTAAAACTTTAGTGAAGCCAGAATCCTGGTTCCTAGTGGTGAGGTAGTGAACAGCAAAGAGAAAAGAGATATGAATATGAATAAGAGGATGTAAAAGAGATGTTTAGAGCATAAATGATAAGCAGAAGCCTGGACTAAATGATGTTAGAGAGGAAGTCAGTACTTTAAATTTAGGGAATGGACAATATTTATTTAGAAATCTATAGTGTCATTAATATATCACTATAGAAGGCAGAGTGAAAGCAGAAAGTTGTAAAAAGAGAAATATTAACTCATTTTCAAGAATCTCTGTTTAAATGATGGCAAATGTGGAGAAAATAAGGCTCAAGAGAAATAGGATGTATTTCCCAAATACTTCATGCCTGCTATAGAGTAGACACTACCATTCTCTAGATAGTGTTTCTTTACTTGAGTACCAAGTGAAGCAGTTTTGTGGAGGGCTGTGTTCTTTTACTCGCCTTGGTCAATTGCAGGTGTGTGAGGATGGAACCGGACAGTTTTAGACATCTCCTTCTCCTCTTCACTATGAAGTGAAAGGGTCATTTGACAAACTCAGACCCACAGGTTGAGAACCACTTTCACAGGGGTCGCCTAAGACCATTGGAAAACACAGATACTTATTTTACAGTTCATAACAATAGCAAAATTACAGTTATGAAGTAGCAACAAAAATAATTTTATGGTTGGGGTCACTACAACATGAACCATATTGAAGGGTTGCTGAAGGGTTGCAGTGTTAGAAAGTTTGAGAACCCCTGACTTAGAGGATTTTGGCCCTTTTGTCTTTGGAGTCAAATACTCAAAATTTAATTTGAGTATTACCTAATGCTATAGTAATCATCCACAATCACAGATTGAGGATGGAAAAAAATAAAAGTAGGGGTCACAATTTAACCCTATGCGATAATTCTCTTTTCCACTTCTCTTTTCTCCTCCTCACCCATTCTTTCTACAGTGTGTAAGATAAGGAAATTGGTGTAGTGACTTCCTTGATAATTCATTCAGGCCAAGCTTCTACTTGTCATTTATGCTCTTACATCTCTTTTCTGGCCTCTTACTCTTATTTCCTTTCTCTTTGCTGTCCTCTAAACCCCACCACCAAAACCATTGTATTTTGCCTCCTGGTTTTTCTGTATTGGTTCAGTTTCTCTTTCCTGAGATGACCCTTGACTTTACTTGCCCCAGGCCATACCTGCTCCACTGCCACCTCATGCTCTCCTTCAAGTCCAGTCTCCACCCTGGGATCAGAGCACTTTCACCGTTCTGTCTTACAGTTCCTTACAATGTTAGCCAGAATTCAGAACATTCATCCACACAACAGTGTACATGACTACTATTCATAATAAACAAAAGGTGGAAATAACCCAAATGTCCACCAGATGAGGAATAGATAATCAAAATAGGAAATTTCCATATAGTGGAATGTTCTTCACCAATGAAAAGGACTGAAGTCATAGATGACTATGCACTGTTCATGCTCATATATACAAAGTGCCCAGAATGTATAGAAAAGAAAATTGATTGGTTTCTTAGGGCTAAGTACCTGACAGCAAGTGGGAAATGAGTATTTTCTTTAGGGGATGCTGACATAACTGTTCATATTGAGTTTTCAAGTGTGAAGCATCATGGTTTATAAATTATTTATTTAAAAAGTTCTCAAAAAATAATTTTAAAAAGAAACTGCCAACTTTGACAATTTAAAAGACTGCAGATATTTTTGGTTGCAGGCAGAGCTACTTCTAGTCATGGCCAGAAAGCAAGGAAGTTTTTGAGATTATTAAAGAGGTAGTTTGTAGATTTAAATATAAGGCTTCTTTTCTCTGAGCTCTTCTCATTTCTGCACAATGACATTTCTGTTGTTTTGCCTGGAGAGTAGCCTGGCTGTGTGTGTTTTGTGCTCAAAGGTTAGGAAATGGCATGCTCTAAATACAGACAGTGTCGATCCATTCTTGCCAATTCTACATCTCACTCCCACTCTTTTTTCTCCTGCACTTCTTCAGAGGCAGCTGGAACACAGGAAGCTAAGGCAGTCTTTGCCTTGATGTGTCACTTACTAGTGTATCCATCTGTTTTTCCTATTCAGAAACTTTTTGAAATTTTTTTGTCTGACAAATCCCCATATGTTGTTACAGCCTTATGCTTTTTAAAATTACTCATTTTCACAAGACCTTAGCGGGAGTAGTTTTTATTTTATTTTTTTAAAAAGCAAACCAGAAGACAATTCTTTATTAGGTTCCACCTACCTAACTTTATTAGATTCTGTGTTGTTTATCTTTGTTAGTTACCTTTTCCCTGATGTTTTTGTTTGTTTCTGCACCAAATAGATATTTGCACTACTTTATCTTTCTTTCCTTTGAAAATCTCCATAACATAAAATCAAAGAAAATACATAGGGGTACTAGAAAACTTGGATGTTATTATTTGACTAACTCACCATCATAAAAGTAAAAAACCTAGAATAATTGTTCAAAATTTATTTCCTATTCTTTACAGAAACATTTTGTTGTGTTATGAGCACATTAGAGTTACCTTTAAGATATTGTTAGTACTAGTAGCTACTTGAGTGTTTATATGCCAGGCAGTATACTATATGAACTACTTAGATTAACATTTTTAACCACTCTTTGTGGTCTGTTAATTTTCATATAACTGATGAAGAAACTGAGGCTTAGAATCAGTAACTTACCAACTTTACATAACCATGAAAGGTAGAATTAATTTAAATTCAAGATTGAGACTCCAATGGCTAACTAATGCTTGTAGCCATTATGTTCTCTGGCATCTATAGAATATTTAAAACTACAACCATTTCAAACTTAAAGAACTTAAAACTTAAAGATAGAACCAAAAAATCTCATGTGCATTCACAAGTCTTCGTATGCCTTCCGGATCTCCCAGTTAGCATTTTTCAACATCTACTTTACCATCCTTTTCTTAATTACCTTTGCATTGCTGTGATAAAAGATGGAAAGGATTTGTTTCTACTTACAACTCTAAGGTCACATTCTATCAGGAGGGAGTCAGGGTAGGGAACTCAAGCAGGGCAGGAACTTGGAGGCAGGAACTGATGCAGAGGCCATGGAGAGTACTGCATACTGGCTTGCTGTCCATGACTCCTTTGGCCTGCTTTCTTATTGCACCCAGGACCACCTGTCAAGGGATAGCACCACCTACCCCCTGCAAGGTGGGCCCTACCACCTCAGTCATCAGACGGTACCTCACAGGCCTGCTGACAGGGCAGTCTTAGGGAGGCTTTTTCTCAGTTGTGGTTCCCTCTTCTCTGGTAATTCTTTCTTGTGCCAAATGGACACAAAACTACACAACACATTATTCAAATACACATTTTTACCTGAACTATTAAGAATAGTAAGTGACAAACATGTTGCATTTGCCTGAATGTGTTAAGTATACATTCTGAAAACAAGGACATTCTCCTAAATAACCACAGATTTTCATTAGAATTAAGAAATTAATGTAATACTGTAATTTAATTTAGATTTCACAGATCATATAAAAATAAAAGGGTAGAAACCCTCCTTTTCTTTCTGGTCTAAGATTACATGTGTCATTTTATAATTATATCCTTATACTCGTTTGATATACAATAGGACCTCAGGTTTTTCTTGTCTGATTTTGAGTTTGATTTCCTACTATGAGAAGATTGAGATTTTGCATTTTGGGGAGAAATAATATGGAAGTAGTTTAATGTTTTCAGCGTGATGTACCAAAGTATTGTACTGTTTTGTTGCTAATGATGTTTTGTTTATTACTTAAGATGATCTGTATAGTATTTCTCCACTTCAAAATAAGGTGTGCTTTTATAATTAATAGTATTTTGGGGAGAAGCATTTTAACATTTTATAAGTTTGTTGTGCCTCATCAGTTTTCACTAATAGTTGTAACATCACTGAAGGATTGTTGCCTGAATCAATTATTTTAAGATAGTGGTTGGCAAAATGGCTATTGTTCCTAGTTCTGTCATCTTTATGCAGTAGGTCTTTTCCTTCTAAACCACTGTTTGTTAATATTAGTGCAAGTGAACAGATTGTTATTTATGGATTATGTGTTGGTGTTATTATTTTAGAAACTCTTTTCAATCTTGATTACTGTGCTAAATAGTTTTTTTTCTTATATATTTTAAGGTTAAAACTTCATCTAATGACCTACTTTACCTTGTTCTTTCCCTGTCCCATTCTTAGAATCAGCCTCCACTTTAGGACATTGGTTCCTTGCAGTGGAGAATGATATTTAGAAGTCAAAATAAAGTTACCATTTGGACTGTTAGAGGAGTGACATAGATTTAGGACTAGGGAATATGTAAGTGGTATATGTGTGTGTTTGAATATTAATGTAAGTTCATTATCTATATAAAATGTATATTTATCCATGCCTTTATAGCTGTGTAGTTCTATATCTATAGTCAGATAATCCATAAGTCTATGTTGATACCTTCATCATGGAATATGATATAGCATTTATTTTATACTTATCCTTTTTTTACATCACACTTTGCTTTTCCAGCTATGAGGAATCTGACTCAGGGTATCTTAATGCAGTTACTTATTTGCTGTATCTCAGTATCTAGTTAAATTTTTGATCTATGGATTTCTTGGTCCTGATATATGTTGTAGTCACATGAGCTGACTTGGTGCTAGCCTGTATGACTATAGACTAATATTTAATGACTTTTTATTTTCCTTTATTGTCAAGGTCTTCCGAGATTTACCAGTCAACCAGAACCTTCCTCCTCAGTATATGCTGGAAACAGTGCAATTCTGAATTGTGAAGTTAATGCAGATTTAATCCCATTTGTAAGGTGGGAACAGAATAGACAGCCTCTTCTTCTGGATGACAGGGTTGTCAAACTTCCAAGTGGAACACTGGTTATCAGCAACGTGACTGAAGGAGATGGAGGACTCTACCGCTGCATAGTTGAAAGTGGTGGGCCACCAAAGTATAGTGATGAAGCTGAATTGAAAGTTCTTCCAGGTATTAACCCATTGTCAGAACTGTTGGTTTTGTGTTTAATGGATAAAGTTGTTCTGCTATACTTTTTAAAATAAATACCATTAAAATGTGGGAGTTATTGCTATTAATATAGTCATTTCAATTCCTTTTAAAGAGATAAAATGGGGAAAATGTCATAAAAATCTACTGTTTATAAAGACAGGTGTAGTGGTGCACACCTTTAATCCTAGCACTCGGGAGGCAGAGGCAGGTGAGTCTCTGTGAGTTTGAGGCCAGACTGGTCTACATATTGAGTTTCAGGATAGCCAGAGCATAGCCAGAGCTTCATTGTTAGACTGTGTCTTAAAAAAAGAAAGCAAATCTCACTGTTTAGTTAATATATTATTAAAATTTTATTAAAGGCTGGGTGTAGTGGCACATGCCTTTAATCCTAGCACTCTGGAGGTAGAGGCAGGATGATTTCTGAGTTCCAGACCAGCCAGAGTTGTGTAGAGAGACCCTGTCTTAAAAAAAATCTAGCAAACTAAAATTAACCAAAATAAAATAAAAATGAAAATTTATCAGGACAGCTGTGCATAGTGGCATATGCCTATAATCCCAGCATTTGAGGAGCTGTGGCAGGATGATCTTGAACCAGTAGAGACAGGAGTTACATCTCTACCTGAGAATGATCTTTCTCTCCAAAATTCTATATTAATAAAACCCTATTAAGTAGAGCACTTATCTTGTCAGTAGGAGTGTGGCCATGTCATATGTCAGCAAGAGCACAACTCTAAAGCATGAACATAGGTAGATCCACAGATATCATAATTTGGATAGTTCCTACATTTTACAAAATCAAAGAATTGATAGATTAAATTTCATTTTTATTTTTTTATGTTTGATAGCTTTATTTTTTTATATTATTAAAAATTTCCGCCTCCTCCCCGCCTCCCATTTACCTCCTCCTCCCCCCTCCACTCCCTCTCCCTCTCCTGTCTGAAGAGCAGTAAGGGTTCCCTGACCTGAGGGAAGTCCAAGTTCCTCCCCCCTCCATCCAGGTCTAGGAAGGTGAGCATCCAATCAGGCTAGGCCCCCCCAAAGCCAGAATGTGTAGTTGGAACCAAATCCAGTGCCATTGTCCTTGGTTTCTCAGCAGCCCTCATTGTCCGCCATGTTCAGGGAGTCCGGTTTTATCCCATGCTTTTTCAGTCCCAGTCCAGCTGGCCTTGGTGAGCTCCGATTAGATCAGCCCCACCATCTCGGTGGGTGGGAGCACCCCTCGTAGTCCTGACTTCCTCTCATGGTCTCCCTCCTTTCTGCTCCTCATTTGGACCTTGGGTGCTCCGTCTGATGCACCAGTGTGTGGCTCTGTCTCTATTTCCATCCATCGCCAGATGAAGGTTCTATGGTGATATGCAAGATATTCATCAGTATGACTATAGGATCTGGCCTTTTCCGGCTCCCTCTTCTCAGCTGCCCAAGGAACTAGCTGGGGGCATCTCCCTGGATACCTGGGAACCCCTCTAGAGTCAAGTCTCTTGCCAACCCTAACATGGCTCCCTTAATTAAGATATATACTTCCCTGCTCCCATATCCACCCTTCCTGTATCCCAACCATCCCATTCACCCACGCTCTCCCCATCCTCCCCTTCACACTTTTCTCTCCCCATCTCCCCTAACCCCCATCCCACCCCACCCCCGAGTTCCCAATTTTTGCCCGGTAATCTTGACTACTTCCAATATCCAGGAGGATAACTATCTGTTTTGCTTTGGGTTCACCTTCCTATTTATCTTCTCTATTAGAGTACTACTCAGCGATAAAAAACAATGACATCTTGAATTTTGCATGCAAATGGATGGAAATAGAAAACACTATTCTGAGTGAGGTAACCCAGACCCAGAAAGATAAACATGAGATGTACTCACTCATAATTGGTTTCTAGCCATAAATAAAGGACATCGAGCCTATAATTTGTGATCTTTTTTATTTTTTTAAGACAGGGTCTCACTATGTAGCCCTAGTAGACCTGGAACTTCCTATGTAGACCAGGCTGGCCTCAACTCACAGAGATTCTCCTACCTGAGATTAAGGACATGCATCACCATGACAGACTTGACAGGCTAATTTAAAGAGATGAAAACTTAAACTTAGAAATAATAGACATAAGAAAGGAAAGGAGACTCACTGCTTTTTGTACCCCTCATGTGGTGTTTATGTCATGTTTTGCTTATTTGACCAGAAAGTACTGTGTAGTGGGAACTGTCACTTACATATCTTTAAGATCCCCAAGTAGCATATAGTACAATACTTTGCATATTGAAAGTATTTGGGAAATGTTTACTGGTTGAGATGTAATTTTCTTATGCTTTGCTTATTTTGTCGCATAATGCCACACAGACTGATTAGGAATCAGCTGTTCTTCGTGACTAAACTTGTGAGGTGCTTTGTCTTTTATTTAATCATTCTTTCATTTAAATTTACTTTAGGTCCCGAAGAAATGCCAAACTTGGTGTTTTTGATGCGACCATCTTCTGTGAGCAGAGTTACTGGTCAGAATGCAGTGTTGCCATGTGTTGCTTCAGGACTTCCTTCTCCAGTTACTAGATGGATGAAAAATGAGGAAGTGCTTGACACAGAAAGGTAAATACTGCCTGCCTGAGAGCCCTTCATGCCTTAGCTAGATACTTGGTCTAATCCTATTTGGAAGTATCAATACATAAAAAAAAAATCTACTTTGTTTAAGCATATTTCAGTTTTCATGTCTTCCTTGAAATGTGCTTATATGCTGTATCTAACAGTGTTTACAGAGAAGGCATGCTTTCAGAATAGTGAGCATTGTTGTTAAGCTTTGTCATACTGAGCTTACTGGGTCTCATTCCCTAAATTGTTACATGAGCTTCCAGACCTCACCAGGTTGAGTCTTTTTTCCTCTTACATGCACTATGAAAGATTCTCCCTTTGCTCAAACAGTGTAAGTAAACTCTTTCCTTCTTCCTAAGTGCTGTCATTAGAGGCAGTCACCACACCTGGCTTTGTATTGCTTTCTAAAGTCCTACCAAGCCGTATACTGTGTTTACAAGTTATATATCTTCTACAAGAACCGTCTCTGTTACTGCTCTTCATCTTCTGCATCCCTTGTCTCTTCCTTTAGAAATAGGTAATTTTTTTAGTTGTATTCTCTCAAAAAACTGGTTCAATATTTAGGTGTTTTGTTTCTAAAACATAGCCATTAACAAGCATTGTAAATGTACTGGCATCCCTGACCTCTGCCCATTAGGTGCCCAAAGCAGTTTCATATTATGATGATCCAAAGCATGTCTAGATATTGCCAAATGTCTCTCAAGGAACAAAATCATCCCTAGTTGAAAATAACTCTTTCAAAGTAGTGCATTTCCAGTATAAATGTAATATATACCTCAGATGTAAGTTAATGTTTTCTGATAGCCATGCCAAAGCAATATGTATGTATGCAGTACTATTACAGTAATATTTTGTGTTGGGTACTACTTTGAGTGAAATGTAGTTCATCATACCACAGCATTATGAAGGTATAAGCAAGATACAGAATTATTTTTATGTAATGAATAGAAGTGAGGAGTTTTGTGCATCTCCCCCCACAGTTCAAGAATTCAACAAATTATTATTAAATGCTATTCAAGGTACATTCATAGGTCTAAGAACCAAGCAGTAACATGGTTTTTTTTGTTTGTTTGTTTTTAGAGTGGAAGAGTGAGATAGTTATAGACATATAAAGTGTCTTTTTGGAATAAGTACTCTGAAGAAACTCAAGATGTAGTATTCAAGGGATTACAGAGGCAGAATGGGGTTGATATTGTAAATGGAGTGGCATAGTATTGTTCTCATAGAAAGGTAATTCTCAGGGTGGAGTCTAAGTGGGCCATTAGAAACAAATCATGATAGGAAAGTTACGTATCTTCCCAGTTTTATTTGAAGTTTGTTTTTGAGAGCAATTGTTTTTTAATCCAATGTGAATATAATATGTTTAAGAATATTTCTATGAATTTTAAGGCTAAACCAGGAAACCAGGAGACTTTGAAAAACAATTGGATGTTTCTCTGCTTCTAGTTCTCTAGGCACCAAAATACTCATAAGATTATGTATAGGAAAGTCTAAGAAACACTGCCTTGTTGTGTCACAGTCTCGGAGAGCTTCAGATTACCAGTGTCAGCTTGTTCACACTGGCTTCTCCAGATCCTCGCAGTGTTTGGTACATATCTGGGAGGCAAAATGTCCCACAGTGTATTTTGTCTGAATTACTGAATATAATGTGAGAAAATAGAAGTAGGTAATAGAACACAGGAGTCCTTCAGGTTCAATGTGAGTAATATTCATACTGTCTTTGTTTTTGCCAGGACCTTAGAAGAATTGTGAGTAGACTATAAATTTTTTAGATTTCAGATTTGAGATTTGCAATTAAAGTGGGAAAATGTCTAGAAATCTCAATAGTGCTGGGCTATCTAGAAAAACAAAGTGTCCTAAGCATTAGGCAGCTTTATTTCATCTTTGAAAACAAACACATAAAAACATAGGTTGTTTTTATAAGTGTCTAAGAATTAATAGCATTTATTTAATTTTGTTCATATATGTGTAGATAAAAAAAGCAAATAGGATGAGGGTGGTAGAAATGGTTCTGTTTTGAAAAGGATCCAGAACATATGAGTAGCAGCAAACAAAATGTAATTTAGTGATCTAATAATTCCCAATTTTAGGGAATGATAGGTCTGAGTCCAGGTGCAAAGGAACAGGTCATAGTTGTAAAAGCACATGGTTAACATGCTACAGGTGATGGTAAAATAAAAATTAGAGTTTTCTTTTCTCTTTTTTTTCTTTTTTTTGGTTTTTCGAGATAGGGTTTCTCTGCAGCTTTTTTAGAGCCTGTCCTGGAACTAGCTCTTGTAGACCAGGCTGGCCTCGAACTCACAGAGATCCGCCTGCCTCTGCCTCCCGAGTGCTGGGATTAAAGGCGTGCGCCACCACCGCCCGGCTCTCTCTTTTTTTTTTTGTAATGTCTGGCTCATACTTAAAGGATCATCCAAGTATAGCAGTTTCTTCAGAGTTCACGTTTCAAGACTTCATTTTTAGTTAACATCAACCTGAAATAATAATGAAATAGAAGTGGTGGCTTTAATTATGTATTTGTAGAATTATTTTCCTTGCTTAGTGTCTTTACCTATTAATCTAGTTTGTAATTCTCCAGATTAACTAAACTTTTTAACTTTATAAAAATTGGAGAATATTGGTTTGTAATTTCCTCTGTGTTACAGGATTATCTTAGTTTTTATATCTCTGTAGATTTATGAAAGTATTAAACATTCTTGTTGTAAATAGAGTTGATGGATGGTGGCTGATTTGTGGCCAGGACCACACCTAGGGAGCTGCTCAATGGCAATTATCCTTCTCTTTTCCTTCCTGTCTTTTTTTTACCTCCTCTCTCCCTCATTTCCTAGCCAAGCCACCAAAGGAAACTTTCATTCCATGTCACTGCCTCATGACTTTGTTTGATCTGACATTTTCCCCTTTTTATTTTTATGTCTATTAGTAATATCAGCGTGACACAGCTGTGGTGAAGTTGAATCTGAGGATTGGTTGCAGACTCTAACATATAATTTCCAAAAAATTAGGCAGAATGTCTAGACAGGAATAGGCTGAAAGAAGTTGCATTAGTCATAAAAGTGGTAACTCTTTGGGAATAGCTAGAAGTACCAGAGATTGTGACATTTATTTATATACTGTGGTATTTATGCATACAAAACATAAGCAAAACAAACGAAAATTAAATTCTGATTTTTTTCAATCTTAGACATTTGTAGCCATCATCATAGCAATACTGTCCAGTTGTTTTCTCTGTTATTATGTGAAGACCCTCTCAGATATTATTTCCCTCATGCTAAAATATCATTTTGTCTGTTTAATCCAGCTCTGAAAGGTTGGTGTTGCTAGCAGGAGGTAGTCTGGAGATCACTGACATCACTGAGGATGATGCTGGGACTTATTTTTGTATAGCTGATAATGGGAATAAGACAATTGAAGCTCAGGCAGAGCTTACTGTGCAAGGTATGTAAATATTTACTGTGTAATTAAAAATATTTTGTACTTTCTAGGTCTACTGATTGTTTAACAGTAATATGGGAAAGGGAATACAGCATAATAGTTAAAACACAAACTTCTAGACCACATCACTTGGGTTCAAATTTTGATCTTATATTTCCCAAATATGACAATAGGAATTTTCTTTTCTTTTCATGTGTGTGTGCATGTGTGTGTGCACATGTGTGTGTGTGTGTGCGCGCGCACATGCTCACCTGTGTTTGGATATACATGTTGGGGGAATTTATGTGGAAATCTGAGAATAACAGGAATCTTCATCATATTCTTTGAGGAAGAGTCCCTTAGTCAAACCCAGAGCTTGCTGATAAAAGTTATTCTTGTTATCCAGCTTTCTGTGTGGCTACCTGTCTCTGCCTTCCAAGGTGAATTGCCTTGTTTACCTGGCATTTGGAGATCTAAACTCTCATCCTCTTACTTCCATAAAAAGTGCTCTTAGCTGCCGAGTCGTTAATCGCCTCTACTCCAATTACAGCAAATTTATATAACCTTCTTGAACTCCACTTTCATCACCTGTACAATGGAAAATAAGAGTACTTACTTTGTTGAGATTATCTGAAGTTTAAGAGCTAATCCTTATAAAGTTCCCAGCTCAGTGTTAGGTGTTAGTTATTGGGGTTTTGTTGTTGTTGTTGTTGTTTTGTTTTTTCCCCTCCCTCCCTCCCTCCCTCCCTCCCTCCCTCCCTCCCTCCCTCCCTCCCTCCCTCCCTCCCTCCCTTCCTTTTTGTTTTTGGTTTTTGGAGACAGGGTTTCACTGTAGTTTTAAAGCCTGTCCTGGAACTAGTTCTTATAGACCAGGCTGGCCTTGAACTCACAGAGAACTACCTGCCTCTGCCTCCCAAGTGCTGGGATTAAAGGCATGAGCCACCATCGCCTGGCCTAGTTATTGTTTTTTATGGTTGTAATAGTATTGGTGGTGGTGGTGGTAATGATATGGTCAAAGAGGAAGGTGTGATTTGGCGCATTACAAGGTTCTGTACTTTTTTATTGTCTCAGGACATTTTCCTAAAGATGTCTGTTCTCTGTTCCTGAACCATGTCTCTGAGCATTTATGTTCCTTCTATGGGACAAATACTCAGGCTGGAAGGATTGCATGATGCTTTTCCATGGCTTTTCACTTGATCGTTTGGTCCTTCTCTTCTAAACTGCTGTTGAGCACCTCTACAAGAATAGTTACTTTTCCCTTTTCTCTATACTCCCACTTCTCCTTTTTAGGTTCCCTGGCTTAGAAGTCAGGGAAGATAAATGTGGCATATGCACAAGCCTCTTCTTTATCCCTGTCTGCCCTGCCTTTTTCCATTTAGAAAAGTACTTGCAGAGTGCTGATTCTCTTTTCTGACTTGTCTATGTTGTCACTAATACTTGTTTTCAATGAAACTTCTTAGGATTGTCTCTGTAAATTTTAGAGAAGTCCAGTCCTGCTTGTATGTGTAGCTTCCTTCTGGCTGGTACCAGGCTTCAGTGTGAACTTCCTAGAGAAATTCTGTCTCTGGGTGGCCATTATTTGCTAGTCTGGTAGTAAAAGAGAACTATACAAATATCTATCTTTAGAATATTTTTTGTCCTGCTAGGACAGTTACAGATTTTTAAAATATAAAAGTGAGAATTCAGTTCTAAGGCAGGGAAAGGTATGTAGTGTTATAAGAATAGTAGACTTTTCAACTGGAAGAAAATGAGTCTAAATGTACAAAGACAAAGAATAAGTAGAATCATGTTTGGTATTATCTTTGATAGAAGATAAGAAAAACAAGTTGGAAAGAAGGCTCAAACAGTTAAGAGGGTTGGTGGTCTTCTAGAAGATGTCCAAAAAAACCTGAGTTCATTGAGCATCACACAAAACAAAAAACATTGAGCATCACACAACTCCATTGTTTGGGGGCTAGGGTTCATGTCTCTTGTTCTTTAATGCAAGTAGGCTTTATTTGGATTTATGGTAGAAATGATGTATAACTTCTGGAATTTATATTTTAAAAGCCATGTTGTTGCCAAAAAAATACAGTGAGGAGGGTAGTCTTTAGTAAATTGTGCTGAAAACAGATAGCCTCATTGACAAGACTAAAATTGGACCCCCCCTCTTAATTTATTAGATTTAAAAAAAAACAATCCAAGTTCCCACTCCTTCTCCTCTCATTCCCTCCCCACCCCCTTCCACCCCACCCCCCTCTAATCCTAAAATAGGGTAAGGCACATTGCCTTGTGGAAGGTCCCAGGCCCTCCCTACTATATCTAGGCTGAAAACGGTATACATCCAAAGAGAATAGGATCCCAAAAAGCCAGTACATGCAGTAGGGATAAATCCTGGTGCCACTGCCAGTGGCTCCTCAG
The DNA here is from genome assembly GCF_903992535.2 of Arvicola amphibius. Classification (NCBI taxonomy): domain Eukaryota; kingdom Metazoa; phylum Chordata; class Mammalia; order Rodentia; family Cricetidae; genus Arvicola; species Arvicola amphibius. The sequence continues at coordinate 127,307,683 of NC_052049.1, read as the reverse complement.
TCTTTCCCAACCTTGCAACTGTCAACCACATTCAGAGGAACTAGTTTGGTCCTATGCTTGCTCCTTCCCAGTCTGCCTGGAGTTGGTTGGACCCTACCACATATGAAAGTCAACTCAAAGTGGATTAAAGTTTTAAACTGAAAACTCAATCTCTAAAGCTGCTAAAAGAAGACATGAGGAAAAAGTTCCTATGTTGACTTTAGGAAAGACTTTTTATTGGTGCCATTTTTTAAATTTTCTTTATTAAAAATTTCTGCCTCCTCCCCGTCTCCCATTTACCTCCCCCTCCTCCTCCACCTACCCTCCCTCTCCTGTCCGAAGAGCAATAAGGGTTCCCTGCCCTATGGGAAGTCCAAGTTCCTCCCCCCTGCATCCAGGTCTAGGAAGGTGAGCATCCAATCAGGCTAGGCCCCCCCAAAGCCAGAATATGTAGTAGGAGCCAAATCCAGTGCCATTGTCCTTGGTTTCTCAGCAGCCCTCATTGTCCGCCATGTTCAGGGAGTCCGGTTTTATCCTGTGCTTTTTCAGTCCCAGTCCAGCTGGCCTTGGTGAGCTCCGATTAGGTCAGCCCCACCAACTCGGTGGGTGGGAGCACACCTTGCAGTCCTGACTTCCTTGCTCATGTTCTCCCTCCTTCTTCTCCTCATTTGGACCTTGGGTGCTCCGTCTGATGCACCAGTGTGTGGCTCTGTCTCTATTTCCATCCATCGCCAGATGAAGGTTCTATGGTGATATGCAAGATATTCATCAGTATGACTATAGGATCTGGCCTTTTCCGGCTCCCTCTTCTCAGCTGCCCAAGGAACGACTTACAAATCACAGGCAACAAAAGCAAAGATAGATAAATAGGATTCCATGGAACTGAAAAGCTGCACAGCAAAGGATAAAGGAATCTTGGAGAGACAACTATTAAATGAGAGAAAATATTTTCAAACCATACATTTGATGAGAGGTTAATACCTAGAGTTGACAGTGAATTCAGTTCAGTAGCAAGGAAACAAGTTAGTTTTAAAAGTGTTCGAAGAACCTGAAAAGACATTTTCTGAAGACAAAGAAGTGGTCCATAGGGCTGGAGAGATGGCTCAGTGGTTAAGAGCACTAGCTGCTCTTACAGGGGTCCTGAGTTCAATTCCCAGCAACCACATGGTCGCTCTTTACCATCTATAAAGAGATCTGGTGCCCTCTTCTGCCCTACATGTGTATATGCAGACAGAATAAGTAAATAAATAAATCTTTTTTTAAAAAAAAGAAGTGGTCCACAGGTATATGAAAAGAAAACTGTTCCATGTGACTAATCACTAGAGAAATTCAAATTAAATCCTTAATCACCTCACACCCAGGAGATCTACAATATGATCCAATAATTCCTTATATGGATGTCTATCCAGATAAAGTTAGATCATTTTGTCAAAAAACTGTATTCATTCAACCATGCTCATTGTAGGACATTACACAGTAGCTAAGACATGGAATCAACTTAGTCTTCAACATGGATGAATGAACGACAAAGTTGTTGCAGTAGAAACACAGCCTTATAAAAGGCTTTTCTTATAGAAGGATATCCTGTTATTTGCAGTGACATGGATGAAATTGAAGGACATTGTACTAGGAGAAATAAGCACAGAAAGACAAATTCTGCATGATGTGATTATAAATAGAGTGTGACATAGTCAAACTCATAGAATCAAAGAGCCAGAATGGTTACAGTGTATTACCTACTTAAAAAATATGTATATGAGATAATAGATATATTAGTTTAATTTAGCCATTCTGTTTATATACATCACAACAATATATCTTACATAAATATATAGAAATTTTGTTAAAGTTTTAATTAAAGTTGAAAACATTAAGTACTTTTTTTTTTTAAGATAGGATCTCTGTAGTCCAGGCTGATCTTAAACTTGTGGTGATCCACCTGCTTTAGGCCTTCCAAGTGCTTAGTTACAAGTGTAAGGCATCCTGCCCTGGTTTACAAATATTTTTAAAAATAACTAACCTAACAGGAAAATTAAAAGCCTAAAGATCTACATAATTAATAACATAATATTAAAATATGCAAATAAAAAATTGACAAGACTATGAATAGGTAAAACTGAAATAGTGATCACTTCAATAACTAATAGGTTATGCAAACTCAGAAATAAATGCAAAAATACTTACAATACAACTAAATAACACAGGTAACAATTTGACCTATTGATGTTTGTATGACTGTAGTTACAGCTCAGTTATAAAGTTTTTGCCTAGCATTCATACAGTCCTGGTCTAAACTGTAAAAAAATATTATGGACATTAGCATGATGTTATACAGCAATTAAATAGGCATGTTTCATTATTTGGGAGTATATTGCTTTATGTGAGTCATCTTAAAATAATCCATGAGTTACGAAGGAAATTAACAACAAAATTTAGTAAATCGTATAAACTAATAGTGATAGGAACTAGTAAAAGTTAAGGAAGTTTGTCATCTCCTTCAAGATCAGTTGATTCTCCCCGCCTCCCTGTGTGTGTGTTTCTCAAAAATCAGCAATTTGAACATTAACTTCAAAAATGCTAAAAGTACCAAATTTAAACCAAAGAAAATAGAAAAAAAAGGAAGCGTTAAGTTAAAGTTAATGGAGGGATGGGAAAACATCAAAACAGTCAATAAAGCCAGAGTTAGTTATTTGCAAAGAACAGTGTTGATAAACTTCAGGCCAGGCTCCCATATATTTAGTAAATGTTTTTATCTACTCAAATGCTAATTCAAAAGACCTGCAATATCAGCGTTAGGGTGAGGAACACTAGAGACTTTATAATAACCTATTGATAAGTATATACACTGATAACATTTAAAAGTACTGTTTGGAGAGCTACAAATATCACTAGGGTTTTATCTCCAATATTGCAAAACCAAACCTGTTTGACAGAATCTATTAAAACTGTATACATAAAAGTGTCCTATCATATAGTGGAGTATGCTATAATAAGCAACACTGGGGCATTAAAAGTCATGCACAGTAACCTTCCTGCCATATTTATTCACAAGAAGTCAAAACTGGTAATGATTCAGATGTCCATCAAAACTTAGCATGGCATTTTATCATTAATGGAAATTGGCAGACCACCTCTATATTCAAAAGCATAAGAAAAATCTTAGAAGTACTCTTAAAAGAAGCTAGACACAAAAAATATAATTGTACTTTTATAATATTCAAAACCAGGCAATTATTAGTCTACAGTTTTTTTTTAAATAAAAAGAATAAAGATTATGTTTGGAGCAGGACAGAATAATGACTGAATGTTACAACACCAGGCTTCTACTGTATTAATGCCTTGTTTCTGAATCTGGGTAGTAGAGTTCAAGCTGTTCATGGGTGTCATGTGAAGTCATTTCTCTCTCTCTGTACTGAATACAGACAAGTTATTGTGTACTACAAAAACCCATTTGGAAAATTTTGTTTTGAGCCTTGTCCCATAATGAAAGTTTTTTTTTTTCCTGATGGGGAAAATAGTTGATGAGAAATGTCTGTGTGTGTATGTGTGTGTGTGTGTGTGTAGGTGTGTGTGTATTCACACATACATATATAATATCTCTATGTATGTATATACAAATAACAGTCAAATTTGTCTGTTTTGTTATTTTTTATGAAGTTATAGCTGTAGGAAATGCCATAGTGAGTGTTATTGCAGAAAAGGTTATAAGTTCATTCTTCATCTGTTAAATATTTTAGACTTACTATCTTATCATTAACTCTGGGGATTTCTACTCATGCTATGACGTGAATTGGCTGGTTGTGTATTTCCTGTCATCTCAGATTGTTGATAACTGTTAATATGGGTCATGAGTTGCTTTTAAAAAAATAGAGGAATTTTCCCTTTTTCTCATAGCATTTGTAATAGTGTATGATAAAGTCCATCTACTCCACAAAGAAAAATTTCCACTTCTGTTCCACTTTTGTTCTGGGAACAAATTGACAATTTCTGAATTGGCCATTTTCATGGCAGTGTTAATATTGTCACTAATCTACAACTAATGTTCCAACTTTTTCTTTTTCAGTTTAAAAAATGGGTATGGGCCATTTTGCATGCATGTATGTCTTTATGTGCTGTGTGTGCCTGGTTCCTACAGCCAGTATAGAGCATTGGATACTCTGGAACTGTAGTTAGAGACAGTTGTGACTGCTGGTTCTGAGAACTGAACCCAGTCCTCTGAAAGAGCACCCAGTGCTTTTAACACCGAGCCATCTCTTCAGCCTCTTTACCATCTTTCCTGAAGCCACAGCCTCATACCATTCTCCTCTTACTCATCTCATTTTTTTTTTTTTAAATCTCTAGCCACATTAAGAAATTGACCTTCTGTTTTCTTCCCATTTCCTTCATGATAATCAGCCAGCATTCTGCTGTCATTCTTTGGAATTCTCTTGGATGCTAAATAAAACACAAATTTTCTATGGTAGTGTATAGAACACATCCAGAGCCTTAAGAGTCAAGGCTGAAAAAGTTTACTGGGGTTAGAACATTTCAACATGTTAAAAAATTTTTATAAGAAAATGTTGAAATAACTTTACAACCATCTTTAATTTATGTTTTATGATAATTGTTTCATCAACTATTCATCATTCTAATCCCTACCTCTCTCTCTTTGGTATTTCAAGACATGGTTTCTCTGTGTATCCCTGGCTGTCCTAGAACTCCTTCTGTAGACCTAGCTGTCCTTGAACTCATAGAGATCTGCCTGCTTCTGCCTCCTGAGTACTGGAATTAAAGGTGTACACCATGACCTCCTGACTCAGTATCAATTTTTTGATAAAATTTTAAAGTTTTAGGTATACCCAGAGAATTCATCATTCACATTATTATGTAGAATTTTAATATTTCAAGAGGATTTTTTAGATTTATTTTATGTATGAGTGTTTTGCCTGTGTATATGTATGGGCATCATATGTGTGCCAGGTGTCTGTGGAGTCCAGAAGAGGACATCAAATACCCTGAAACTGGATTTATGAGCCACTGTATGGGTGCTGGGAACCAAACCTGGGTCCTGCAAAGGTATTAGTACTCTTAGCTGATAAGTCATGTCTTTTTGTCCCAGGAATTTATTATTTTGTTCTGTCTTCTTTTGAAATAAAATGTATATTCACTAGAATATACAAATACTAAGTTTACTGTTCATGAGCTCCATCAGTTGTTCTTCCCTGTACAACCAAAACACCTGTAAGGATGTAGCATATTACTGTCATAGCTGAAAATTCCCACACGCCACTTCTTTTTTTTAATATTTATTTATGTATATATTTATTATGTATACAACATTCAGCCTCCTTGTATGTCCATATGCCAGAAGAGGGCACCAGATCTCATTACAGATGGTTGTGAGCCACCATGTGGTTGCTGGGAATTGAACTCAGGACCTCTGGAAGAGTAGCTGGTGCTCTTAACCACTGAGCCGTCTCTCCAGCCCCCCACACACCACTTCTGATTTTTCAAGTATAGACTAGTTCTGCTTGTTCTAAAGTTTCACATGGAAACAGTCATATCATCTGTAGTGTTATTTCACAAAACTTAACATTTGAGATTCATCCACGTTGTTATATTTATTAACAGCTGAAGGGTTTTGTTTCTTTTTTTTTTTTTTTTTTTGGTTTTTTGTTTTTTTTTTTTTTTTTTTTTTTTTTTTTTTTGGTTTTTCAAGACAAGGTTTCTCTGTGTAGCCCTGGCTGTCCTGGAAATCTGTAGACCAGGCTGGCCTCAAACTCAGAGATCTACCCACCTTTGCCTTCTAAGCGCTGGGATTAAATTGTGTGTTCCACCACCTCCCGGCAACTGCTGATTTTTTTAGTTTGGTGATAATTGTGCTTCCATGATGATTAGTGGTGGTGAGTACTTTATTGTCTTGCTCAGTTCAGTAGTATCGTCGTTTGTGAGATATTTTCTAAAGTGTTGCATTCCTATGTAGATAGTATATAAAATAGCCAAATTAAAGAGAATTCTTAAACTCTTGTATTAGAGAGTTTTATTTGTTGAGACTAAAAGAAATGGACAATTGAAAATGTAAAAAACTAACATTAAATATTGATTGAATTTTAAGCTCTATTTCTTTAAAAATAGCTGAATTTTATCTCTTTATCATTTCTGTTTTTAGCTTAGGATTTGAAAATTTTCTCACTGTAGCCCCTTGAAATTCTCTTGAAGTAATATGAAATAGGTAATTTATAAATAAATTCAAATATTTTTGCCTACATGAAGTATTTAATAACTGTTTCTATTATTAAAATTTTATAGTATGTTCTAAGAGTTTTCCAGAGAAACAGCCAACAGGAAATAGAGGTGTAGGGGAGAGTTAAAGAAGAGGGAAGAGACTTACTGTAAATACTGACTCAACACTAGAGGCTGGCTGAGGGGTCTAGTAGCCTACCATTGTTGGAAACTTAAGAAAGCTGTGACGTGTGATGTCAGACTAGTGGATGGTTTATAGTCTAATATGAGTCAGAAGGCCTATAAGCCAAGAGTACTTAAGAGGAAGAGGAGCTGAGTGTCTTTGCACAAAGAGGTAGAGAGCAAGTTCAGCCCTCCTTTACCTTTTGTTTTTGATGGATTGGATGATAGCCATGCACACTGGGGACGAGAGCTTTCTTTTCTTCATACATCAGTACAAATGTCCCTCTCTGGGACTTCTTCACAGACACAGAGATAACCTTGATCTAGATACCTGGGCACCCTATTGCCCAGTCAAGTTGACGCTCACAATTTACAATCATAGTGTTACTCATCTAATTTTGAGTACTTAAATTATGGGGTCAAATTATCCTCAGATAACGTTACCTCCCACACTTGTAAATTATTGAAATAACTTGGCCCTGCTTGTGTCCAAGTCAAAGAGAATTGTAGAGTTTCTTAGATATCACATCAGTATGTTCAAGTTAGAAAGTAAAAGCAAGTTATATAGGTTCAAGGCATTATTATCTTCAGCAATTCTTAGTGAGACTGTAATGATTGGTTACCAATGGATGTTTAAGAGAATTATACTTCACTTGTTCATATACTTTATTTTTAAAGTTATAAAGAGATTTAATAGTGCATGTTTAAATAACTTACATTTGTTATTGAACAAAATGTTTTTCTCTGTGAAACCCCAAAGAAAAACATGGTTGCTGATCTACGGATTCACCGAGCTTCTAAAAGCCACCATATTATATTTCCTTCTTAAACTCTTGCCTTAGCATGCTGACTATTGCAGCATTTGAAAACATTGGAATAGTTAGGATTTTGGAAGTATGATATATTTTGATTTGCTTAATTTATTATAGTAGAAGTAACACCAAACAATTTTTACCTTATTTTCATCATATAATCCATATGTTACATGGTTTGTATAGAATTACATAAATATGCCTAAAATTTATCCAAATTATCTTTCCTATTAATAGGAATATATTTTCACATATATCTTATAGCCTCCAAGGCAAAATGATTTCCCCAAAATTACATACCTAAAAACATACTTGAAATCCTAATTTAAAATCCCAGAATTTTTGATTCCTAGTGTAGTTTGTTTATATAGAATAATACCACTTTAGTATTCTTTGTTCTCTCCCAGTGGCTTTTAAACTACTCCAAATAGGAATTTTATGCTATGATCTAATGTATAGGACTGTACATTTGTCTTTACAAAGCAGTGCCTCCCCATACCACCAGAAAGGTACTATTCTCTGTCCCATACTTGTAAGATTTCGTTTTCTGGAGACAGCAGTAAGTCATCTTGACAAGGGAATGGGAATTGTCTGTTCTACTTGGGAGAGCTGTTTTATCACTGGCATTGTTTAGGATTGCTAGCAAATGCTGATAACCAAAGTAGAGGGTTTAATTATCAACCTAAAATTCCACAGTGTATCCCGCCCTTTAGTGTCTGCGTCAGAATTGGCAGTCCTCAGAATTGACTGCCTGTACTGTGCCCATGGGTCAAACAATTTGAAAAATGAATATTCTGCTTTCTATCCAACTTTTGAAGCTTATTTTGGACAGTAAATCTAATGATTTATTCAGTTCCTAAGAGCTAAAATGCTCATTTCAGTGGCTATGTGGAGTTTTAAAAAATATGTACTTCAGTTTGCATATGGAAAACTAATAAAGCATTTTTTAATAGGCCTGGAGAATTTTCATGGATGGCAAAGGATAGAAAATAAATATCACTAACAGATCGATAGAGAACGTGTTAAGAGTACACATTCCTCTCTGGAATTCCCTGGATTGTATCTTGGGAATTCTGTACCCAGTGTTTATAATACACGCACAGGATCATTTCTCTAGACTGTAAACTACTGCTACAGAATAACAGTGCTCTTTTCAGGATTATCAGTAATTCTAAAAAGTACATAGGCAAAAGCTACCTTTCATTTCAACCAACCAGAAATGCTGCTTTTAAATAGTTTACATATTTAAAATATTTATAAACAAGATCATGTTTTTCTTAAAATGAAATGAAACTATTCATTTTTGGCTTTTTTATGTTGTCTGTCATGGCTCTTTCTATGGCAACATACAAATCTACATTACATAGTAACATAAACTTGCATTTTATACATAATACCTTAACAGACTTAACAACCTCTAAAAAATATATAGTAAGAATGTTAGTCTTAGCTAGACAGTGGTGGCACACGCCTTTAACCTTTCATCCCAGTACTTGGGAGGCAGAGGCAGGTGGATCTCTGTAAATTTAAGGCCAGCCTGGTCTATAAAGTGAGTTCCAGAACGGGCTCCAAAGCTACAGAGAAATCCTATCTCAAAAAAAAGTTAAAAAATTAGTCTTAATGACCTTGCTACAGCTGTTGCAACTTCTCAGCTCTTACAGTATATTAGAAAATCAGCCATAGAGTGCTTAAACAATTGGAGTTGGCTACTTTTTGAATTGTAATTTTATTTATAAAAATGGGCTACTTATTTGGTGAAAGAAGTAGTCCAATATGCCTATTTGTTTATTCTGTTCTCATTAGTAGGTTTTTTTTTTTTTTGGTTTTTTTTGAGACAGGGTTTCTCTGCAGCTTTAGAGCCTGTCCTGGAGCTAGCTCTTGTAGACCAGGCTGGTCTCGAACTCACAGAGATCCGCCTGCCTCTGCCTCCCGAGTGCTGGGATTAAAGGCGTGCGCCACCACCGCCCGGCTCATTAGTAGTTTTTAATGATTTCTAGGGTCTCTCTACTATAAGTAACAGAGTTTTGGACGTATTTGTATATGCCTAATTGTATACCTGCTTGTTATCTTTTTGTGATTTTTTTTTCCTCCCAAGCCCTGCTGTATTAGTCAGGGTTCTCTAGATAATCAGAACTGATGGGATGAACAGGTAGTGAGATTAGTTATGAATGAATAATATATGGGCTGGAGAGATGGCTCATGAGTTAGAGTATAATGCCTGCTCTTCCAAAGGTCCTGAGTTCAATTCCCAGCAATCACATGGTGGCACACAACCATCTGTAATGAAATCTGGTGCCCTCTTGAGGAAGAGACCTGGTGAGTCGTCCTCATCAACTTGGACTATGAAACTCAACATGGACAAGTTCAACAGAACCCCCATATGCAGGCTGCTCATGCATGCTTCAGCATTGCCAGGCCATAAATTTTATTATATATATATATATATATATATATATATATATATATATATATATATATATATATATATATATGGAATTTGTTAGTGACTTCCAGGTCATGGTCTGAGTAGTCCAACAATGGCTGTCTCCTAATTGGAAGGCCAAGGATTTGGTAGTTGTTCAGTCCATGAGACTGGATGTCTTAAGCCCCAGTTTGTTCCTGGAATTCCCAAGAAAGTCCTGGAGAGTTACCATTTTCCACTCTAATGTTAGAATCTTGAAAAAGTAGGTTCTAGCACCAATGAAGGAATGTTTCAGGAACAAGATAGATGAATTTACTAGCCAGAGTGAAGGCAAGCACACAAAAACCAAAGGCTTTCCTTTTTCATATCCTTTTATGTGGGCTGCTACCAGAGGGTCTGACCCAGATTTAGGGTGGGTCTTCCACCTCAAATATTACAACCAAGAAAAACACTTTACAAGTGTGCCTAATTTAGGATGTAATCAACTTGACAACCAGATCTAACTTTTACAGCTGCTATTGCTAAAGTAAAGGTACATATGTTAAGTATTGACACATTTTGCCGAATTGCCCCAAGATATGTGGGATACTTCTCTTACCCACGAATAATGAGGCAGTAGTGGTTTCTCCACAACTTCTTTGTATTGTGTTAAGTTTTATATTCTGTGCAAATGAAACAAGAAAAATACATCTTTTATTAGGGAAGTCAAATATCTTTTCTGATTTTTATTGGATATTTGTATTTGTTCTTTAATTGTCCATTCTTTGACCACTTTTAAGCTTTTATTGAGTTGGAATTTTTAAAAATGTCTTCTGAATACTAATTCTTTGACATATAAATTGATTTCAAATAGCTTTTTCGAAGTATGTTAAAGTAGCATCTGTATTTTTAAGCAGCTTTACTGCTGTAATTTGCTATTCTCCATATGAAGATGTAAATTAAATGTTTAATATATGTATACCCATGAAAATATCACCAGCCTAGATAATTAACAGATTTATCACTCCAACATTTTCTAGCACCTCTTGCTAATTCCTCTCATGTGCCTTTCATGCCTCTTTCTTAGACTAACTCATAATATACTTTGTGTAATTATAAATGATTTGAATATTCTAGCATTTTATGTGTGTGCTTCCCCCCTCCCTTGTTGGCCTCATTTTTTCTACTCAACGTATTTTCAGATTCAGCCATGTTTTTGAATTTATCAGTAGTTCCTTGTCCTTCTATTGAGAAACATTATATTATATAAATATATTATGGTTGTTTGTCTATTGAAAGACATTTTATTTCCCAGTTTTGGCAACAGGAAATAAAGATATCAAGAACTTTAGTGTTTTAATTTTAGGTATGTATTATCATTTAAAAAAGAAAAATTTATATTCCTAGCATATGCCTGTAATTTGGGGGATGAAGGTGGAGGTGCCAAGAGTTCAAGATCATCATAACAAGTTGAAGGCCCACCTGGACTAGCATGATAGATATGTATTTGTTTACATTCTTCTACATGCTGACATCCAGTTATACCAGCACCATTTGTTGAACATGCTTTCTTTTTTGTAGTGTGTATTTCTGATTTCTTTATTAAAAATCAGGTGCTGATAGGTGTGTGGATTAACTTTGAAGTATTCAATTCCATTGATCAAAATGTCTGTTTTTATGCCAATATCATGAGGTTTTTATTATTATAGTTCTGTATTACAGCTTGAAATAAGTGATGGTGAGACCTCCAGAAGTTGTTTTATTGTTCAGGATTGTATTAGTAATCCTGGGTATTTTGTTTTTCTTTATGAAATTGAGGATTGTCCTTTCAAAATTGGTAAAGAATTGTGTTGGAGTTTTAAGTCGCATGGCATGGCGGTTTCTTTGTCATCTACTTTGGCTTCTTTGATTTGGTGCCTCTTGAAATCTCTATTTCCCCTCTGGATTTTGTTGTAAATATTAGGAACCTCTTGTAGAAATGGGGTTAGTTATCCTTTAAATATCTAATGTGTTGGAATTATCTACCGGAAAACTACTTTTTATAACAGCATCTTTATATCCTATCATTTCTATGGAAACAGGTTGTCTCAAAAGCCTTGCAATTCCAAGCTTAACTTCTGGGTTGCACACACGTCATGGCTGGTGTCCTTTGCTCTTTGTGGCTTCGTGTCAGGCTGTTTTTTTTTTTTTTTGCATTTCTTAGGATTTTAACATTGATTCACTATAGGTTCTCATTCAGTCTTTCACTGACGGGAGAGTTGTCTACTCAGTTAAAACTAAGTGATTTTTAAAGTTTCTTCCATGTTTACCCACTGACATTTTATGAAAAGGTGTTTTCTTCTTTAATCTGTCATATTAAAACATATAAATTCTAAATTAAAAAAAAGAATTGTGTTGGAATTTTGATGAGGATTGCATTGAATCTATAGATTGCTTTTGATAGGATTTCAATTTTTACTATGTTGATCCTACTGATCCATGAGCCTGGAAGATCTTTCCATCTTCTGATATTTTCTTCAATTTCTTTCTTCAAAGACTTCAAGTTTTTCTCATGCAAGTCTTGTTACCCCGAGGTATTTGATATTGTTTGTGGATGTTGTGAAGGATGTTGTTTCCCTGATTTCTTTCTCAGCTTGTTTTCTGTATATAGGAGGGCTACTGATTTTTTTGAGTTCATATTGTACCCAACCACTTTGCTGAAGGTGTTTATCAGATGTAGGAGTTCCTGGTAGAATTTTTTGGGGTCACTTATGTAAACTTTCATATCATCTGCAAATAGTGATACTTTGATTTTTTTTCCAATTTGTATTCCCTTGATCTCTTTCAGTTGTCTTATTGCCCTGGCTAGGACTTCAAGTACATATTGAATAGATATAGAGAAAGTGCACATCTTGTCTTGCTTTGAGTTTCTTTGCATTTTATTTGATGTTGGCTGCAGGCTTGCTGCAAATTGCCTTTATTATGTTTAGGACTTCTCTTACATCCTTCCAAAAGTATTCTATGTCTGTTCAAGTAAACAGGCATGCATGAAAGATACAGCAGACAGTCTTTAGAGATGGTTGTCATCAGGAACAGATTTCTGGGACCTGGATTGAAAACTATTTTTGAAAACCTTGCTTAAGAAAATGAATACCAAAACTGAGCAGTGGTGGTGTACTTTTAATCCCAGCACTCAGGAGGCAGAGACAGGCGGATGTCTGCAAGTTCAAGGCCAGCCTGGTCTACAGAGCAAGTTCCAGGACAGGCTCCAAAGCTACAGAGAAACCCTGTCTTAGAGAGAGAGAGAGAGAGAGAGAGAGAGAGAGAGAGAGAGAGAGAGAGAGAGAGAGAGAGAGAGAGAGAGGGGAAGAAAGGAAGGAAGGAAGGAAGGAAGGAAGGAAGGAAGGAAGGAATGGGTAGTTGTTTAAGTGAGAAAAGAAATGACAGCAGATTAGTTTTTTTAAGTTGCTAAATATTACAAACAGTACAAAAGTCTACCTTAATTATATAGTGTTCCTCTTTATTACCTTGTGTCAGTGATTTTGTTAGGTACCTTTGTGTTTTAGTAGAAGTCAAAGTTGGTTTTTAGCTCCACTTGGTTTTAGGATTTATTCAAGTGAATGTGAACCTAAACCTTTACATCTTATTACTGAGTCCAGTTAATATAATGAGGCACAGGAATATTCATGGAAGCTGTTCTTACACTGATAACTGAAGTATATTGCAGCAGTCTTGACAGACTATATCCCTACCTTTCACTGAACCCACTAAAAGTATGTATGGCTCAGTTTCCCTTTGGCTTCCTGTGATCTCAGCAGTGACATCATCAGCCTGTTCACCATCTACTGTCATAAAGAGGGATTAGGGTGGAAGAATAACCATTAATGTAGCAGCTTGTCTTGGTAACATATCCTGTAATCATTGCACTCAGGGAAACTGAGGCAAGAGAATTGTGAGTTTAAGGCCAACTTGAGCCTTATCACAAGGTCCTTTCTCAAAAGTGACAACAACAGAAAGCCACACACAAAAAACAATATAGTAGCTTACCGTTTGGTGGTTCCAGCCTCTTGCTATTTCAAACATAGATCAGAAACTGTTGTCATGTATTTATGTGACTGTTGTATTGATCTCATAAGGAAAAATTATTAAATCAAAGAATACATACAATTTTGATTTTGCATAGTAGTTGGCTAAATTACCCTACATAGATTGTTTTTATTAGACCAGTAAGCATGTTTGTTTCTCCTGTATATGTCAGCATAAGAGGTTCTGTTTCCAACAGGAGACGGCATCAGATCCTACAGGTTTGGGCCTCAATTCTGTATTACTGTCCTCTCCCCATTCAGAGGCCAGTCACAAGTCTGGACCTCCAAAACTTCTGACTAACCAGCTTTAAGTTAGTGTTCCCACGATTCCCTCTTTGGGTTCCATTAATTTGTTAGAGTGGCTCATTGAACTCAAGGAAACACTTAACTTATACTCATTCATTTACTATAATAGAAATACAAAGATACTATGAAAAACTAGGTGGAAAAGATGTATAGAGCAAAGACATGGGTATGGGCCCTAGAGATATATGCCTCCAGGTACATATAGAGCTGTCTAGAAGATCTCCAGAACTTTGTCTTAGAGGATTTTTGATAAATACTTCATTGCATAGACATGATTGATTATGTTAGTGGCCATTAGTAATAAACTCAACCTTCATCCCCTTTCAGGTTAGGATCTGGTGCTCAAAGTTCTGCCTAATCATGGTTGGTTCCTATGGTAACTAGCTTCTTTCGTGAGACAGTCTCAGCTCTCCAAGAGTTGACTCATTAAAACAAAAGAAGCTGCCATCTAATGGGCTTGGGATTTGTGTCAGTAAAATGAATAATGAATATTTAACAATATCCAAAGTTGAACATGGTTAATTTTTGTCTCTGATTTAGTATCCTACTATTCCTTCCTCCAAGAGCACTTAAATCATATTTTTTTCTTATGCTGCTGTGGGTCTGTGTCTGTGTAATCATAAATATTTTACATGAGTATAATTTATTTGATGTAGGGAATTGTGAATCTAGCAATGCTGTTTTCCAGGTGGCGTTTCTAAGATCATTGAGATTATGCATCTTTTCCTCTGATTTAATGTGTCTCTCTAATCATGGGAATTTCTTACATACTTAGGACCTTATTTGTTCCTCTGTCCCTTTATGTCCTTTGGCAAAGTTTCATAAATTTCTGAAAGGTTTTTTTTTTAAGTGTGGTTGCATATATACCTATGCGATTATTTTTAGTTATTATGAATTATATTTTAAATTTACATTTATATTATTATGTTTTGGTTGTTTGAGCATATAAATGACAACAAAAATATGTTAATTGTTTACTCTGCCAAATTTTTATATTTAGTCCTAATTAATTTTCAGGGTTTTTCTTTTCCTGGCTTTTCCTTTTCTTTTAAAAATTGTGTAAGTAACAATACCACCATTAAAAGAAAATCAAACATAGCAGCAATAAATATCCTTTCCCCACTCCTAGTCTTTTACCCAGAGGGTAACTATTGTTATTAATTTAGTATGTATACTTGTAGATTTTTTTGCAAAAGCATTTAGATCCATGAATACCTAGAAATACACATTTTTATTAGTGACTAGAATCATTTAGTTTTCTCTGTATATGCCTTGAAGCTTTTGTCTTCAGAATTTTCCATTTTTGTACATATAGAACTAGAATCAGTTTAAACTGGTACATAGGAAGCTTTCATATATGCATGTCAGTCACCTAGAGAGCTGGTTAAAGTACTAATACTTATTTAGAGAACTTGAGGTGGAGACAGAGGTTCCATTTTCTTAGTAAGCTCTCTGAGGGTGCCAGTGCTACCATCCTATGCTACACTTTGACTAGGAAGGCTGTGACATATGCATCCACTTATCTCATGGCTTGTATACTCACCATTCATAATAATCACTAAAGAATTTTCCTTCATGACAATAATACACATTAGAATTTATCTGAGACTTTCTTGGATGTTCCTTTAATAGATAGTCTTTGTAAATGGTGTGTTGGAGAGGGCCACCCTCCAACCCTATCTACCCATTTATGTCTTTTGTTTTTCATATTTTCTTGGATTAGCTGTTACCTCCAATAGGATTTTAAATAATCTCATTGATAATGAGTCACTAGTGGGAATATCGAATTGGTATAGCTTTTATGTTATTTAAAAAATTATATATGAAAACTCCTTGACTTAGTTATTCCATTTAGAAATCTATTCTCCTGAAACTGTTATACAAGAATGCTCATAATAGTTATCTGTGGTAGAAAGTCAAAGATAATCTTAAATGTTCATGAGTAGGAGGGTGGGTAAATAAATTGTGTTATATTGTGTTCCTGTTCAGAGGTGACTGTATATGTATTCATATGTAAGATTATTAAGAGGACACAAATTGTAGAAAAGCATGATCCCAGCTATACTGTAAAAAAAACGTGTGATGTCTGTTAAGTACATAGAAGACTTATGAGAAACTAGCATATAAACATTGCATCCTTGAGAAATTTATGCATTGTTTGGAGAAAAAGAATCTCACATGACCATCTAATTTGCTGATAGTGCTGGTTAGTGGATTTCAGCTAATATTTGCTGATTACATGCTTAATTTAGGCTACTGTGTTTTCAGTGGTCGATGAGGTAGTGAGGGGGTAAGGAAATCAAGAAAATGGGCCAATGGAGACAGTGCTTCTTTAAGGAAATGCTTTTAATTAAGATCTGCAGGATATCTACTTGTTAACTAAATCAGGAGGGATGGGCTAGGGAAAAGGAGTGAGAGTAGAATTTAAGTTTGGGCATGAGAAAAGGGCAGGATATTACAGTCTGGTGGCAATCTTATGGTACAGTCTCTGCAGAATTGATGTCCTCATTTTTCTTGGAATACAGAAGAACCTATTTATTTACCTTTGGTAGAATGGGAAGCTTTCTCTGGGAATGGAGAGAGAGAGAGAGAGAGAGAGAGAGAGAGAGAGAGAGAGACTGTGTATGTGTGTGTGATTTCTTCTTTTTTTTCTTTTTTTTCTTTTTTTTTTTTTGTTTTTTTGAGACAGGGTTTCTTTTTTTTTTTTTTTTTTTTTTTTGTTTTTCGAGACAGGGTTTCCCTGTAGTTTCTAGAGCCTGTCCTGGAACTAGCTCTTGTAGACCAGGCTGGCCTCGAACTCAGAGATCCGCCTGCCTCTGCCTCCCGAGTGCTGGGATTAAAGGCGTGCGCCACCACCGCCCGGCGAGACAGGGTTTCTTTGCAGCTTTTTTTTAGAGCCTGTCCTGGAACTAGCTCTTGTAGACCAGGCTGGCCTCGAACTCACAGAGATCCGCCTGCCTCTGCCTCCCGAGTGCTGGGATTAAAGGCGTGCGCCACCACCGCCCGGCTGTGTGTGTGATTTCTAATATATCTTTGTTAGTACAGCCAGTACTTATAACAGATTTACAATTACATTGTTAAACGATCTCTAAAAAGATTTCAGTTTTAAATGCATGCTTGGAAGAGGTTTTGTCCATTGTCAGTTGTTTTTTAAAGATGTGGGTATCAATTTGTGAATTGTTGAAAAAACTTAAGACCATCAAATGTATAGTTTAACATGAAACTGAAAAACAATATTTTTTCTAGTTAAAGTGCCCTTTGATAATTTTAGTACCAAAGAATTAAAAATCAAACTGTTGAACACCAGCATTTGAGAGCTAATGTAAATGAAAGCCATTATCTTCCAAATTGTTGCATAATAAAGTGACCTTGTAACTTTGTTGTTGGCCAGCACAATATTGTTGTCTGTTTGAACTGAGTGGCAATTTCCAACATACTCTACAGTGCTGGAATTAAGATATGTTTTTAGCAAAAGAATTTTGGAAGTATAATGTTTGTTTTGATACTAACATTCTACTTGTGTATTTAGCTATTAAAATGACTCAGAATGATGGTGGTATTAGAAGGGAAGGGAGCTGTCACAGAATTTGAAGTTTAATTATCTCTTTGGTAACCAAATACATAATCTTCCATTGCAATACTTATTTTCTTATGGTAATTGACTCATTTGTTCTCTGGTTATCTGCTTAACTTCCTAACCACAAACATCTGCTCCTATATTTAATTGGTGAATACTATATAAAGATTAAAAATAATCCAGAGGAGTATTTCCTTTACAATTCGTGAGAGGGAAAAGTAAACGGTGAGCACTATGATATTTTTCTAATAGTCTTTGAAAGTCTGTTTACTGAAAATGCATACTAAAATTATTTAATTTTATAAAAACTCATTTTTCTGTGTTTTGCAGAATTATTCTACTTTAGAAAAGGGTTCCCCAGTATTAACATTGGACTCAAGGAGTATGTCAGTTCCTTGATAATGGTACCGTTAAGTACAAGCTTTGAAAGCAGAAAAAATTTAGTGTGTTATTTATAATTTGAAGGAGAGAGATGAGGGAAGTTGCTTTTACATTTAAAAAATTGGAAGGATAAACCATAACATTTTAAAAGATTTTTACTTAATGGAGTGGACTATGAGTCCAGGAAGCTGAATTTAATTGGACATACATTGTGTAGATTTAAATTTTTGCCAAGTGACTTCTGAGGGCGGAAAATAAAGCTAAACAAATGACTCAAAATATGCATATAGTTGATAGAGTAAAGCCACACAGAAAGGTACATCTTAAGCTGAAAGTTATTCAGATAAGTGTGAAATAGTAACTGGACTGTAAATTCTTTTTTTTTTTTTTTAACATTTTTAACTTTTATTGTTTTGTTTTTAAATTTAACTTCTTTGTTGAGTCTTTGGGAGTTCATGATGCATCCCAATTCTGCTCTCCTTTCAGTTCCCCTATATCCTACCCTAACCCCTGCCGCACCCCTCCAAAAGAAACCAGAGTAAGCAAGCAAATGGAAGTAAAAAACAAAACAAAATTAAAAGAAAACAAAACCCAAACAAAATGTAAACACCAATAACAAAAAAATCTCTACTTCTCCTTATTTTCTCCTCTCAACATATCTTCATTCCTCCTGGTGGCATTGGGGGCTTCGGTATGTCATATAGTATACCCCTTTGTTCCATCAGGTTTACTAGCAAATGTTCATTGCAGTGAGTCGCTGGTCCGGTTCAAGGCCTCTGGTTTCTGGTACACCATCGTCCCTGGATCCTCACCAGAATTCCTGTGGGATATCCTGTTTCCACCCCGAGCCTTGGAGATCCTGAGGCTATCATTCCACAGGCCCAGTCTATTCACCAACTCCTGCAGGTCCTAGATGGGGTAGATGCTAGGGTAGGCCAACCCAAGACTTGGCTGTGGGCCCGGCTGGTAGCCAAGCTGGTCAGTCTGGACCCCTGGGTATACCTGCTTCAGGTGAGGGGGCGGAGTCAGCTCCCTTAGAGCCATGCCTTCAGGGTTGGTTTAGCCTTGCCTGTGGTTGTGGGGTGGGAGCCACCTCTCCAGCCTGCAGTGGTCAGTTCTCTTGCTACAGTGTCCAATGAGAGACAAGGCAAGCTTTCCCAGGGCCAGCGAAGGGCGTGGCTGACTTAGCATGACCCCCCGATTTCATCTCGTGTGATTCCTAAGGCCTTCTAAGGTGACACAGGCCGTAGATATTAGTACAGACCCAGCTTCAGCTGTACCACGGACCCAAACATAGCCCTCTGCAGCAGCTTGGGCCTAGACGACATTCTGGTTCTGGGTGAGTGGAATTCTGGCCACTCAGGTGGGAATAGTTCTGTTGGCCGCATGGCTGCTAGACATCATCAGGTTGCAGCCCCAACCATGGGCATCTATGTGGCCTTTCGTGGCAGCACAGACCCCAGCCATAGTAGGACTATGATCCTAGGCAGCAGATGGGTCTGGGTGTCACCTCTCCCAGTGACAGTATGTCCCTCAGCACCAAAATGTTTAAAACGTTTAGGAATACCTAACAAAATATGAATAAAATTCACTTTGATAGAGTATACAAATACTATGTAAATACTGTGAATTCTGTGGTCTAAAAATTTGTTGATATGTGAATAGCTACCTAATTTATTTTAATTTCTTTTATATTTTGAAGCTCCACCTGAATTCTTGAAACAACCTGCTAACATATATGCTCACGAATCCATGGATATTGTATTTGAATGTGAAGTCACTGGGAAGCCAACTCCAACTGTGAAGTGGGTCAAGAATGGGGATGTGGTTATCCCAAGTGATTATTTTAAAATTGTAGTAAGTATTTTTTCAAAGAAATACTTTTATTTCTGAAGCCTTTTAAGTGTCTTAAATATAACTAAAAGATATATTTATATATACCATTCAAATTACTGCAAATAACAAAATAGAAAATAACTATCAGCATTTCTTGAGAAATATAGTGTGTGCATACGTGTGTGTTCCTCATTGCCTCCCCATCCTTCCTCCCTTTCTTACCCCCACCCCACCCTGGGTCTCACTGTAGCTCTGGCTGCCCTGGAACTCACAATGTACACCAGATTGGTCTGGAACTCACAGAGATCTACCTGGAGATAAAGGAATATGCCACCCCATCCTGGTCTCTCTGGAAGTATAGATAGATGATAATTTTGAAAAACATAAATTATTTATTTAACAAACTATACAAAGTCTAACCAAAAAGTTATAAATCAGTGCACATACCCTTCAAAGTAAGAA
The DNA here is from genome assembly GCF_903992535.2 of Arvicola amphibius. Taxonomy (NCBI): domain Eukaryota; kingdom Metazoa; phylum Chordata; class Mammalia; order Rodentia; family Cricetidae; genus Arvicola; species Arvicola amphibius. The sequence goes on along the minus strand of NC_052049.1, from coordinate 127,287,481 downwards.
TGAGCCCATGCCAACAGTTCTAACATCAAAAACCCTTTTAGACAGTGAGTGCATCATCACATAGTGCCTTTTAACTTAATTTGCATGTATTAAAAGAATTCTTGAAGTAGGTACAAGCAAAATATGGTGATAACTCGTGTTTTATTCCAGTCCTCAGGAGGTAAAGGCAGGAGGCCACACTAGGTCACTCCTTGAGGCTGTCTCAAAACTGTGGCAAATTGTAAGTGCAGAAAGTTAAATGTGGAACTGGATCTCAGTCTGTAAAATGTTTCCATGTAAGCATGAAGGCCTGAGGACAGTCACCAGGAGAAACCCACATAAGGCATTTTGTGTTGGAATGCCAGCACTGTGGAGAGGGAGACAACTGAATTCTAGAGGCTCATTGGCCAGCTAACCTAATCAGTCTCTCAGATCCCAGTGTGAGAAAAAAAAGATGTTAGATGTATCTAATAATTCTTTGTCAATTATGCTTTTTATTTCGTATGTATTAGGTATATGGTAGATTTTTTTTATCTAGTAATAGTACCATTATCTAATATTCTACTAATAGGATTATTTAGGTTTTAGTAATAAATATTACTGGTATACCTAAAGATCTTTACTTAGTAAAAAGCTTAGAAATAATTACAGTGTTTTAAAGACAATGTCATTTTACAGATTTATCGTATAAGTAATTCATTTTTGGTGGGGATGTATTTTCTGTTTCTGAAATGCATAATCTCATGTTAACAAAAAGTTTCTGAGTATTTAACATTAAAAAACCAATTTGTTGTAGTTAAATTAGCATTTTTCTTTTATCAGTATTGACATGTTGTTAAATTTTAAAATAATGTTTATGCTAAGAACATTATTTCTTCTGTCTCCTTGAAAACACATTCATGAGATTTTAAACTCATGTTCCATCAGTGAGGTCATAAAATTTTATGTATGTTTTTCTTCCTTAGAAGGAACATAATCTTCAAGTTTTGGGTCTGGTGAAATCAGATGAAGGGTTCTATCAATGCATTGCTGAGAATGATGTTGGAAATGCACAAGCTGGAGCCCAGCTGATAATCCTTGAGCATGGTAAGAGGGGAGTAGCAGCAAGCTGAAGGAGCTGGTATTGGAGGCACTGTTACTCCAGGGTGCCTTGTGATTGCTAGCTTGCTTGGTAAAGCCCAGATGTGACACAACTCCAAGAAAAAGAGCAGCAGTCTTAAGTCGTTTCTATCACTTCAATTAATCCGAGGGCTTCAGCAGGTAAGAGCACTGTCTGCTCTTTCAGAAGACCCAGGTTTGATTCCCAGCACCCACATGGCGCCTCATAACCATTTGTAACTCCAGTTCTGGAAGAGATCTGATTCCCTCTTCTGGTCTCCTTGGTAAGCACATGTGCTGCACATATCTGTATTCAGATGAAACACTCATACACATAGACACACACACACACACACATTTTAAAAAAAAAACAAACTAGGGACTGGAGAGATGGCTCAGCAGTTAAGAGCACTGGCTGCTTTTCCAGAGGTCCTGAGTTCAATTCCCAGCAACCACACGGTGGCTCACAACCATCAATAATGAGATCTGGTGCCCTCTTCTGGTGTGCAGGTATACATGTCAGCAAAACACTGTATACATAATAAATAAATCTTTAAAAAATAAACAAACAAACAAACAGCCAGGTGGTACGCCTTTAATACCAACACTTGGGAGGCAGAGGCAAACAGATCTCTAAGTTTGAGGCCAGCCTGGTCTTCAGAGTGATTCCAGGATAGCCAGGGCTACACAGAGAAACCCTGTCTTGAAAGAAAAAGAGAAGGAAGGAAGGAAAGAAGGAAGGAAGGAAGGAAGGAAGGAAGGAAGGAAGGAAGGAAGGAAGGAAGGAAAGAAATTAAAACATAAAATTACTTAGAGATATATTTTCAGATAATGTTAAAAAAGAAGTTGATATTAAGGAAGAGAAAAACTGAGTCATACACAAGTGTTTATCAGAACCCACTTGTGTTGCTCTCACAACTGTATTTCTGCCTTATAAGGAAAACTTCTTAATATTTGCACTAATTTTTTGTTGTTTTTCCAAAATAAAACTAGTGTGCCTTTTTTGATACTCATTAAAGAAATACCTGTTTATTATATAAAATAAATTCAGTCAACATTCAAAAAATAGAAAAGGATACAAGAGTCAGAGGAAACGACTGTAATTTGAGCAGGGAAAGCTTAATGTAATGAGTTATTAATTCTAGAGAGTAACCAGGATTTAGGTAGTAAGAAAAGAATTCTTGTAAATAGCAGCAGTAGCCCCTGGGTACCTTCACCTAAGGCTGAAATCTGGGCATCATTGGAAAGAATGTGGCTCTGGTTTCCTAGATAACAGATAAGTAGATATAGTGCTTTGCTGTTGAAACTTCTAATTTACTTTTTAGGGTCTGAAGAGAGTAGATCATAAGTTGATATCTCACCAGAGGCATTTTCTGCAAAAACACTCAAGAGGTTGTATGTTGGGGAACAATGTTGGCTATCATAACCTGCACATGAGAGCTAACAATAAATCCTCTCTTCTATAATTGGTGTCTCCATTGCCTGTGCTGATATGTGTAACATGTATGTCAGCTGAGAAAAGGAAAAATTACATTAAAGGTGCCTAGCTTCATTTTGTCAAAAAGGAAGAAAAATTTGAATTGGGAATTGGAAGGCAGTAATTCCAAATCTTGCCATCTAGGAGTGCATGGGAGCACATAGAGAAATGTATGTCATATCATAACCTGTCTTTTTGGCAATATCATTCCATTGGACATTTTCCCATGTTAACAAAATAACGTTGTTCATTGTTGGATAGAATATATACATAGTTTTATATAATTTATTCTGTTTGGTTGTATTTAACTTATCCTCTTTTTGTTGTTGTTTTATGAACAATATTACACTGAACCTTTTTATGTGATTATGTTCTCATACTAAATTGATGTTGTATAGCAGTTCTGTCTTAAATTGGTGAGGTAGTCATTGGGCATATTTTAGCAGCTAAAGCTGTTTTATTTTTTTTCTTCCATTTTGAGCATTTTTTGTGAATGCATGGTAAAGGTAGCACTGTAAATATCTGATCTTTTGCCCGAGTCAAATAAAGTCACTTAACTACAGTTTCAACAGGTTCCTCTTATAGCTGTCAGTTAACCAGGGAAGCTAATTGAACAAGCTGGCACCTTTGCTGACCTTTCACTAAATAGCATATGGGATTTATAGATGCTATTTTAAAATATACTTGAAGATAATGTTATAAAAGGTTTAAAATATTTGAACCGTTTTTCACCCTCTTTCTGTAGTTATACCTTTCTCTCATTCATTGGAAATGACTTTAGCAGCTTTTCAAGTTTGTAAAATAAAAAAACTCACCAGCTGAATGAATGGTTTTGTTTTGAAGTACGAAGGCAATGACTGTCTTAGTAAACTTTACAGATAGCTGGTGTATTTACATCTACCTAAGCATTGGGGCTTCAGCATATTTATGTCTGTGATTGGTACTATAAATCTCACCAGTATAAAAGGGTTACTGTGTTAGGAGCATCTTAATGGAGCTTTCCTCTGAAAGTGCTTGGTGGCATAATAATTTTATTAATAGCATGTTTTCTTCTTTGGCTTTGAGAACATTTAAGGGCTTTGGGAATTTTTTTGTTGTTATGATCATATTAACAATGCACTGGCAAGTCATAGGCCTTTTAGAAGGTTCTAAGTCCCATGTTTATTAAGTTTGTTTCCTATTTTTGTCATTTTTTTCTTAAAAATTAATTTACATGTATACATGTGTGCAAGCTTTTCTGTACGTGTACCATGGTCCCTTGCAGGCCAAGTTTCAAATCCCCTAGAACTGGAGTTATAGTTGGTTGTGAGCTGCTTGATGTGGTTTTAGGAACAGAACCTGGTCCTCTGCAAGAGTAGTAAGTCCTTTTAACACTGAGCTATGTATCTCCAACCCCTGCTTATTTGTTTTTGAGATGGAGAGAGTGTAGCACAATTAATAAAAACCCAGAGACAGATATTGGGGCTCAACCTGAAGGTCAGAAAAGCAAAACAGCCAACCACTGACTCTTACCTCTACCTCAGTCCAAAATGGCAATCCTGTCTCCAGGAATCTCAGAATGATACTTTGTATGAGACCTGTCTCCTCCCGTCTTATATTCCTCCCTAGTGCTGGGATTAAAGGTGTGCACCACTACTGCCCAATTTCTATGGCAAACTAGTGTGGCTACTGAGATTAAAGGTGTGTGTCACCACTGGTCTGTAAGGCTGATCAGTGTGGCTGTTTTACTCTTTGAACTTTAGGCAAGCATTATTTATTAAAATACAAATGAACCCATTATGATTTTTTATTCAATTTTTTTCTTTAAGAACTTCAGCTTAATATTCTTAAATTATTTTTTATTTATGACTGTGTCTGTCTTTTATCTTATCGGTCTTATGCCCATGGACATTAATCAAACTTACTCATTTAGAGGCCTTTTTTTGTCTGAATCTGTCTTTACTGTGAATCTGTGATCGTTTTCTGACCAGGAGCACTTTTTAAAATGCTAAATGGGCATGACTAGGACTAACACTGCAGCTTTGCCTGTTGGCTCTGCCCTATACATCATGGCAGAGGTATGTTCACTGCCTCTGCAAGCCATGCTCACCACCCCAGGTCCTGGGACGCAGCAGGTCTGTGTCTCCATTAAGCAACTAGTAGCATGCTGCTCACAAACACAATTTAAATGCTCAGTAGCAGGGCCTCCCAAAAGAACTAAGCCCTTTGTGCTACCAGCACAAACCAGGAAGCTGTCTCTTAAAGAAACCTTGCCTTTGCTTGCTGCCAGCAAACAGAGCCTATCTGAAGAGAAAAAAAAAAAAAGAAAGAAAGAAAGAAAAATGAAGATGCTGCAATTGACTCCTGTTTGTGGGTCTAGAAGCACCGTTTTAACGCTTTCTTAGGCTTTATGTGGATGTATGTTGCTGAACATTGAGAGCCATTTTATGTAAATGGAGACTGCGTGAGAGCCTGATGCTGAAGAATCCACACTCCTTTAGCCCATCTGAAAGCTGAGTTGATAAAACAGCCAAGTAGGGCAACTTTCCCTGCCCCACAGCCTATGTGTTGGGTTATATGAATTAGTTTAGCTTACCACAAAAGATTGAAATGGCTGCCAGAAATTAGGAGGTGGAGCTTTCAATTTTAACTAATTCTTTAAAGCCAAGTATGCACTAGTTTAGAAGATATGGAGGACCCAGACACCAAGGAATCTTTTGTTTCCTTTCAGATAAATTTTGCTGGTATTCTACATAGTATTTCTAGTTGAAAAGAAATCCAGAATAGGAGGATCAAAGTTTTCTTTCAGGTCTAGAAATAAAGAGGGTGTTCAGTCCTGTTGAGAGGTAGACACAAGCCTCTCACATTTCCTCGGATCCTTTTGTAAGCCTCAAACTCATGGAAAAATAACAAAAAAACCTGCTTATTTCAGATGTTTTTGAAGAAAGTTTAGAAATTGAACTCCTTCTGTTAGGGAAACTCTCAGTCACACACACAGACACACACACACACACCCCTACCTCTTGGGCCTGGGCTAGGGAGATATACAGGATACTAAAGATTGAATGTAAAATGTAAGGCCTTGCACATGCTGGGTAAATGCTCTGTTACTAAATTACACACTCTCTGCCCTTGGGAGGAACTCAGAACACAGGGGGAAAAAATTATTACTGAGGGGAAGGATAGAAGATAAAGCTCTACTTTTTATGTTTTAGGCTCCAGAAGGCACTGATATCAAGAAGCCCTTTTGAGAGTGGTATTTAAGAACATGCCCACCTAAGATCAGCATAGTACAAAGCAGATTTAGCCTGCCATAGAAGCCATAGAAAGAATCACCGAGCCTACCTAAAATTGTAACTGGACAAGGACAGCAGAGAATTGCATCTACTTATCCATGAGACTAACACCAAGGCAGAAAGCCTTTATTTTGAAAAAGGTTATAACATGATGAGAAATTGCTTTTGTAATAGTGTCCAGAAATGTTCCATAGCTAATGGAAAGAATAGTTGGGGAAGCCTTCTGTCTCTGAACACATGACAGTGGTAGTCTTATCTATAGAGCAGTTTGAAGCTTGTGGTATACAGTAGGTGTCTGTAACAACTAAATCTATACCAGACTCAATCCCTGACTATGTTGGCTAAACTTCACTCTGATAGTTTGACCAAAGAACAGGCATACCAGTGCCAAGGTGTAAATGACACTAACTCTTAACATAGCTCTGCATTCTTTGTTCTTCACTCAGTGAAAAATTTATAGACCTTCCTCCAAAAAAGCAAAGGAAAAAAGCCTATTCAGTGTTGAAAGATACAACAGCAAACAGAACCAGATTCAAGAACTTTTTACTTCTTTATATAAATTTAGTGCAAAGATACTAGAAAGTATACCACCCACTTGCCATTCTTTACAGACTTTTCTTTTAAAAACTACTCAGACATGATTTTACAGCCTACAAAATTAACCAAACAAAGAACTGAAAACCAAATGATACCATACTTAACATGGTCCAACAATCCTATTCCTTGGTATTTGCCTAAGTTGAAAAACTACATCCATATAAAATGAGCACTCAAGTCTTTATAGCACCTTTATCCCCAAGCACCACAACTTAGAACAACAAAGATAGTCTTCAGTATGCACATGGGTAAACTGTGGAGTATTATTGCCTGGGCTTGTTCTAGTTAGATAGGCTAGCATAAGTAAATGTGAGTCTTAAGGACAAAGAAGATAAGCAGAGCAAAGGAAATAGTTAACTAGGCAGTAGCTATGATTTTGGTGGGGGGATTGTGAGCCTTAGCCTTTAATGGCTGAGCTATCTCTCTAGTCCAAGATGGTGATTTTTAAAATCACAGGATGAGAGGATGTAGCTCAGTGGTAGAGGACTTGCCTAGCATGAGTGGTACCCTGGGTTGAGTAACCAGTACTAGATGACAAGGGAGAGAATAAAACCACAGATCCCCCAAAGAAGCTCAGTTACCCCATTGTAAGCTTAACTCCAAAGTGATAATGGTAATAATGGTGATGACAGTGAAAGAAAATGATCTGTATGCATCATGGTTAAACACTAAAGACCAAACATAAGAAAATTGTGGAATTAAAAAAATAGCAGAACAAGCCAGGCGGTAGTAGTAGCGCACACCCTTAATCCCAGATCTCTGTAAGTTCAAGGCCAACCTGGTCTATAAGAGCTAGTTCCCGGACAGCTAAGGCTGTTAAACAGAGAAACTATCTTGAAAACCCACAAATAAGTAAATAAATAAATAGACAAACAAAGCAAAAAACAGTCCCACTAGGGCTGTTAAACAGAGAAACTCTGCCTCAAAAAATAGATGATAGATAGAGAGATAGATAGATAGATACCAAAGCAAATCAAAAATGGTCCAATGAGATAATCTCGCACCCAGTGTTCAATGAACAGTGTGTAAGAGGAAGTGGAAAGATTGTAAGAACCAGAGGATCAGGAAGTTTGCTGTGAGATTGTGTCTTCTAGTAGCAGCAGAAGGTATAGCCAAAATATTTCACCAAAACAGCTGCCCAAACATGAACTGAATAAGAATGACACCAATGAGCATCCCATACTAGATGAGTCTCAACCCTATACAAAGAACTATAGGCAACTGAGTAAAGCTGGGAGCAGGAGAGGTAGTCTTCTCAAGGGTAGAGTACATCAATTGGTTGTCCACTGCCAAATAGTCAGCTCTGAAAACATACATAGAAGTAGCATTATATGGACTCAACATTAGGAATATATTTGTATGTGAAAAAATATATATACAATAACAAGTAGTTAGAAAAGAGGCCATCACTTTGAAAGAAAGCTGGGAGAAGCATATGAGAGGTTTGGAGGACAATGATGGTGTGTTGCATAAAGTAGAGATGATCCTGGCAGGCCCCAGTGATATCCTTTAATTTGGCAGGATATAGGCAGAGACTTGAATAACATCAAAGAGGAATGATGAAAATTAGCGGGCCCTCCTTCTACAATTAGCTTCCTTTGAGCCAATAACTACCTTTGTAGTTAGTGGCATTGTGACCTCCAGAAGTGATACATTATGGCTATATAGCAATTTCTAAATCCTCTCTTCTTGTATTCTTCTTGTGTAGATTTTTTGATATTTGTTTTTACCAGATTTATTAATATTTTAAAAGATAATTTTCAAAAATGGACTAGATTAAGGTTGACACAGTGTGCCTCATAGGCTGGATTCATCCAATTCCTGCATTTTTTATTGGAACATAGACATACACATTTGTTGACAGATTATTTATGTCTTTATTTGTTTCTTGTTTGTGGTCATTTCATACTATAATGACAAAAATTGGTAGTTTAGATAGAGATCAAATGGCCTGTAAAACCTAAAATATTCTCTTGCCTTTTATAGAAAAGTTTGCCAGCTACCAGACTACACTACAAATGTTTAATAGTTTGTGATGTAAGTTATTTCTCACTTAAGACCTTTTTTCTTTTTTTATTAAATTATATAATTTTACAAATTTTAACCTCCTCCCCTCCTCCCATTTCCCTTCCCCTCCCCCTCCCCCTCCTCCCCTTCCCTCTCCAGTCCAAGGAGCAGTCAGGGTTCCCTGCCCTATGGGAAGTCAAGTTCCTCCCCCCTCCATCCAGGTCTAGGAAGGTGAGCATCCAAACAGACCAGGTTCCCACAAAGCCAGTACATACAGTAGAATCAAAACCCAGTGCCATTGTCCTTGGCTTCTCAGTCAGCCCTCCTCGTCAGCCACGTTCAGAGTCCGGTTTGATCACATGCTCCATCAGTCCCAGTCCAGTTGGCCTTGGTGAGCTCCCATTAGGTCAGTCCCATTGTCTCGGTGAATGGACACACCCCACTTAAGACCTTTTAAAGGGAAACATTGGAGCAGACTAAAGGAAAAGAGAAATAAAAGGAGAAAAACACAAGGATGGGAGCAGAAAGACAGATCTAGGAGGAAATGTGCTGCAACTCTGGAAACTGTCGGGAAGAAGTAGAAACTGCAGATGCACTGTTAGTGCATCCTTCCCAGGAGCAGCACAGTGGAGGAAGCCAGTGAAGTGCTCTTGATGTTCAGATGTGAGGTATTTTATGTCATGGCATTAAGAAACACAATTTCTTACTGAATTAGGAGGTAGACTTTGAGAAGTATTGTTTCAATATTTTCATAATCAAAACTTTTAAAATGTAAGATGAAGCTGGCAAGAAAGGCACCTGCCACCAAGCCTGATGATCTGAGTTGAATCTCCGGAACCCATAGCATGGAAGGAGAGAACTAACTCCCTCAAGTTGTTCTCTGATTGTTTCATATGTATGCTATGCCTGTCCACACATACACATGTACATATTTGCACAGATAAATAAGCAAAGTGTAATAATTTTAGGAAATAAAAATATGATTTAAAATATGTGTATTTAAAATCTTATGCATTTTCAGTAACTGAAACACTTTTTGTTGTTACTTCTTTTGATGTTGGTATTGGTTTTTGGTTTGTTTTTGAGATATCTGCCTGTGTAAGTCAGGTTAGCAGTGAGCTCACTGTCATCGGCCTTCTAGGTGCTGGGATTTTATTGTATACCACCATGTCTGGTAGCATCAACTCCTGGTTTTAAAAACTCTTTTAAAATTAAAAATTTTAATTGAACATAAAATGGAATTACTTCTATATTACGATATTTTAAATTAGTGCCTGTTTTTAATAGTTGTCTGTTGAAAGATTTTCTTAATTGTTAGTAAAATTAGTGCATCTTAGTGGAATGGTATTGGGGCCACATGCCTGGTAATCCTAGGACATGGAAGACAGGCAAGAAAATTATGAGTTCCAGGCCACCCTCGGACTACATAGGGAGACTATATCTTGGGGGGGGGGGGGCATTTCAGGTATGCTAAAGGAGCAAAACCTGAGAGAAAATATTGTTCACTTTCCATTGTCCTTTCTTCCTGTTTGTTTGAATTTAAAAATAGCCTCCAAATTTTCTTGAATGTAAAAAACAGAAATAAACTTTTTAGATGTATATCCTGTCCACGGGTCTATTAATTGGCAGGTTTTTTTTTGTTGCGGTGGGGAGAAAGGGTTGATGAAAAGGAAGTAGCATAAGCTTGTTTGTAGTAAAGGGAATTCACACTTTACTAAGACATTACATGACTTTTAGGGTATCATGGCCATGATAGATAAGGATACATACAGAGTATTATGAGTATTATGTTGGGGTTTTTTATTATTATTTTATTTGACTGAAACATTTGTCAAAAATTCCATATAGTTCTGAGGCTATTGGGTGATAGAAGTTCTGGGAAAAATGACTAATCGCTTGGCATGATTAAAAGTTGGCTAAGTAGCAAGAAATTATTAGTCATTGGTGGAATATTTTAAATCTAAAACATTACTTGTAAAGGTTAGTGTTGATCAAATGGTTAATTCTAATTTATTATTTTGTTAATTACTAGTAATTATAACTTTAGGAAAAGTTTTACTCCAGATAACTGGTGTAATTTGACTCTTAATTGTGATTACTGTATCTAAGAACTTTCTTGGTTATGTTTTTGAGACTCTCAGTTTATAACCCAGATAGTCCTGGAAGTCACTATGTAGTCCAGGCTGGCCTCAGATTCACAGCAATCCTTTTGTCTTACCTGAGTGTTAGCTAGGATTAATCCCGTACCAACACACCCACCTTCTGTCTAGGAACTGTCTAAGATTACAGGTTTATCCAAAGCCAGTGTTTTCTCTACTCCTGACTTACTAATTGGGTCTGGCGCTGAAATTCTTTGCTTTTTGTGTTCTGTAAAATGAAGGAATTAAATTAGGTGATTGTTAATTTTTTATCACTTCAAATATTCCACTTCATGTAATTATTTTAAGAGTATAAGTTTATTGTTAGATGTGATTTTATTTTTTATTTAATTTTAAGTATGAGTGGTTTTTGCTTGCTTTTAACCACAAAGTTCTCTATAGCCCCTCAGATGAAAATAAAGAAGACTGATTTTGCGAAGCTTCTTTGAAGCTATTCTTTAAGTAGAACTTAAAGAAAAACAAAAACAAAAACTACTTAATATATTTATATCATTTAAATTTGTGAAATGAGAAAATAATCTTTTATGACCATATTGAAAGTCATCTGAAATGTCTCGTTAAAACTAACTTGAACTATTTTTAAAAAGATCTAACATGTTGATTGTCAAAAATTAGAATGTGTAAAATTGATTGATAAAAAAGTAATGTACTGTTAACTCTTCCCTGGTCTCACTTTCTAGAACTAGCCCTTGTTAATAAACTTTACTTAAGTAGTTATCCATATATATGTAGTAAAATCCCGTATACCTTACAGAAACGTGGTTTGTGCTAAGTGGTAAGGTTGAAATAGCCAACAAGAAGACATTGTCTTCTGCCCTCATAGAACATTTGTCTGTTAGATTAGAAAAACATCAAGCAACTAAAATATAAGCAAAATAATTAAAGGTTTTGTGATGCTTAAAGACAATTCTAAGAATGCTTGGTGTTTTGGATTAAATGTAAAATCAACCCCCCACAGGCCCATATGTCTTAACCTGGTCTCACTATTTTGAGAAGTTGTGGAACTTGTGGGCATGAGGCAAGGCTAGTAGGCACAGGAATGTAGCAGCCTCCCTGGAGAGTGGTAGCCGGCCTAAAATGTGAGGTAACGTCCTAAGAACTCACACATGTAGGCCCAGACTAGTCCCAGCTGCTCTGCCTTTTCTGCCATGAAACAATGAGCTAAAACCTCCTTGCTCTGAGTTATTTCCATTGTGAATTATTAGTTTGCCCCAGTGACAAGAAAAATAACCAAAACACTGATAAAGATTTATTGGTGTTTGGGATTTGGAAATTGCTCATTTAGTAAAGTACTTGCCATTCAAGCATGAGGACCTAAATTCAGATCCGTAGCGCCCACATGAAAAGCTGGATGTGGCAGTGTGTGCCTGCATTCTCAGTGCTGGAGCTTACTAACTAGCCAATCCAGCTGAATCAGCAAGCACCACATTTATTGAGAGACCCAATCTCAAAAAATAGCTGGAAAGTGATAGAAGACACTCAACAATGAAATCTAGACTAAATATATGGACACTTATGCATACAACCACTGCCACTACCCATATACAAAGAATTATTAGGGAGGTGGGCATGGAGGCTTATAATTTTAATCCTAGTACTTGGGAGCTTGTGGCACAAAAATTTCCATAAATTAAAGGCTAGCCAGAACTACACAGGGAGCTCTAGGACAACCTGAGCTACTGTAGGAGGCCTTGTCTCAAAAAAGGGGGAGTGGGGGATTTTGAAAAATGGCTCAGCAGTTAAGAGCACTGGCTATTCTCCCAGAGGATCCGGGTTCTCTCAGTACCCACAAGGCAGCTCACAGCATGTGATCTAGCCCCAGGGGATCAGATGCCTTCTTTGGACTCTTTGGGCACTGCATACATGTAGTGCACAGGTATACCTGTAGCAGAACACATATACACATAAAATAAAAACAGAGGGGAAACTTCTAGAGGATAGAGTGGGAATTATTTTAAATAAGTATATTTAAAAGAGGGCCATGTTGAAGTGGTGATATTCAAGTTGAGACCTGAAGGATTCAAAGGAGCTCAAAGTTCTTTTATGTACATACATATATTTACATTCACATATAAACTTGTTATCTACATTAGTGTTTTTCTGTGATTTTTACATTTCCCAGTATTTAATGGACATGTTAGTGCTTATTTTCTTTTTGCTATGAAGCTCATCCTATTAGACAGGCATGTTTTTGAGTTCTTGTTAATAGCATACTTAAAAAAAAGCACAGCTGAAGAATAATTTCCTATTTACCTGGGTGTGATGATACCATTTTTTATAATTCCAGCATTTAGGAGATAAAGATAAGAGGATTGTGAGTTCAAGGCCAGCCTGTAATACATAGGCGCTCATCTGAGAAAAAAAGAATTTAGCATAGTTTTCAAACAATCTGCTAATCATTTATTTTGAAGTTATAGTTACAAGGTGTTTAAAGGTTTATAGTTTAAATTAGCTTAAATCTGGAAATAACCAAGTTAATTAAACCAATAAAAGACAATGCTTTAAAACATATTAAAAAGAATTAGGGGTTCTATTATGGAAAATATCTGTCTTAGTTAGGGTTACTATTGCTGTGATGCAACTCCATGACCAAAAAACTTGGGGGAGGAAAGAGTGATTTCACTCACAGTTCCATGTATCAGATCACCACCAAAAGCAGTGAGGGCGGGGAACCTGGGGCTGGAGCTGATGCAGATGTCATTAAAGAGTGGTGCCTTTCTGGCTTGCTTCCCATGACTTGCTCAGCCTGCTTTCTTACAGAACCCAGAACTACCAGCCTAAATATGGCCCCATTACAAATAGACCAGGCCCTCCCACATCCATCACTAAGAAAATGCCATATAGACTTGTCTATGGTCCAGTCTTCTGGAGGCATTTTCTCAGTTGAGGCTTCCTCCTCTTTGATGACGCTAGCTTGTTGACATGAAACTAGCTAGCACAATATCCAAGTTATATGATAAATAAAACAAACTGAGCTGGGTATGATAGTTCATACTTGAAATCTAAGCATTCAGAAAATGGCAAAATTTGTATTGTAAATTTAGAGGCAGCCAAGTTATACTATTAGAAATTATACATAAAATATTTTAATCTCCTTGTCATAGTTTCTACTTTGAAGTAATTTTATAATAAGAGTTCTTACTTTTTGAAATAGTGCTATGAAAGAAAAAATGTAGGTTGCATATTTGACAACTGTCTGTAATTGTTAGACATTGTTTGTTAGACAGTTTCTGAATAACAAATCATATCATACAAATGGCATGGTAAAGTATAATTTATTAAAATGTTAAAAGCAGAATTGATCCAGGCTAAGTCAGGATGATTGATGCAAGTCCCAGTCCATCTTGGGCTACATAGTTAGTTGAAGAGCAGCCTTGGATAAATTGCAAAAGCCCATTTCAAAAACAAAGAGATTTGTTAAACCAAGGATTTTACTGAGTACATGTGCTATATAAATAGATATTCTTAGCTATCTGGCAAAGACCCCACTATGCAGACTAGTAGGGGAGGTGATGTTTTAAAAAAAATCAGTCTAGCTAGAATAGATCTTAGTTTAAGTGTTCAGTTTTGCAGACTTTTAGAGATTCAGCTAAGTGACTTGTCTTAAAATAAGTAGCATGAAAGTCAGAACTGACATCTGATTCAACTTTAGAATTATGTTACAGTAGCAAGTTTTAATGTTTCTAAGATAAAAGTGTGTTTTTCCATTTTATTTTAAAAATCAGATTTTTAGGTCAGTATTGTGGTTATTCTTACTGACAGGGTTGGTCAGCTATATCATTTTAGAAAGATGGCTAAGTGTCTAGTAGGCTTGAGATCACTGTAGTTTACTTCTGTCATAATTACCAAAAAAAATTTTCTGTAACTCTCAGAAGTGTCAGAGTATATATAATATTATTGCATGGTCACCCCAATAGCTGAAAATTGATTAAACCTGAAAGGTTCTCAAAATGCCAGGGTAGAGGTTTTATTCTTTGAGTCTAAATAATGTATTGTAAGCTCTGCTGAATGCCAAAGTATTACTGTTTTTAAACAGGAAGAAATCATTTCTGTCAAATTTTCAAGATAAAGAATACTTTGAACACTAGCATTTGAATTGAGCCCAGAAGGATAAGTGATGAGATTCTAGATTCATCAGGTTACATGAAGATAAAAAAAATGAGGCAATTCAGTTATATCAAAGTGTAGAAAGATTTAACATGTGTTGGGAGAATAACAGGCAGCTCAGCTTATAAGAATTCAGAGAAATTTGTTATAGAAGTCAACATCTCAAGAAGGCATATATAAATCAGATTATCTAGTAGCTAGTCATATATAGCATTGGGGTTTGCCTAGCAGTTGGAGGACCTTAGCAGATTTTAGGTACATGCAGAGGTAACACAAAAAGACAATGTATAAGAGGTGTATTTTCTGGTTTCAAGGAGGAAAATGAGGTAATTCTGTTAACAGTTCTGTGCCGATTACATGTGGTATTGAAAGCTCTCAACTAAGTGATAGCAAGAACATTTCTTTGTTCCTTAAAGACTTTTACATGGTAATCATTCATTAAACGTTGGATAGATGTCCCCACCAAAGAAGATAGGAACAGATCTATGATTTATTGAGTTAGTGTAAGGGAGAAGGGTTATATAAATCTAAGATTATAAACCTTTGTCTTTTGGGGATAGGAAAGTTGGTTGTCATTATGCTTGAGCTATAATATAATGCATGCTAGGTTTAGGTAACTTTGGTAAAGCTAACATAAAATTATAGTTTGTTTAATGTTTAACATGAATTTTACCTTTGCTAATCATCAGTCATAGATTTTAATACTAGAACTTATGAGACCCAGGTAGCAACTTATAGCCTTGGTGATAATTTTTGGTGTTTGGTAGTTAAATTGATGAAGCCCTGAAAATGGGCTTTCCAGACTCAAAGATGCAGTTGGAAATTTTCAGAGAGCAAACTTAAATTTGAATTTAACAAATTTTACTAATTTATTTGATTGATAATTAATTTAATTAATTGATACTAAAAGTAGTAGAACATTATTTAGCACAAAGATACCAGGAGGATACTATGTGTAACTTTAATTTAATTGGAAGCTGTATTTAAAAGATGCTAAATTATACAGCAATGTCATAATTGGCAGAATATCATTTGAGTCTGAAAGGCATTACTGACAATCTGGATGCTTGCGGATTTGATCTCTCACAAGTCAATCCTTGATCATTGTGTTTTTAAAGAATGTTGGCACTGAGACTATCTCCCTCCTAATTGATACATGCTTATGAAATCACTAGAAATAAGTATAGTTTGAAATGCATTTGAGAAAAATTTTAATATCACATTCAATGTTATTATTGCCTTATAAGTACTGTAAAGTTGTCCTGATGCTTTGGGATTTGCACCATCATTATTATCTGAGTCCCTTTATGCAGGCTGTACCTAAGTGTTGTAGATGCCAAATAGTAAAGTAAATATAAAGGCTTTTTATATGGATTCTGGCTTGGTGGTAGTGGTTTTGGTTTTCCCCCTAATTTTTGGTTTCTCCAGCTCATATTCATAAATCTCAGTACATTAAAATAGTCTTGTAAAAGATCTTACTAGGACTCTGAATTCTTTTGCTTTTTATACATAATCTAAAGAGATTTTTTTAAAAATTGCTAGAATTTGGTTTCTGAAACTGAATCTTAAAAATGCTAATGTTTTTCAGATGTAACATCTTGAAATTTTATTATGATTATAATTACTGTAAATTATTAAGCTCATTGAAGCAAAATTGATTTTTCTTTTTTGTTGGTTAAAATGTGTAAGGAATAGAAATCCCTTTATACATTTTGTCTCATTTCCCTTGGGGTATTGAGATCTTATCTGAGAGACAGCATTTTGGTTTAGAATGGAAAGAAAAAGCTGTCTTTTTCTGGGGCTCACTGCTGAGGTAGGTGCGTCATTAACATCTGACACACCTTTTTAAATGAATCTTTTTAATGTCAGGAAAAAGTCAGATGATTTCCTTGATACTGAAACATCCCTCGTGCATGCAGAATGGGCGGAGTATTTTATTTTACAGCTTCCTTCAATTGTTTTTATAAGTCATTTGTTTAAAGCAGCAGTTCACTACAAGAGCACACATATAACAATAATAATAATAACCAAACAGAGTATCACTAGATGATAAGATTACTTTTCCACTAGCGGTGAGTTAATTTCTTCAGAGAAAGACCTCTAAATCTGTGAGTTGATCCTTAGAATTCTATTCCCTGCACTGAAACCAGGTACTCAGAAAATAGCTTTGTCTGTGTTGGTGATTCATGATCACATTGTATTTCATTCCAACACAGACTCCTGACTGTTTGGTAGTTGTACTCCCACAACTTCTGTGCTACTATTGCACCAGCATTTCTTGCAGGCAGGTCATTATTGTAGATCGAAAGGTTGGTGTTTACCTTTCTCCTTTGGTAGCATGGAAAATACCTTCCAAAACCATGAATGCTAGTCGGTAGGGATAAAGGCTCTAGGTAGACACCAGCTTGTCTTCTCTGTGTTCAGTGAATTAATGTAAGTGTTGTATTCAGCAATAGGGCCTTACTATCAGTTTGTGGAGAGCAACCAATAAACTTGGGAATAGCCTGGGTTGTTTGAGGGTTTTCATGGGGTGCCATTGGCCAACAATATGATTAGATATAACCCATTCTCAGCACTGAAAGTTTTATTTGGTGGCAAGAGATGTCTAGTTGGGGCTTTGTCTCCCCATTATTTGGTCTTTCCATTTAGGTTTCTTTCATATATGTATATATTTTAAGAGGCTTCTGCTGTGGTATGTTTCCATACAACACTCAGCCCTTAGTTTTAACTGTCACTTCCTATATTCCTTTCCTACCCTCTTCTTCCCCCCTAGTTTGCTTTTTTTAAGCACTGGAAACAAATCCATACACTTCCAGTTTTCTTTCCCTTCCTCCCTCCCTCCCTCCCTCCCTCCCTCCCTCCCTCCCTCCCTCCCTCCCTTTTTCCCTCTTCTCCTCCCTTACTTCCCCTTTCATTCTCTCATCCTCTCTTTATCCCTCCTCCCTCCCCGTCTCATTCTCTCATCCTTGCTCTCTTTCTCCCTCCCCCTTCTCATCCTCTCTCCCTTTTTCTCCCTCTCTCTGATTTTTTGAGACAGGGTTTCTCTGTATAACTGCTCTGAATGCTCTGGAACTCAGCTTTGTTTGCTGTGCAGTCATGAGGGCTGGAATTTGGATTCCAGCACCCACATAATATGTGTAGCATAATGCCTGTAATGTGAAGACAGGAGGATCACTGGGCTTGCTGGTTTCCAGCCTAACCAAGAGAAAAGGAATCCCAGATTTAAGGGGAGACTTCCTAAAAGGAAGAGAGTGGAGGAGGACATTGGACACCCACTTCTGATTTTCTCACATGCTCGTAGACCGAAGTACCATAGGCACCTAAAAGATAACTAAAGAGTCCCCAGATAACCTACATTACTTCTCTCACATTTGTTGCTGTTGATCAATACTGAACCTTTTTATTATGAGGTCCACAATTTATTCAAGTATGTTTACTTTTATTTAATACTACTTTTTCTCTTTGGGGGTACAGCACAAGTCACCATCCTTTATGTTTTTAGTGAGCACCAATGATTCTAACCCATTTACTAGGAAAATGTATTGCTGTCAGTTTTTTTTTACTATCAGGTTACTCTTTTCCCTTTTCCACATTGTATATTTTGTAAGAAACTAGCTATATACAACTATTGGAAATAAGATAAAAATTCAAGAGACTGGGGTGTGAAACAGTTTTCTTTATGCCATTCTGCAGAAAGGAATGCCAGTCTCTAGTAGCAAAGTAAAAATGGCTGACATGTTGATTTGACACTTGACAGTGATTTTGTAAAGTAGTGAGAAATCCCTGCCCTCTCTGACAGTAGTCTAGCAGAATTTACCCCCTTCCCAGATTCCCCATCTCATTGGTTTAAGACTCAGAGTCATGTACATAATTAACAATTAGGGCTTGAAATTGCCCCCTTGCTCTGATAATAGGCTCTTGGTTCATTCAGGGTAGAGAGGAGGCTGGTGCTTCCTGCTTAATTTAAATTATGTGTAATATCCACTTTTTATTTTTGTGAGGTCAGCCATTTTTGCTTCTATTTAATATTAGTAATTTCTGTCTGTGTTATTCTCCTACCTCCTCCCTGTAACCTTGATGCTGGGTACAAGTTTATTTTTTAGTTTGATTTTATTTTCTCTAGTATTTCTCCTTTGATTGTCACTAATTTCCTTTTTTACATAGGCATCCATGCTATAAATTTCTGTAACTTTGATACTCTGTTGAGTTCATACATGTTTAAAATTATGTCTTCTTGAAAATTTTATAGGCCAAGCGGTGGTGGCACACACCTTTAATCTCAGCACTTGGGAGGCAGAGGCAGGTAGATCTCAGTGAGTTCGAGGCCAGCCTGGTCTGCAAGTGAGCTCCAGGACAGCCAGGACTGTTACACAGAGAAACCCTGTCTCAAAAAAAACAAAAATAAAAGAAAGATAATTTTATAGATTTGTTAATATGGAATGATGTTTTCTATCCATGGGTAAGCTTCCTTGTTCTGAGGTCTTTTCTTAAAGTTGTTATAGCTAATCAGTAAATTAATATAATTAAATCTGTGTCCTATTTTTAAAAAAATATTTTGTTTTATAGTATTATAGTATATGGGATCAAACCCAGTGCATTGAGCATGTTAAATAAGCACTGTGGTACTGATCGCTGTCCTCTTGTCCAGTGCCAGTTTTGTTTTGATTGATGTTAATGTGATAAATCATTTGACCATTTTTATATCATTTTGTGCATGATATATTATCCCAATACATTTTTACTGTTCATGTTTTAAAGAGACAGTTACAATTTTAGATCAGTTAAGAATAAAAGTAAGGGCTGGAGAGATGGCTCAGCTGTTAAAGGCTAGGCTCACAACCAAAAATATAAGAGTTCGGTTCCCAGTACCCATGGCTGTCTCTCCAGCCACAAAGAAAAAAAGAATAAAAGTAAACCAGATGTGGTGACATGTGCTGGTAATTCCAATACTTGAGAGGCTAAAGCAGGAGGATTGTGAGTTGGAAAGTAGCCTTGGCTATATAATAAGATCTGTCTCAAAAACAAAAATGCGTTGGAGGAAAGGAGGTTTAAGGTTTGGATTGATTATAAAACTAGTGCAACTTGTCACTTGTATGAGCAAAAGGAGGACACATTCTCTTAGGTGTTCCAAGGATACTTTTCTATCTAATTACTTACTTGTTTTCTTGCATCCTTTGTGGAATATCTCAAGTTTTTCTTGTTTCTGCTCATTTGAAAAGTAAACCTCTGACAAATTTAGATAATAGGTTTTCTCTGTTCTTTTGTTTCCACCAGTCAACCTCGCCCTCTCTCCCTGTCTCCTTCTCTCTCTGTCCCTTCCCCCTCCCCTCATGAATAGACAGTGTATAAGACTACTGCTCCTGTGTGTATGTACTGTAAGAACTGAAGCCTGAACTTGTTAAGTAAACTTATTGAGGCTTACACATCTAGTATATCCGTTGAACTAGGATGTGGCTCTCGCCTGTCTGAATTACAGGAGAACAACTACATTAAACATTGTGTAATACTGTAGACATACAGTTCCTGCCCTCAAATTAGTTAAGTTCATATCCTCATTCATCTTACACATTATCACTTAAGTTGTTTTGGTATGCTAAGATGCCCACCGCTCCTTTGTCAGGATCAAATCCTGTTTGTGTGTCCAAGCCTGATTATAAATGCCATTTTAGCTGCTAGTGCTCTTGGCTTCTACCAGAAAGGAAATATCTGATGTCATTGAATGTTTATTTGGCCTACTTTCTGTATTATGCATGGCATGGTCATTTGATGTGCACAGTTCCT
Organism: Arvicola amphibius; assembly: GCF_903992535.2. Taxonomy (NCBI): domain Eukaryota; kingdom Metazoa; phylum Chordata; class Mammalia; order Rodentia; family Cricetidae; genus Arvicola; species Arvicola amphibius. The sequence continues at coordinate 127,267,001 of NC_052049.1, read as the reverse complement.
TTCCGTTTTCTGCAGGAATAGGATTTGTGTCTACTGTTTATATCACTTATGTCACAGAACTTTGCTGTCATTGCTGAACAGGTACCATCTCAGTAAATATCAACAGTCAGTGCGTTCATTTACTTAGTATAATTTCTGCCCTTAATTTGTAAGTGTACTCTCTTAAATCAGTTTCCACATCAGAGTTGTTGACTCATTATTAATTGTATAGATTTTGTTTAAATGTGATAAAGGATCTGGAACATATATGTCTTTAATCCTTGGGATTAACTTTTATGAATGTTGAAGACATGGCAAATGATTTTAAAATTAGATAAACCTTCCTTGTTACACTGGCACCAATAAGGTTATTTGAATATGCATGAAAATTTCAAAGATATTTGGGAGTCATTTGAACTATAGACAGTTTGCTATTTCTCTTTCTAGAAGTTAAATAATACTGATTATAATAGGGAAATGATTTTCAGGTTGAAAGTAGGTGTCAAATCAATCATTGTTTCTGTCATACAAACCTGGAAAAAAGGTGTATCTTTCTTTTTTCTTTTTTTTTTAGTTTTATAAGTCAACGTATCTTTTATTTTTAAAATTCATCCTAGATTTTTCACAAGCCAATTTGATGTATCTTCAAATGATACATAACTAAGAAGTGTGTGCTATTTCAAATAAGCCTTATTCTAAACATAGGCTCCTTGAAAATTATTATTATGACTGTTTTCTACCTGAAAATCAGAATATTAGAATTAATAAAATTTCCTTACGTGAGCTTTGATGAAAAATTATTCTTGTGTTTATAAATTAGACTGTGACAATGAAAATGTTAATTCCCAGTCATCATCATTACAGAGAATTATTCCTTTGCTTTAATTTTCTTTGCTTCATTATCATATTTAAAATTTGGGAATAGTAGTGAATTTTATTTTAAAAAAATCTGACATTTCTTACACATCTCACTACCAAGTTGTGAAACTTGTCGAATACACTGAGAGACACTGTTGGGAGCACTACATACAACCTGAAGTCATTATAACAACCCCATCCTTGTCAGCGGCTCCTAATTTGTCAGTGACAAATTGCTCTCAGGAGCAAATGATATATGGCTTTTCTCTCCTTTTATTACTGTTTTTATTTTAAATAAAGTGCTGTGACTAATAGCCTAGTACAGTTGTTTCCCTGGTTGAATGTGGATGTGTCTTCTGAATTTCTCTCATCTTTTAGAGTCGTTTTATTGAATTCTAGTTGTTCTCTGCTTCTTAAAAGTTACTGGGTTTTTTGTTGTTGTTGTTGTTGCTGTTTTAATTGCTTCCTTTCAGCTGTTTGCTATAGGGGAAACGAACTATTCTGTCAGTAATTTTAGAATGGCATTTCTAACAATTTGATTGATTTTCCAATGACACTCTATCTCTACCCTGCTGATATTGTGAGGACATTACTTGATAGATAGAATCTGAAATGATAGGGTATCTTTTAAGTTTTTGATAGAATATCGTGCCATACATACCAGCAGGACGACTCCACTGGCTTTACTCTTAAAGTGGTGGTGGTCTTTAGCCAAACCATTTCTACACTCAATTCAAAGAACTTGGTGGGATTAAAGTGTTTCCTGTAGCCATAGAAACTAGCCTGAACTACATTACCCGATCCTACCATTGTTAAGACAACACATTCATCTCTTTTATTCCTGACTAGAGCATAATGTAATCATTCTCCTGCTGACACAGCTAGAATTGGTCTTACGGCTATAGTTCCCTGCTATGGTTACTGTATGAGACCAAACAAATCCTTTCTTCGGTAGTTGCTTTTGACAGGTATTTTTCTCACAGCAATAAGAACGGCTCATACTAGGCTCTACAATTTACAGTTGATCTTTGTCCTCAACTTAGGTGACTTTATTTGTTGTATTTTGAGACAAGGTCTCCCTGTGTAGATGCCTAGGCTAGTTTGGAACCCATATTCTTCTTGTCTCACTTCTTAAGTTCTGAGATTATAGGCATGTGCTACCATAGCCACTACTCAACACCCCCCCACTCCCATGTATATGTGTCTCCTTTTGATTTGTTATTATCATCTTTTCTTTTTGTGAAGATAAAAATCAAGCACTAGCATCAAGAAATTAATAACATTTAACCAGCAAAATGTTGGATAATTAAAGTTTTACAGTCTTGAATATATTTCTTCTTTCTCCTTTTCTTGAAAGATACAAACTATTCTGAAAGCCTATGCTTCTTGTGTTTGTTGTACTTAATTATATGCTGTGGTTATTATCATGATCCAGCAACTTTTATTATGGTATTATTTGAAAGAAATTTTTAAAAATTACCTAATAATTTCTGAAGTATTTTTAAATCACATATGACTATAACAGAGTAGTTAGTTCTGGACTTCCTTCTGCAATAAAAAACCAGAAAACTGGACAAAGAATAAAGTAATTATTTTAAATACTTGAAAGCATGTTAGGATCATGACCACTAAGATTAGGGAAACAAGTGAAGTGAGCCCCATCTATTTTCCTGAAGTACTTCCTGTTGCCTGGGGTGGGTAATGGCATCCTTACCTATGCAAGCGGGGAGCAGACCACCTAGCAAGGTCAGAGAGCTAGATGGAAGGATTGGGTTTAGAAAGATAGACTTTATAGAGCAGGCTACTGGAGAAAAACATGCAGGAAAGAAGCCCAGGAGAGTTGTAGGAAGTTCATTCCTCTTGAGTCTTTTGGATACCATGTTACATTTATGTTTTTTGGGTGGAAGTTTCTATTCTGCCAGCCAGCTCCCAAATAATAACACAGAGACTTATTAATTATAAATGCTCGACAGATAGCTAATGTTTGTTACTAACTAGCTCTTACAACTTAACCCATATTTATTAATTCACGTGCTGCCTTATGGCTTGTTACCTCATTTTCTACTAACCTCTTCCTGCCTAGCTATTGTCCATTAGCTCTTTATTTAAACCAGTGAGAGCAACACATCATCACAGTCTACAAAAAAAAAAAAAATAAACTATACCATAACAATTATTTGTCTGTCTCTTTCAATTTGACAAATTCTGTAGACTTCTAATCTGTCATATCTTCAACACTTTAGCAAATAAAGTATTTGTCAAATATTTTATATAATGTTCTCTGAATGGACTTATGATTACACCGATGTGATTTTTTTTCTAAAGAAATACAAATGAGAAGTGATCTTGCAGTGCTTCTGTATCGGGGTACATGATATCCATCAGTGCTTGGTCTTTGCTGATGGTGTAACTGAGGTGTTATCGTCATTCTTAATTCTTTTGTAGTCACCCCAGATCTCCTATGGCTTCCTAAGTATAGTTGTTCTGGAAGATTTTGAACTCTCATAGCTCCTTTCACACTTTCATGTACTTCCTCTTATTAATGTCATCCCTGCTTCCAGATGTATTGTTAGTTCCTCAATATCTATTGATTTGTGACTTGTCAATCTGAGCCTTTGAAGTATTTAGCATCCCAGAATTTCTTCCATTAAATTTACTTTCCTCTTATCTGCCTTATTTCTTAATACATTTTGATTTACTTGAAATACTTTTCTGTTTAATACAAAGAGGAGTTTATGCCGTCATGTCTATTATTTAGTAATAAGTTAAGTGTGGCTGTACATGTAGGCAGATGCAGTCGGATCTCTGTTCAAGGCCAGCCTTGTCTACAGAGTGAGTTCCAGGACAGCCAGAGCTACACAAAGAAAACCTGTCTTCGAACAAACAAACAAACAAACAAATAAAAAGTTCCCAGAAATTCATTTAGATTACATTCTAAAACTGAAACTCAAATAACCTTTCAGAAGATTTGCCTTCATCATTTTTTACACTTTCAAATGGATACGCCTTTGGCTCAGCATTTCTGTTTCTGGATTGTGCATCAGAAATATTTACACATGTACAAAAAATACATGTATAGGAAAGCTTAAAGAAGTATTGTTGGTAATAGCTATGAATGATTTAGTGAAAACATCTTTGTGAAGAATGATAAAAGTGATTAAGTATTGAATTTCTATGCTTGGAAATACTTTGTAACAATTGGGAATATTAAAATTTGTTTTAATGCAGATCTGGATGCCTCTTTAAGCCATATGTTACATGAAAGTTTGCAAAGCACCTTGTTTGCCATCGTTCCATTTCTATATATTTATATGTGTAAACATAAGGGCATCTGTATTAATCATCTTTCCATTGCTGTGATAGAGCACCTGGAATGAGCTACTTGAAAAAAAGAAAATTCATCTATACTTATACTTGAGTTTTAGAGCATGGTCATTTAGCTCTTGCTTTGGGCCTATGGCAGTGAAGCATGTCATAGGGAGAGTGTAGCAGAGCTTGTTCACCTCATGAATCCTGAGAAGTTGAGGAGACAGGGAAAGGCTTTAGGTGAAGGAAGAAAGGGGATCCCAGAAATACTTCAGAAAATATGAAGATAATTTCTACAGTCAAGAATATCTTTGATTTAATGGAAAGTGAGAGGGGTCCAAGCAGGTGTCAGATAGGGAAGCAAACTTTGTGAAGAGATGAGAATGAAAACCCGGTGCAGATTGACTTCATCAGCCTGGATCAAACTTCGGGGAGTCTAACAGCAGGCGGTTCACTGTCAGCATATTTAAACACTATAATTTGGGAAATAGTTTCCAGACAACAGTCAGTCGATTTCCAGTGCACAATGAAGCTTAAGGTGTGACTACTTAGAAACTTCTTTAAAAAATACATGCAACCATGAGGGTGGGTTCTGTAGCTAAAAGCCTAGAATATAGTGTGGTCTCTGACCGATGATAGCATAGTATATGTGGCATCTCCCATAAGTATGGGTAATGGTCTAGAGAGGGAAGAGCCTGGAATAAGCATTCTGGGGAATTTGGATAAGGTCTACCTCTACAGCAAAAGGCAGCTGAGGTCTGCCTACATAGATAGCAAAAGAATCATTAACAGAATCCATTCTCTGCTTTCTGGATGGAATTCAGGTATTTGATTTTATATCCTCCATTGAGGAGACTACCCTGGTTTTCTTTAGTGCTTCTCTGGAATACAAGGCCCTTGTATTCCTCTACAGGAAAGGAAAATGTTAGTACTATTATTTTGCATACTTGTGCTTATTGTTGTAAGTTATTTTTATAATGAACTTACTGCATTTTTTAGTAAAAAGCATGAAATGGACTACTTACCAGGATTGAACAACCAGAGAAGTTTTCAGGCAGAGAGAGAGGGCTCTTTTCAATAGACTCTCTGTAATACAGAACCTTGTTTAGTATTTGATCTAGGGTGCCTGAAAATAATTTCTGTCGAGGGGTAAAATGATTAAGATTACAAGTGTTACATTAGCAAACAAAACAGGATTTTTCTCCTGTAGAATTGTCAGAGATTTTTAGCACTAGGGTTCCATGTTCCCCTCCCTGCTCCTTCCATCTCTTCCTCCTTTCCTTCCTTAACTGCTAGCATTTCACACGTGTGATGCTGTGTGAAACTACATTTGTTGACACTATAGCTGTATTTAGAGTTAACCTGCATCATGTAGATTCCACCCAATTTTAGGTAGTGTTACCATGGCCATCCCTGGAACTTACTAATGTAATAGAGTTCCTTACATGAGGAAATGAAGGGCTCCAGAGAAAGAATCTTTCTCAAGACACTCTTTTGCCTTTTGAAGGAATTTAGAAATTAAAAAAAAATCATATTTTGCATTCCACAATGAAAATTTAAATGTGCCTACTCAAGCTCGCTTCACTAATTTAAGTAGATGTCATATTAGAATAATTGGATTTTCTTAACCAAGAGCAACATGCCCAGCATAGAATTTAATGATTTACAGCTTCAGGTATGGGCAACATGTTAGTCAAGTGAAGCTGTCAGTCCCAGACTGGGTTGTGTCTGTTGCTCTAGATGTGGAAGCATTTGGAACAAAGAAGCTGAAAGGCTCGTTCTTGTGCAGTGAACCAGGAAGATCTGACCACAGCATGAAAAATATATTCCATCATACAGCAGTGCCTCCTAGGCTGGACCCCAGGGATTGAACTCAGGTTAATAGACTTTGCAGCAAGTACCTTTATCCACTGAGTCTTCTTATCAGCCCACTTATATAATGAAGAAAATATTGATTTATTCTTTTTAAAAAACTGCCAATAAAATTTTGTTTACAAAATTATCACTTTTATATACAGAATAAAAACCCACTAAAACTATCAGAGTTAATGAATTCAATAAGATTCAATATCAGTGTCCTAGTTAGGGTTACTATTGCTGTAATGAAACACCATGACCAAAACAACTTGAGGAGAAAAGGGTTTATTTCAACTTAAATTTCCAGGTCACAGCTCATCACTGAGGGAAGACGGGACAGGAACTTGAAAGCAGGAGCTGATCAGAGGCCATGGAGGAATGCTGCTTACTGACTTGCTTCCTTTGGCTTGCTCAGCCTGCTTTCTCCCCCCCCCATCCCCGCCCTTTTTTTTTTTTTTTTTTTTTTAACGCAGGTTCACATGGTAACATCAGCCTGTCTGGATTCTTACAGCTTTATTCTGAGTTTTGAAATGGATAATGCAAGTCCCCAACACTTTTCTTCTGTTTCAGAATTGTTTAGCTGTTCATGTTTTCCCTTTTTCTTCCTGTCTGTCTGCCTGTCTGTCTGCCTGCCTGCCAGCCATAACTTCCTTATAGCATGTTAGTACTTGTCATGTTAGCAGCATTGATTCTTCTCATCCATGAGCATAAAGTGTCTCTTGGGCTTTCTTTAATTCGTCTCAGTAGTTTTCTATGTATAATTCTTATATTTGTATTGAGTTTATTACTAAGTGACTTCACTTTTTTGTGCTATTGTGAATGAAATTTATGATTAGAATTTTTATAAAAATAATACAAACCCTTTTTAAATTAATTATGTGTATGGGTGTTTTGCTTGCATGTATATGTATCTGCTTTGTCATGTTTTGTCTGTATGCCTCGTGCCTGTAGAGGTCAAAGGAGGGCTTAGATACCTTAGAACTGCTGTTTCAGATGGCTGTAAACCTCCATGTGGATGCTGGGAATTGAACCTGGGCCCCTTAGAAGAGCAGCCAGTACTTTTAACCACTGAGTCATCTCCTCAGCTCCCGAATTGTTTTCTTAATTTCATATTTATATTGCTTGTTTCTCTAATGTAAAAAATACAAGGTTTTATATCCTCTGGCCTTACTAAACTTAGTAAGATGTAGTAGATGTAAGTGGGTTTGTTTTTTTTTAAGATTTATTTACTATGTATACACTGTTCTAACTGCATGCTAGAAGAGGGCACCAGATCCCATTATAGATGGTTATGAGCCACCATCGTGTTGCTAGGAATTGAACTCAGGACCTCTGGAAGAGCAGCCAGTGCTCTTGAGCCATCTCTCCAACCAGAGGGTTTTCTATATAGACAGTTACATCATTCGTAAATGGAAGTTGTCTTATTTTTTTTCCCCACCTGGCCTGGACTGACCTCTGATTCCTGCCTCAGCCTTCCAAGTGCTAGGGTTGTGGTCATGAGCCACCACACCCAGCACCTCTATCTCTATATAAATTATTAGCCAAAAATTAGTCTAAATTATGTCCAAATTCTTCAAGCTCTGAACTGGTAGATCTTGGTGTGGTTTGAGGAATACCTTCAAACTTTGAGTTATTTTTCAAGCTGCCTCATTCTTTGTTTTGTGCTAAGTGCTCTTGTTTCTCTCATGACTACACACACATATAACTTCACTAACCAGGGATACATGGATGGCTTGGACCTTCAGTCTCTGGAGCATATACACATCACTCCAGTCATCCTGGGATGTATAGAGTGCATATCAAGCTTTCTTAGCACTTTCTTACCTCATGGAATACCATGTTCCATGGTTGGTCAGTTGTTCATTGCCCCTAAAAGATCGCCTCAGGCTAGGAAGTACGCTCTTCCTGCACATCAGTGAGCCCTCTCTGACAATAACAGCCAAACCATTGTTTTTCAGAGCCCATTCTGTCCTGCTTGGTCACTTGAACAAAAATGGGATGATTACCCAGACACTGTTTTTACCTTCAATGTTATAGTTTCCATTAACAAATGCTTCTTGATATAGGTGAACTTTTTTGTCCCACCAGCCGCTCCCCAAATAACCATACAGAGACTTAATATTAATTACAAATGCTAGGCCAATAGCTTAAGTTTGTTTTTAATTAGCTCTTATAACTTAACCCATTTCTACTAATCTGTGTGCTGCCCCAAGGCTTGCTCTTCTCATGTACATACTTCCCATCCTGCTTGCTCTTCTCATGGTGTCTCCCCAGATTCCTCCTCCTTCTCCCCGGCATTCTTTCTACCCCAGAAATTCATCCTAGCCTTCAGCCATTCAGCATTTTGTTAACAATGAGAGCAGCACGTCTTCACAGTGTACAGAAGGATTATTCCACAACATTTTAGCTTGTGTTGTGCCGTTGGTCAGTTTCAAGTCTGGGCAGTTTCGTCTAGTTTTATCATTGCTGTTGGGGATGAGATTTTTGTCATCCACCTTCTCAAATCATCTTACCAGAAGTCCAGAGTACCAGTCTGGACTATTTTGCTGTAGATGCTGGTATAACCTAGTTCTTACTTGAGTCTATATGGTCACATAAGTTTCTTTCCCTCATTTGCTTTGGTAGGACATAGAACCCACATGGGAAGGTGAGCTTCAGTGTGCATAGATTCGCCCTACCTTGATCAGTGAGGGATTGTTTACATTATTACAATAATCTGGTATTATTTACACTTTGATTAGATGTACATGAAATAAATGTCTCCCTTGAAAATTTAGTTTGCTTATATAATGTTATTTGTTTATGCTTGACTAAAAAGATCAAAATGTTGAATGAGCTTTTAGAAATATTGGTCTCCATTGAAGCATTCCTGAATTTTCTTCATTTATTAATTTAGTAATATGAATTTATTGATTATCTAAAGTAGACAGGAAGTGAGTGGTTACAAGATGAAACAAGTAGAGATTTTGTTCTTAAGGGGCTTGTAGATTCGTACGAGGTGATACAGTGTGAACATGGATGGTGTAAATAAGTGCTGTATGATGTTAATGAATCACAGAAATGTGCATGAGAAGATCACAGGACAACTAAACTTCCCAGTCTAAATGATTTACCCATTACACCCTTCACCTGCTTTCCCCTGCTTATATTATCTCCCTAGCTGCTTTCATCCCATTCAATGGGGGAAGTATTGTGCACATTGCCCTTTCAAAGCCAATTATACATGTATTTTCTTGTTTAGTATTCACCTGTTATATGGACACGGGTGGGGAGTGCTACTGCTCCCGATTTATAGATGAAACTGACATAGAGTAGGCTGACTTGCCACGCTGACATTATTAGGAAGTGTCTGAGTCACGGTTTAGACATGAATCTTTGAATTCAATCCAAGACTCTTCCCACTAGACATTACTGCCTCTTACATGATGGACTAACTCTGCTTTCCAGTCAGTAAATAAGGAGAAAATGGAACTTAGTAAGGCAGATAACATTTAAAGTAGATTTATATGTTTTAGAAGCAATTGTGTTTAGATTACTCTTTGAACCCTGCAAAGGTTTTTTAGTGACTTTTTTTTTAAAAAAAATAATAATCAGATACATATCTGCAACTGCCTGTATACATTTCTTATATAGGTGATTGTTACCTAAGACAAACCAACTCATCATCTACTCCTCAGTCCCTTGTCTTCATTTATATTTCCTCTTCCACCAGCCCAGTCTGCTAAGCCAGAAACCTGAAAGTTCTTGATTCTTTCCTCTCAGCATTTCTGCCCCACCTCCTAAGCTGTTATGTAAACAAACTGACATAAAAGAAAGGAACTCTGAAAGCTGTGAATGAGAGGTAGACATTTCCTCTGAGGCAACACACTATCAAGGCATGCAGGACATGAATACATTCCCCTTGGCTTTTCACATTTTACTTGCCATATTGATATGTGTCTCATTAAAGTGTGTACTTACAGCTGAAAACTTTATAATCTTACACTTTGACACACTAAACTTCTATGGAGGTAGACACAAAAAGGAGAGGGCAGGAAAAAATAAGCAATTTGCCCAAAATGAGACAAATAAGTGGCATACTCAAACTGGAAATCAAGTTTTCAGCCTTCTGTTGGCTAAATTCAGAGCCCTTTTAAACTAAAAGTCTAAGTTAGGTTTACTACTCCACTACTCGCTGTGGCCCAGGACAGGGGGTTTTAGCTCCAGAGTGCTGTCCTCTCTAAGATGAAGGCAAAAGGTGGTACAGGTGACAGAATTGTTGTAATTATTTACGAGCCCACATAAAGATGCAGAGTTCTGTATGGAAAGTGCTTAAATACTTCTAGGAGACTGTTCCCTGTTCTACCACTTAATTCAAAACTAGTAAGATAAGAGGGCTTCTCTAGCACACTGGAGGCCCTGGGTTCAATCTTCACCAAATGGGTGGTTTCTGGAGTAACAAAGTCTACTGATTGTTTTCATCTCTGCCTGTTTTCTATCAGTTTCCTCAGGAAGTGTATAGTAACTTTAAAAAAAAATGTGAGACCTTCTCTCAGGCGTGGTGGTGGGGTGAGATTAAACTTGCATCTTTTGTCTCTAAAAAGAAGAGGTTGAGTACAAGGAGTAAAATTTGTAAAATTAGAAAAGAAGATCAGGTTAGCCAAGGATGTTTTGTGACACTGCTTCACCTCCTGCAACCAGTACCTCACGTCCACGGGTGTTTTAATCTATATTATGGTGAAGATCCTGCAGAGGATCTTAAGTTACCTATACTATTTTTGTGATCTTAGAATTTTTGTGATGCAATTTTTATAATGTTATAGTTAAATGGATTGACAAAAGAAGTATAATTTATCAAGATGAAGAAAGCTGTCACTTCCCTGGATATTGCCAATATGGAGAACAGAGCTTAATATTAAAATTGAAAGTTTAGCTTTCTAATCTTTCTAGTTCTATATCAAAGTCATACAGCCCTACCCTATCCTCAGACTTTTCCCTTGGGGCCATTTGTTGAGTGTAATGAGGATTGTCTATACTATAGTCATTGTAGATAGGTTTTCCATATTTTGATAAAGTAGAAAATACTGAGGTCCACCAAACTATGAAAGTTGTATACAAAGTTTGACAGATATTGCATGCTGCTTTCAATATTAAGAAAATTACCTGGGCACTGCTGTGTCCTTTGAGATGTGTTATTTTCAACTGTCACTTCCCTGTACCTTACCCACAACCCTTATCAGATCAGAAAATCTGTTTGTTCTACAGTGATGTGTCTTGAAAAGCCCCATTAGTTTACAGTAGTTACTCCATGCCTGCATGTTAGCCTTCAGTTTAATGACCTTTTTTATGTTCATTCATTTTATTTTATTTCCCATCGTGGTTTTGTTTATTTTTCTTTTTTGTTTTTTGTTTTTCTGTTCTCTTTTTAAAAACCGTCGTGGTTTGCCCTTCATATTCCCCAATGTTTGCACATGACAAGATGTTGCCATCCCAACATTACCTCCCACTTCACTGACCAGTGCCACTACTGACCATCTAGCACCAGCCACAACTGGACCACTGCCTTCAGCTCCTCGGGATGTCGTGGCCTCTCTGGTCTCTACCCGCTTTATCAAATTGACATGGCGTACACCTGCATCAGATCCTCATGGAGACAACCTCACCTACTCTGTGTTCTACACCAAAGAAGGGATTGCTAGGTAAGTGCCTGTATGTTTAGGCCAGTGGACTGCATCTTCTTATGCCGCTGCCTGATTACAGCCACCCTGCTTTATCCATACAGGGTTTGTACCAATTTTCAGTCCAGAAAAATAAGATTATTGAAATGTTTTCCCTAAAGTCATTTGGGTCATTATGTAAACTCCAAGCATAATGAAGTCCTAATATTTTTTCCTATCTTTCTGAAATAATGAAAGAAAGCAGATAGAGCTATTTAGGTAGAAGCATTCAGATGCAGCCAGGACTGTGCTGGTATGTTTTGATTTCTGTTTATAGTTCAGGGGTTCGATCCAAATCAAATCAATATGCACGCTAGATAAACACTGCCACTGAAACACATCTCTTAACTCTAGAACTTTCTCCTTTTCTCATGATTTGGCAGAGAGTGTAGAGATTAAAATAGGTTTAATTTATTAGTCAAATGAATGTAGTTCTGTACCTACAGAATCTCTTTGATGTCACAAGAGTACTACAGAGTAATTTCTGTAAGAGCATTGTTGGTAAATTTTCCCTGATATCGCCACCCTTCTCAAGAGCTCAAATTGTTTACATGAGGGTGTCTAGAATCTCCAGACCATTTTATCCACAGTCTGGCTTTATTTTCTGTGTACCTTCATTTTCTTTCTTCTCAATTAAACTCATTTTCTAGCGAAGCCAGTCTACTTATCACTAAAACCTTTGTTCCCAGTCTCTCTAGTCTCCTTCTCCTTTCTTCTTCCCAGCTAAAACTACATGCCTTAATCCTTCTATACATGAAGCCCTCTCAAGACAGTCTCTGCCTCAGCACATTACTGTTACTCTCCATATATATTAAAACCACCAATATTGACAGTTGACTATAATAATATTTGATCAACCTAAGGTATTTATATTATATTGTTTTCCAACCAAATCATAAACTCTGTGAAAAACCCATTTCACCTGCTGACTGTTGTAGATTCTTTCATTGTGCTCAGCTTAGGGCCCTAATACATCAAGTACAATTTATTTTTTTATACTGGGGTTTCTGTAATTGCTATATACTTACTGTTTTTATGGCCAGTCTACCAAGCTCAGCAGATGCAGGGCCCAGTGATTTCGCCTCATCAGAAGTCTCATTAGCATAATTTTATTTTGATAGATTGGACTGCTTGTTGGATAATGCTTGCTGAAAACAGGATGCTTGAGATTTTACAAAGATAAGGGAACAGTCCTATTCATAAAAAGATATACAATATTACTAGTACACTGAACAAGAAAGACATTAAATAAAACAACAGAGGAAGATTAGAGAGTGGCAAGGGCTGAAAACAAAAGAAAGCTGAAAACGAAAACAGCAAAAAATAAGAAATAAAACAATACCCCCCCAAAACAAAACAAAAAAAAAAGCATTCCCCAAGAAAAACCCAAACTCACACCCACAGAGTTGAAGGATGCAGTAGTACTGCATGAAATTTAGGGAATTGAGTGTCAAAATAACCCACAGGTGACTTCGGCATTTTACTGCAAATGTCATGTAAGTTTACAAAGGGAAGAAGGCATCTAGTTATTCCTGTGCATAACACACACTATTTCCTGCCTTTTTAAATCCATCTACCATAGATACATTTTCCAAACAAGTAATTAGACTTGGCTTATTGTCTGTCACATTCCTCAGGCCTTACGTAAATGTCCACATACAAGTGTCCATTCACTTTTACACTGCATTAGAGCCAGCTTATCTCCATGCCCTTTGTTACCTTTTCAGGAAATTTTACAAACCTGATGATGTCATTTGGCAGCTGCGAGTGGGCTAGGTGAGACGTTTATAATGACAAATGCCAGAGCACAATAGTGTCTGGTGTGAGGACGAGACCATAAAGCTCGCCTCCTTGACCAGAACTTTTGGTAGAAATTAGTTTGAGACTAAAAATAAAATGCACATTTGGAACCAGATGTTGAAGTGCCAGTTAGAATCTGGGCATAATCAGATGAGAATGGACCATTTTAGACCCTTGAGCAGTTACGCCCTCTGACTGTATTAACAGTTGTAGTTAGCAGTATTTTGAGACACTTTTCAAGGTTATAGTAGAAGAAGAAGAAAAAAGAAAACCAGAGAGAAAGCGGGTATGTTGTCTAGACACAAGCAGTTGATAGCCGGGATGAGACGAGAGCAGTGATGTAGAGTGGGCGAGCGAATCCGAGAAGCGTATTGAAGAGGATTCTTTGAGAGGCCAACTTTGTTGCTTCGATAAGCTTGATTTCTAAATACAAGCAATGAAGGAATAAAAGAAGTCTAAAAATGGAAAAGAAATCTATTGTGGTTATTTTTATTTGATAATATAAACTATTTAACCTTCTTGAGCTTATACTTGTCATTCACAGAACGAGAAGAATAATTTTTTTTTACATAGTATACTAAGAATACAGTGTAAGAATGTAGACCTTATAGGCAGATTTCTCTACTTTTGCATTTAAAAACATAACCACCAGATGTCACTATATGCATGGGTCAAAAGTGGTTCTATTGAGTACCTAAATTGTGTAGTCCAGAATGTCCTTTGCCTGCCTTTCGAAATTTCTATGAAATTTTGTCCTCTTTATTTTTTAAAAAAGCCTCTATTTTAAACAGCAGTTCTTTTCTGGTATTGGCTATTAAATGAAGAATTGAGAGTTATTCCCAAGACTAAAAGCATTTTTAAGGTGGATGAAGTATTTGAGCTATTAATCTAGTTCCAGAGTTTCATATTATGGATACAAGGCCAAATCAGAGTTGTTATTTTTGTGATCCGGGAGCTAATAGTTGTATCTATATTTTAAAATAGTGACTTTTTAATCTTTATATAAGGAAGTGTTTGCCTCTAAGCTTGATTTACTATATGGACTTCTAAAAAAAGCTTGCCCATGCTGTCTCATTCTTCCATTAAATACCTAAAGAAAGTGGGGTCCAGAAAGCGGTAGTGATTTGATCATAGTCTTTTGGCAGGCAAACAGCCCTACCGTACCTGAAATTCAATTTCCTAGCTTCTTATCCAACACTGTCTTAATATAACATATACTTTTTAAAATAATGATTCTATAGAAATTTGTTCCAGATTTCAGTGATGCCTCTGATTTCTCTAATTACCCCACCTTTCAGACAGCCCTGGCTGTCCTGACAATTTGTAGACCAGGCTGGTCTTGAACTCACTGAGATCCTCCTGCCTCTGTCTCCCAAGTGCTGGGATTAAAGGCGTGCGCCACCATCGCCTAGATTCTTTTTAAAAAAAATTTATTGAAAATATGATTATCTTGTTTCATTTTCTCTTTTTTTCCTCCAACTCTTCTCATTATCTCCCCTCCAATTCATGGCCTCTTTGTTATATACACACATACATACACACTCACGCACACATACACACTGCTGGGTTGTGTGTATGTATTTAGCTATAATCAGTGATGCCAGTAATGTTTAATCAAGATCATTCCTGTATTTATGATCTGTTCTTCTGCCTGCACCATATACTGTTCTCCCTGGTAACCCTTTTGAGAATAAGTGAAACTTAATAATTAGAACTTTCACATGATCTAGAAATTGAAACTATCTAAAAATATTTGTATTGACCAGTGTCTTTCAAAACCCCTTCTTTATCCAAAGGGAGCGTGTTGAGAATACCAGTCAGCCAGGAGAGATGCAGGTGACTATTCAAAACTTGATGCCAGCAACTGTGTACATCTTCAAAGTTATGGCTCAAAATAAACATGGTTCTGGAGAGAGTTCAGCTCCTCTACGAGTAGAAACACAGCCTGAAGGTAAGTCTTTCACCTATCTGTTGGCCGCACCTAGAGGGAGACAATTTGGAGTCCTGTCGGCTTTTTGTCTTGCATAATAGCTTCAAGCTCCTTCTGAATGTGAAAATGAATTTCTGTCAATCACTAACAAGTAAAAGGACAGTGTATTTCTACTTCCTTTATGTTTGTATTGCACTGATCTTTTACGACTTTTTTTAAAAGTCTTGTAGAACCTGTCTCCAGATCCTTTGTACTCTTGTATCTGTGTGATTCTGAGATGATACATCATCATTTCATGCCTTCAGTTGCTTTTGTTATATAATTTATTTATGGACAGTTGCTGTAATGTCTAAGGTAGTGCTTTGCACAGGAGGTGTGTATTTATATTTGTCACCAGCTGGAATGCCCTATGTTAGCATACCTCACTAGTTAGAACTTCTTGGTGCTCTTACTTTGGATCTGTGTTCTTTTGTGCTTAATAGTGTTACCTCTAATTATATTTCTAAGGCTTTCTGTGACTAAGGCAAGTATCAAGTTTGTTTATATTATAAATGTCCTGTATGCCCTAACTTTGGATTATAAACTACAGGCCTGTATTTGTAAGAAATGTCATAGTGTTTTCCCTTCCTGAGATTTTTGAAGTTTTGCCTCTCACCATAAGCCATGTTTTCCTTAGAATATTCTCTAGTTTACTTTTATTGTACTTACACTAGCTTGTCTGTGTTCATGAGCCTAAATAAAAAAGACTTTGTTTGAGTGGAGAACATGTGAGATATATTTGTAGAAACTCCCTATCTGGGAACTCAGAAGAATGGATGAATTTATCAATAATGGAACAGAATTAATTCAGGGATAAAGGCAAGAAGTTAAGAGCCTTCAATTTTTAATATTATAGCAAATTACTTAACAAATATTTGAGTACCTCTTATGCCAAGCACTATGAATAGTATTGGAGATACAGGAACGGTTAACAGGTAAGATTTGTCATTAAGGGTAAACAGTAGTAGATATGCGAAGAGGACTTTGATCACCATAGTAATGGACACTAGGCAAGAGCATAAGAGGCTTGAAGAGTCTCCAGAGTTGATTTAAGGAGAATGCATTCTCATCTCAGAGTAGGGTGTTAAATTTCACAGTTGACTTTGTTCAGATAAGTGTGGGAATTGTCCATTTGATTTTAGACTCCATTATCCATCATTAGCTTTTAAGTCCAGACACCATACATGAACGATACTGAACTAGAATTCAGAGCAAGGAGGAATTTGTATAAAAATATAGAAAGGAACCTAGGAAAGATGGGGCCAAGGAAAGATGGGGTTGACCTTAAAGCATTTGACATAGCACAAGCATTCTTGGGGAAGAAAGCTGCATGACCCAAATGCCAGAAATAGGATCAAAGAGTTCACATGCAAAGTGAGTCATGATGAAAATGAAGGAAGGACCACTGGATTTGTTCTGGTGCAGAAGTCTGTCCTGGGGCTGTGAACTTTCTGAAAATGAAAATATCTGTGTGTCTATATATATTCACATTCACCTTAGAAAGAGTCTATAGCTTTCATGAACATTTCAGACTTTGTGATCAAATTGTTGAAAACCACTGAACTAGAAGTGTCATTGCCAAGTTTAGAAGTGAAAGCGACAGCATATGGAAAAGAGACCTCATTATGTACCTAACTGTGTGTCTTTCACTGTGTTGGGCAGTTAAGACCTACAAGAATAGTAAGTCTTGACTTCTGTTCAAAGGAATTTACAAATAATACCAAAAACAGACAGTTAAATACATACTATTGTGAGGTGCTGCCATGACATGGAAAGACAGCACAATAATTTGTTGAAGAGCTTTGGTCAAGAAAGAGCAGTTAGACCAGGTAGTGGTGCACACCTTTAATTCCAGTAGGCAGAGGGGAGGCAGAGGCAGGCGTATATTTGTGAGGTTGAGACCAGCATAGTCTACAAAGCAAGTTTCAGGCCAGCCACCAAGACAGTTAAAAGAGAAACCTGTCTCAAAGAAAAAAAAAGAGAGAGAAAGAAAGAGCAGTTAAATGAGGTATAATAAGCAGGAGGAACAACCAGTTTTGATGAAGCATTTAGAATTTTGATTTGTCGTTGTCTTGTTTTTCGAGACAGGATTTCTCTGTGTAGCTTTGGAGTCTGTCCTGGAACTCACTCTGTAGACCAGGCTGGCCTCAAGCTCACAGAGATCCACCTGCCTCTGCCTCCCCATTGCTGGGATTAAAGGCCTGTGTCACCACTTCCCAGCTGGCATTTGGAATTTGGAATTTGACAATAGAGATGTGTGAAATAAAGAGGACCTTGCTCCTCCTGAAGGTATGGGGTATATGGAAAGGTCTGAATGTTAAATTAGCTGTCTTTGAGAAGCATTTTGGCTATTTAGCTTTATAAGTCAATTTAAGACTTCTGTATATTATACTACTGTACAGCTGGTTTGAATGAATCATTAGTGCCTTTTTAAGGATCATATTTGCCTGCACTTCATTAATGAGTATATTGAAAGTGATGTCAAGAGAATTGATGAACTATTTTGTTTTTCCCTCTCTTTAGTTAAGTTAGAAGAAAGTTTTCACAGCAAAAGAATTGTGACAAACCCTACCTGTCAGTTAATGTTATTAATGTTGAACAAATAGCATGCATGGTTCATGACTAAATAAAGCAAACAACTGTTTAAAGTAACTACATTCAGATCTTTCTACTTCTGAAGCAAAACACATCTTAAGGCATAGTGCTGCTATTGAGAAAAACAGTTTATTTTAACTTATTTCCCCTTCTTGGGCCTTAAATCTAACAGTGTCCATAATGGAGACATTAGTGCTAGAAAACTTAGTTTCAAATACAGGACATCTCCCAAAGTGTAGGCATGGGCAGCTAGCTAGGATTGGTAGACCAGTAGGAAAGAACTCTTAGTAATAAGAAAAAACTATTTTGAAAAAATTAATGTATGAGCCATTGTGGAAGTTAGGAGTCCACAGAGGACAGCCACTCCCTTGAAGGTACTTTCCTAGTTTTCTTATTGATCTCCATGAGGTCCTATGTTTTAGACTCAGAAAGTGACCAACTTCTGGCTCCACCATTATTTATTTCCCATCACTTGGAAAGCTGCTTCACCTCAAAACTCATCTATAATGGGGATGATAATACTAAATAATGGCGACTGTTACTAAAGCAAATGCTATTCCTTTAGCTAGTTTTGTTGCTTTGCTGCTTCTCTTTTGTGCATGTATCCACACATCCTTTCTAAACATGGGTCTGACTGTCATGCTCCTGTCCTCTGACTGTTAGGGAAAATCTAAACTCTATAGCAGAACAAGAACAACAAAGGGTCCTCATTGTCTGGCTCTTGTTTTCAACATTATTTCTCCCACAACCATTCTGTGATACAACCATACAAGTCATATAACATTGTCTTTCCACTTATCCCCTTGATTGCCCCAATAACAAATAATTTTCTCTCTGCTGTTTGAAAAGACAGATTATTTGTAATACCAAGAAGTCTTCACCAGCCTTCCTTTCCCTCCCCCCTTACCTAAGCAACCCTTCACACAACAGAATCCTGTACTCTTTTTCTGTTTCATTACAGCCACCAAATGAATCTGTTGAGATTTATTAATGTGCCTGATTTCTGTGTTAAACTGGGAGTTCTTGTGAAGGAGACCTCTGCCCATCCCTGTGGGCCTGTTTAGCGCCCAACAAAAGAAATATGTCTTCCAGTGGTACTTGCTTTCATGTGCTACCTTATTCCTCTACAAAACCAGATTTGGGGGCTGAGGAAGATAGCTCAGTGATTCAAGTTTTTGTCATGCAAGTCTAAGGACTGGAGTTTGGATCCCCAGCACCCATATAAGGCTGGGAATACACCTCATCTCTAGTTAAGGAATGGGGGACAGGTGGGTCCCAGGGCTCTGATCATCCATCCACCCTAGCTGAATCAGATGATAGAGGGAGATATCGGATCCTGACCTTTGGTTTCCACAGTCTGTACCAGTGAGCACACACACACACACGCACGCACGCACACACATACACACACATACTCTTGAAAGTTTATGTGACAAAAGAATTCTTTGTGTATTTTTCTTATTTTTAATAAATTGAAGATACGTCATAGATAATTTCTGACTTTGACTTAACGCAAAGAAAAATGTATATCTCCTATAAGAACTTCAATCAAATCAGTTGTCTTCTGAGTTTTTATTGTTTGTGACATTGTGACAGTATCACTGAGAGTGATTATTAAGAACTACAGTAAACATGATTTGTATCTTGAGCTCTTGAAATTCTCTTTTCAGTTCAGCTCCCTGGCCCAGCACCTAATATACGAGCTCATGCAACGTCACCTACTTCTATCACAGTCACATGGGAAACACCACTGTCCGGCAATGGGGAAATTCAGAATTACAAATTGTACTACATGGAAAAAGGGACTGATAAAGAACAGGTATAAAATGACATGATCTTTTAGAACCACTGGTTTCTAAAAAACTAAAGGGGTTACAGATACAGCTTAGTGGTAGAGCAGTTGCCTAGCATGCACAGATGTACTAGTTCTGTATTCCCCCAACCCCTAGATCTTCCAAAGCTTGGTAGTTAGTTGATTAGAAATCAAAGTGAGGGAGAGATACAGGAAATTAAATGTTGATGGTATTGTTTGGTTGTGCTGATTTATTTGTAGCTTTTACCAGCAAGGGTTACTAAATGTCAAATAATATTTCTAAATAATTATTATTTATGATTAACTAATATGCTTTTGCTATAAATAATCTGTAAGAGGGCTAAAACTGTATTGTGCAGAAGTTGTTTAGTCATTTTGTAGCATTTCTTTTGGCTTGAGAGGTGTGTGTTGTCTGTGTGTGCGTGTGTGTGTGTATACAACACACACAGTATTCTATTTCATTCAAGGATGTTGATGTTTCAAGTCACTCCTACACTATTAATGGACTGAAAAAATACACAGAGTATAGTTTCCGAGTGGTGGCCTACAATAAACATGGTCCTGGAGTCTCCACACAAGATGTTGCTGTTCGAACATTATCAGATGGTGAGCTTTTTTTTCCTTTGCAACAAAATACCATTCTTAGTGACTCTAATTAGTTGTAAAATCATGTGCTTTGATGTCAAAGAAAATTCTGTTCATAGCCCCATTGCCCCCCTTACTGATCAAGTCACTTAACCTTTTTGAGTATTTTTCTTAATGTCAGCTTTAGGTAACACCAACTTCACCAGCTTTGTTGTCACTGGAAAGCACAGAGCATGTGGTAGCTAATAGTAAATGGGTTCTTGGTATTTTTAGTACAGTCTTCGTCTTCTATGTAGGTGACTTCTGTTGCTTGTTACTGCACAGACTATTTTATGGTAGTTGGAAGATTAGCCTTACTCTACATACCAGCCATACTTATTTTCCTAATAGATATCTTGTGACAGTTTGATTTCTCACCTGTAGCTATATTTTAAACTAAATTATATGCACATACCCATGACTAACAGAAATACTTTCACTACAGCTTGCTAGTGATTACATAGGTCAAAATCAGTGGGGTTTTTAAAAAAGAAAGAAAATAGCAGTTTACTGTAAGGGTATCTCTCTGATAAAACTCATCTAAATTCAGTATTCTTTGTTTTTTAAATATGCGTTTTTGTATATATCTCATATATATATATGTATATATATATATATATATATATATAAGCATGCATGCTTTAAAAGCTATAGTTTGACTCTGTTAAGCAGATGATCGAACATTTCATCACTAGGAAAGAAGCATGGATAAAGATACAACTTTGCTTCTATTGTTTTCCTACCCCAAAATTTAACTTCGGCCTAGCAAACAGATATGTCAAATTGAGAAAAGTTCTGCAACTTTTTTTTTAATTTAAAAGCTGACCTCAGTTCTTAAAATATATTATTAGTCTTACAGAAAAATCATCTAAAGAGTAAAGACATGGGATATAAAATATGTGTGATCTTTGGTTCCTAGATAGTAGAGACAAAAGTATCTCTGGGATACTGTCAATACACTAATTAGTATTAAGCTTGCTAAATATTAGACATATTATTTATGTATATTTGATACCATTTTTATATCAAAATTGCAGTTTCTAAATATGATTGTTGTGTTTTAGTTTTGTTGGAGCCTGCCCTTGTTCTAAGACATCTATGTACTAAAGTATTTCAGAGTGACCTGTCGCAGTGATTTGCAGCCATCTCTCAGATAATTCAGAAACAATGGATAAGCCTATATCTATGCAATTTCTCATTCATATTTATAATGGAAAAATAATGTTACTAATTGCTGAATGTTATTAATTAGTGAATCTAGAAAGAGAGAATACAGTGTTTATTGTACTATTCTTTGTTCTTTTCTTTGGACTTGAGAATTTTTCAGATAAAAAAGAGGAATACAATATAAATTATAGCTGGGCTACCTAACTGCATAAACCAGTTGGTCATGATTTGGGGAAAAAATTTTATGGAGAAAGGCCTCTTAAATCTACATGTAAGCCAAATTTTAACTGTACTTAAATAGGTTGGCCTACTGACCACAGTACCTTGAAAACTGAGTGGAACCAAGTTTGTTAACATGGGGGTTTAAGACAGCACTTAGAAGTAAGGTAAATCCCAGGTCTTAGGCCACCTAAAAGGAATACCTTGATCAAGTAGATCATACACAAGTTCATTTGTAGATAACTTACACGTGAACTGGAAACAGGAGTAAACTGCTGTGAGAACACTGTCCGGAGTGAGAACTTGCCACGTTGTAGCTCGCAACAAATCTTGGCTGTGAGGGTGGAAATGTTTTCAGTACAGGTCCTACTTCAGACCTGTGCAGCTGATTGATTTGAAGCCCATGTCATTTTCCTAGACAAAAGTTCATTAGGTCCTTATTTTGATATGTGGTCACCAGATGATAGAGAACCTAAGGTCCTCATGAGAGGAGTAGGTGAGAATGCTAGATCTAGCATTTGGTGAATAGAGGGCAAATTAATGATGTCTGCTTGAGGTTTTTTGTTTTTGTTTTTTGTTTTTGTTTGTTTTTGCTGTCTGTCATTATGTGGAGGGAGATGTGGGAAGGAACATGGATCATCAACTTTTAGATGTTCTTGTGTTAAGTTCCAGTATAGTAAGAACGTTAGTTATGTAAGTGTTTCACCAGCAGACCCAGACTCTTTGCATCTAAACCATGCTCTGGTACATTGCTGCACTGGGAAGCCAGATAGTCTACTTACTGCAGCTTTCCTTTTTTAAATGTTTTTCTCTTCTTAAGAATTGCCTTCTAAACCACTTTACAAAGTCCATAAGAAAGCCAAACTCGCTGATGTGTGTCTATCCCATTTTGGTTCATATTATCACTATATAGTTCATTCAGTCACTTGCCACATTTATTAGACTTGGTTCCAGAAAATGTGAGACTCTTGCCTATGATGGATATTCAGAATAAATATGTTTAAGGTTCAGAATATATGTAAAGTCTAGAAGTTTGAGGTCTAGGGCAGTGGTTCTCAACCTTCCTAATGGTACAGCCTTTTAATACAGTTCCTCATGTTATGGTAACCCCAACCATAAAATTATTTTCTTTGCTACTTTATAACTGTATTTTTTTTACTGTTAAGAATCATAAATATCTGATATACAACCTCTCTGTGAAAAGGTTGTTCAACTCCCAGAAGGGTCATGACACACAGGTTGAGAACTGCTGGTCTAGAGGTTCAAAGACATTGTACATCCCTGAAGTAACTGTGATTTCCAGAGAATCAGCCTGATTTGAGTAAGGATGGATACTCATGTGAAAGGGTCTTACCTTAAAACATGAATCAAGCATGGCCACACTTCATCTCCTAGAGCTATCAACATAAGACATTGTTATCTGAATTCAGACCTAGTCACATAGTTAGTATTGGAGATGTGCATTTGTGCTCAGTCTGGCCGAGAACAATAACATGTGGATGATTGAATTATTTCCTTTTTTTTCTTAACCTTTCTAGTTCCCAGTGCTGCTCCTCAGAATCTGTCCTTAGAAGTGAGGAATTCAAAGGTAAAGTTTGCTTCTCTTCTCTTTACTGGCATACTAAGCTTTAGAGGGGCTTAGAGAGCCAGAGATCCCTTAGACAAACATTAAAACAATGAAGGCTAGTGTTTCAATAACTCATTTGCTTTCAAAAATAACCTAGCCAGGTGGTGGTGGCACACGCCTTTAATCCCAAGTACTCAGGAGGCAGAGGCAGGCGGATCTCTGAGAGTTCGAGGCCAACCTGGTCTACAAGAGCTAGTTCCAGGACAGGCTCCAAAGCTACAGAGAATCCCTGCCTGAAAAATAAAAGTAATAATAATAACAACAACAACAACCTGGTAAATTAGAATGTAACTGAAAACATTTAAAATCAAGCAGGAAGATACGACAGCATAGGTATAAAGCTGGGCTAAGAGCTCCACTTGTCTATTCTGTTCTTTCCTTTCTCTGATACTAAAACTTCTTTAGCTTCTCTACAAAGCAAATTGCTTTTTTTATGTAAATATGATATTTTAGATCTTAACCATACAAAATTGTGCAAAGAAAGTAAGTTGCTTATGATGACACGATGTCAGTATAAACCAAAGACAGGTAGGTAT
This sequence comes from Arvicola amphibius, assembly GCF_903992535.2. Lineage (NCBI taxonomy): Eukaryota > Metazoa > Chordata > Mammalia > Rodentia > Cricetidae > Arvicola > Arvicola amphibius. Next base: position 127,242,955 of record NC_052049.1, on the reverse strand, counting down.
AGATTTTGGTGTCTGTTCACAGCATATGCACTATGTACGCGTCTCAGATACTAAAGAGGTCTTTTCAAAAAGTACTATGTCATGCTTCTCCAGGAAACATTTAGTTCTCTTTCATTTCATTTTTTTTTTTGTTTTTGTTTTTGACAGGGTCTTACTTGTATGTATATAGTTCAGGCTGGCCTGGAACTTACTGTATAGACCAGGCTAGCCTCAGATATTTTTAATCTTGCAATTTCTGCCTTTCTAGATTGGGACTACCTACACTCCACCACTCCTGTCCATAGAAATTATTTAATTAACAGCCAATTTGTATTCAAGGAGGAAAATAATTCTTATACCTAACAATAATGTAATCTTAATCTGTATGCTTCTGACCTTATTTTCTCTCTAAATCTTTTCCGGGACTTTAATGTTTTCATTCAGATAAAATACTTAGGAGATAAATCTAGACTCAGTCAGGCATGTCCAAGCTGTGGCCATGGGGTGCATGCACCCAAGGTTAGATATTATGCAAAGTAACACAAAAATCATAGACTTAAACCATGAGGGGTTTTTGGTAGTTTCTCTTATCATTTGGCTCTCAAGCATGAATTTTTTTAGATGGCATCATGTCACATACCTGCTTTTTATTTCCCCTCAGTTGATCATTGGAAGCTTTTTAATTAAAGTTTTGTTTGTTTTTGTATTTATATTTTGTTTTGTTTTGAAACAGGGTCTCACTGTGTATCTCTGGCTGACCCTAAATTCACTATAGACCAGACTGGCCCCAAACTCACAGAATTCTATCTGCCTCTGTCTCCCAAGTGCTAGGATTAAAAATGTGCATCACCATGCCCAGTAAATTAGAATTATTTTTGACTGACTGTAAAATAGGTAACTTGATGAATCTTCAAGTATCGTGAACTCTTACATGCTTATTCTCCTCTTTCTAAAGTGAAATTGGACTTAATAGTGTATACAGTTAAGGCTATCCCTTTGAAGTGTTCAGTCTTTTCCTTGTACTGCTTTTTCTCAGAGTATAGTGATTCACTGGCAGCCTCCTTCTTCAGCCACACAAAATGGGCAGATTATTGGCTACAAGATTCGTTACCGAAAGGCCTCCCGAAAAAGTGATGTCACTGAGACCTTAGTAACTGGGTCACAGCTGTCTCAGCTGATTGAAGGTAAGCTGCTTTGCATATAGTCAATGACTAAAAGGTGGTTCTTTCTCAGACTTTAATTTATGATAGTCTGAAACTGTTCTAAGCAGTGTTTATATAAACAAATTAAAATGGTTCTTGAAAACTTATAATAATCTGTTTTTAACTTAATACAAATTAATGGAAAATACTCTTGCCAATTCCTCCATCTCTGAGGCTTGAACTGTGTTTGATTTTTATTTCCTTTTTATTGTCTCATTTTCTGAGTATATAACACTTATTTTGTAATCTAAAAATTAAGAGAATTTACTCAACCTAGTTGGTAACAAAACTTGTTATATTGTGCCAGATTCATGTGACCTGTAGAGTATTTGAATAGCTGTAGTATTATAATTATATTTGCTGCTATGAACAGTGTGAAAATTAGAAAATTAGAAAATTCTATCAGAAATACTGTTTTGTATCATTTTCCTTTCATATATTACAGAACATGAAGTATATCTTATAAAAATCAACCCAATACCTATCTAATAAATTATGGATCATTCTATAGATTACTAGGAATTCTCTTTTTTTATATAGCTATGAAAAATAGAGTTGGCTAAGAAAGGGTATGGCTCCTTTTCAGGAGAATCTTGAGAATCTGAATATGTAAAGCCAATGTAACAGAAGATAGAATCTAGAAAAGGGTAGCTATTCTCTATAAGCATGTCCCAAGTATCCACAGAATGAAAAGCTTTAGTCTGTGTGAGCTAACATTAAATACACAACGTGAACAAAAACAGATTCTTGGTGTCTTGAAGCATTAACCAAAAATACATTGGATTGTACAGTTAATATATAGCTGGACAAAGTGGTCATACTGCCACATTAGCACACATTACTGTAGCTTTATGTTTACTGTGTGCCTTAGTTTTGCTTTTTAAGCTCTTTCCATTATTTAGAGAGAGAGGAACTTAGCCTTTGTATACTTGACTCTCTTTTGCCTGCTCTTTCATATATTCTTATCCTTCTAGAGGTCAAGGAATGGTAACTGAATAATTGGGTTTTTTCAGGTCTTTGTTGTGCCATGTTTGTTTTTATTCTAAGGTTTTGTCCACTAACAATTACAAACAAATGTGCAGCCCTCTTTAGCACTCTCTGACAAGATGGTAATAGGTAATGGGACTGGAGCGGTGGCTCAGTCATTAAGAGCACTGGCTGTTCTTCAGGAGTTCCTGGGTTAGATTCTTAACACCCACACGGAGGTCCACAACAGTCAAACTCTAGTCTCAGGGAATCAGTTACCCTCTTCTGGCCTCCCAGGGCACCAGGCACACCTGTGATGCATAGACATATAGGCAAAACACCCATACAGATAATAAATAAAAAGAACATTTTTTAACTGGGAGGTGAATTGACTTGAACCAGCATTTGTTCCTCTTTCTGTCCTTGCTTGTTTGTGATCAGACAGATTTAGGATGGCACATACAGAGCAGAACTTTCTGTCTCTTCTCATCATGTGCCAGGGTTGGTTACCTTAACTCCAGCACGCCTCACATCCCAGACTAGTTACTTACATTCTTAATATTTTTGCCTTTACTGGGGTTTCTGTACTGTGCTGCTGTCCAAAGATCCCAATTATTTGGGTATAGAGAGGTAAACTAATATTAATAACCCTAATGGTCAGTGTCTTGTATTTAAGTACTCTAAAGATGTATGTGTGAATGGATGCATAACTCGTCATATTAACTGTCATCCTGCTTTGTATGTAGACTTTTATATGTGAATCTTTTTTGCCTTTGTATTGGTAAATCTTACACTTTATTAAAGCTGGTAGTAAATAAAGAGTTGCATAATAGGAAAGTTTGGGGTTTCTTCTTTTACTTACTATAAATACATTTGGCCAACTGGCTATTGAAAAATAGATTTCTAGGCCATATTTGATGTTTAAATTATTTCAGCTGTGGTTATAGCAGGTCTCAAAGAACAGAGGTAACCTGATAGGAGTTACATCTTTACATTCTTTTCTGGGTTTTGGTGTCTTCTGAAACCAGCTGATTTTGTTCCTTTGTAACAACTCTTTCATTATCTTTGGTCATGGCTTCCTTTTTTTAACAAAATCAAAGGCATTGCATTAAGTAATCCCAAAATTGCCTTCATGCTCAAAAAAAAAAAAAAAAAACCCTCTAACTTCCTGGGATGGTTAGTTATTGCTGCTTTGTGCCTTCTCCTAGGTGGTGTGGGCACTGAGAGCTACCATGTATTGTATATTGCTTGTTATTTATTTTGCTTGTTCTTTATGAACTTACACTTTATTAAGCTGTGAACTGAATAGGTGACATGTGTAGCAGCAGACCGCTTGTTGGTTCCTAGCTGCTTAGCCCCAAAATAATCACACAGAAACTGGATAATTTAAATCACTGCTTGGCTCATTAGCTCTAGCTTCTTCTTGGCTAGCTCTTACATGTTAATTTAACCCATTTCTGTTAATGTGTGTATCATCATGTGGCTGGGGCTTACCGGCAAGATTCCAACCAGTGTCTGTCTCCGGTGGCTCCATGGCTTCTCTCTGACTCTGCCCTTCTTCCTCCCAGCATTCAGCTTAGTTTTCCCTGCCTAGCTAAGTTCTGCCCTGCTATAGGTCCAAAGCAGGTTCTTTATTCATTAATGGTAATCACAGCATAGAGAGGAAATCCCACATTAGAGATATTTCATTTTATAGGATACTGCTAACTTTTTGTTTTCTAAATCTCTTGTTTTAGCTTATCTCTTTTGTTATTTGATTCACAGGTCTTGATCGGGGGACAGAATATAACTTCCGAGTAGCTGCTCTCACAGTCAATGGTACAGGACCAGCAACTGATTGGATGTCTGCTGAAACTTTTGAAAGTGACCTAGATGGTAAGATCAAACGTAATGGCACATGGTAGATACTAACTGTTGTCAATTGATCAGATTGGAAAGCCACTGACTTTGTCTCAAGCTGTGGAAGCTAGTTTGACATACTGCTGTTGTTTTTGTGAAGCAACAGAGTTCCTGAAGGGGTTGTTTTCCAGACATTGTAAAAAAGTATCAGAGTTAGCAGGCTCAGAACAATAAAATGTACAGGCATTTGAAGTTGGGTTTCTTTACTGAAGCCAGTAAGTAAATAGATAATCTAAAATTTAAGGGTGAGCCACATCCATTGTGCCTATATTTCATTTGCAGCTCCCTTTTTTCTGAGACCTGGAAACCTTGTGCTTTTTCTCCTGTTTGTTTTATACATAACTTCATGTGGTTATGTGTAGTTAGTTTCTTTAGCAGTGATGGTGCTAGATTTGGGGACATCAAAGAACTGTATTCCTATTCTGAGTTTGAACTAAGGTAGCAATTTATGCCTTGAGTAATATACGTGAAAGATGCCTTAAACTGTCACCTTTTAAAGCCTCTTCGTCATCTAATGACTGAATCATTTGTGGCTTCAGTGTCATTTTTTTCTAGATCATTGATTAGGTAAAGAAATAATTGGTGCCATTGTTGTAATATGGTACTTGATCGACCTTTAACAGCAGGTTTCTAATTTGTTGGTGACATACCTTTCTCATTATACCTATAGAGTTTAGGGAATGGAATGAGCAACCATTTGGGTCTTAGAAAAAAATAAAAACCACTGGCTATATTTCACTGTAGCTACAGGTTCTCATTGAATTCTTGATCCAAAATGGGGAGAAATTTATTAAAGCCCACTATTGTGACAGGAGCAAAACATTATTCCCCCAAGGATAGTGAAACATTTTACAGGAAAGTACATCTCATTTTTGGTTTTGCGCCTTCTCAGAATCTCGTGTTCCTGAAGTGCCTAGCTCTCTTCACGTCCGTCCACTTGTCACTAGCATCGTAGTGAGCTGGACTCCTCCAGAGAACCAGAACATTGTGGTTCGAGGTTACGCCATCGGTTATGGCATTGGCAGCCCTCATGCACAGACCATCAAAGTGGACTATAAACAACGTTATTACACCATTGAAAACCTGGGTATGTTTGCTAAGTAAAAGAGATTGTCATGCATGTGATTTCTTTATAACGTCATTACATTATAATTTTATTATTTGCAGAAAAATTTCAACACTATGGAAAGAATTTTTCCATATTCTTCTTAGATTCTTAGCATTTTCCCACATTTCCTTTGTCCTTTTCTGTTTTCCTATATACACATTTCCCCTGAAGCATAAATTCAGTTGCAGACATGACAGTTCTCACTAATCATTAGCTTTAACATGAAACGTTATTAAAATTGTTCTAAATAGTCTACTTATTGAAATAAAGACTTTAAAGTTGAGACAGAATTTTCATATTTGACACTTTTCTCACCACTGTCCTTAAGGACAAAAGGAAAATGCAACCTTCTGGTTCAGGGTCTGTGTTTAGTCATTATGTCTCATTAGCTTTGATTTAGAACCAGTTCTGTGTTGTGTTTTCCCTGACCTTGGTGAAAGACGTTTAGAAATACATATATATGTAATTTATGTCCCTCAGATTAGGCTTGTCTAGCATTTCCACATTACCTCTGGAATGACAGTGTTAGGTTTTTCTCAGTGCTTCACATTAGACACAAAATGGTATCTGATGCTAATTATCACTTTTCTTTGTAATTAGTATATGTTTCACTAAGGAAATAACTTGATTTTTGTGCAAATATCTTGTTTCCCATCAAACTCACCTACTAGTAAGTGTGTGTGTGTGTGTGTGTGTGTGTGTGTGTGTGTGTGTGTGTGTGTATGTGTGGTGAATCTTAAGATTCACCAGTAACTATATATGTGTGTGTGTGTGTATGTATGTATGTATATGTATACATATATATGTATGTATATATATGTATATACACACATACACACATATATGTATATATAATATATATGTATATATGTATGTATAATATACATGTGTGTGTGTGTGTGTGTGTGTGTATAGTTACTGGTGAATCTTAAGATTCCAGTAGTTGAAAAAAATCAATAAAAATGAAAAGGTAAGCCACAGATGTGAAGAAAATATTAGCTACTCTGACAGAGTTTTAGTCTGGAATATATAAAAATTATTACAACTCAGTAAAAAGAAAACCCAGTCAAAATGAACAAAAGGCTTGGATAGACACTATGCAAAAGAATACATACGAGTGGACAGAAAAGCTGTATGGGCAGTTGATAAAGAAATCCTGGGTGGAAAAATAAGCGTGTTAAAAGACGCTCAGCACTTTTAGTTGTCAGAGAATTGCAAGTATAAAATCTCAAAAAACAAACAAACAAAAAACCTCTGTACGTTCTCTAGAATTCTCACAGTTGCTGGTAAAAATACTAATAGTACAACTACTTTATAAAATAGAGCTTTGTTATGAAGTTAGCCATACAACCTTCCAGCTCTAGTCATAAATCCTTAACCAGGAGAAATGAAAGCACATGACCACTTAAAAGCTTGAAAAGAATACTTTACTTATAATAACCTCAAGGGGGAAGAATTACAAATTTCTATCATTATTAATTATTAGTAAATTAATATCCTTTCATGGAAATTACTCAGTAATTAAAAGGAATTAGCTGTCAGTACACATAGCAGAAATGAGTTTAAGAAACATAGTAAAAAGCCAAACACAAGATAATATAGTCTGTTATTGTGTTTTTATGAAATTCAGAATAGACAAAATTTATCTACAAGTGACAAATTATGACCAGTGGTTCCATAGAACCCTGTGTACTAAGAATTGATGGCAAGAGCATAGCTACTTAGAAATGTCTTAATTTCTCTACTTAGATATAAATTACATGGATATATAAATTTATCAAAACTTACTATCCATTTAAATACATTTATACTACTTATATCTCAGTTAATTTTAAAAGCAAAGAAGTCAGAATTATTAATTTCTTATAATAGTAATTATGAACAGCAATTGACTCCACAAGTAAAGGTACTTACTACCAAGCCCAACAATCTGAACTTGATTCCCAGGAGTCATAGTGGATGGAGAGTGCCAACTTTGCAAGTTGTCCTCTGACATCATACATGTGTTGTAGCTTGTGCATGACCACACACTTAAACATGTAAATAAATAAATGTAATTTTTAAAGTTAATATTATAATAGTAAGATAATAATGGATTGAGTTGGGTGTGTATGATAACTTTTCCAAATTGGATTGTCACTGTTACTCATTCTCTGAAAGATTTGTCTCTTAATTCATAATCTCTGCTGATTTTTTATTCAAACCATTACTTTTTTTAAACACCTTTTCTAAGAACAGCTTTAAGTGCCTGATAAATGAGTTACCAAATTTTTTATGGAAGAAAATAGGCAATATTTTATAAATGTAGTCAAAAACAAAATATATTTTCTGTTTTTCTTTTTAAAAAGAGACAGATCAACTAAACCCAGGAGGCTTCTCCACATGAGTAGTCTTACAAGCAATTGTTGGATAGCTAAACCAAAGCTTTTCAGTGGATAAAAATGTTCCTGTGATGGCCAGCCTCCTACTGTTTCCCTTATAAGACTTCTAAAATAAAAGTCCTTTACAGTGCAGTCAGGACTTAGTCCTTGACTTCCTGAAACTTTCAGTCTCATGGGAGAACCAAAGGAAAACATAGGAAACAGTAAAGTGAGTTGAAGTGAAGTGTGCTCATTCAGAGCAGGAAAACCTGAGCAAGGTACATAGAACAGTCCACGAAGAAATTTAGCTGGGCTTAAAAGCTTGAACCAGAATAGTGTTTGAAACAGAGCAGCAAGAAGGAACACAGATTATGCTAAAGAGAATAAGCAGTAGACTCTATTAGAAAAGAATTATGTATGTTGAGAAATAGCAAAAACAATAAGTTTGGCATAAAATAAAGTGGGTTTACTAGTCTAATAGATTCATAAAATACTGAGTGAAAGAAGTCAGAGATGAAGAAGTTCATTTAGGAATTCATCTAACTTAAGATCTCTTCTGAACTTCATGTTCAATACAAGCATCTGTCCACTGGACACCTGCATCTAGATGTAACCCATATTTCACCTGGCCCAAAATTTAAACTAAACTTGGTATCTTTTTGCCCAAACATTTTTTTTGATCAGTTAACAGATGATTATTGAACAACTACAGTGTCTGAGACACTGTATAAAGAGAAAGCAAAGAAAAAGACATTATGCAGCTATTAGGAAGAATACATTTTAAAAATATCTGAGAGCTGGTCATGGTGGCATGCACATATAATCCTAGCAGTCAAGAAGTAGAGGCATAAAGAGCCAGAGTTCAAGACTAACTTCAGCTACATAGCAAGTTCAGGGCCAGCTAGGACTACATGAATCCCTGTCTCAATAACCCCAAATGATGATGATGTAGTCACAGTTCTAAGGGGGAATGGGTGATGCAGGTGATATAACTAGAGGGGTTACCATTGTAAAATGAACCCTTCTGAATGGATAGGTTAATGTGTATATAGGGCGAGGGTTGAATGTGCCCTCAGAATGGGGAATGGTGGCGACCTGGGAAGAGGAAGCACTGAGAACAAGGAGAAAATAGTGAGGAACAGAATCAGAAAGTCTTGTTTGTCTGCCAAGAAGAAAATTCTTTTGTTTTTGTTTTTTGAAATGGTTTCTCTGTGAAATGGTTTCCTCAGTTTTCCTGGAACTAGCTCTTGTAGAACACACTGGCCTCAAACTCACAGAGATTTGCCACCCTCTGCCTCCCGAGTGCTGGAATTAAAGGCATGTGCCACCACTGTCCAGCAAGAAGGGAGGGCTTAATGACTCTCAGGTTCTATCTTGTAAATGCTGTTCAACCTGTTGCTTAATGCCACCTCTTGTAATTTAACAAGAAATTTTGAAGGATCCCCTAGAGCCATGGTTTTCAGCCTTCTTAATGCTGCAACCCTTTAATATACTTCCTCCTGTTGTGGTGACCCCCAACCATAAAATTATTTTGTTGCTACTTTGTAACTGTAATTTTGCTGCTGACATTGAATCATGATGTAAATTTTGATATGCAGAATGTCTGAACTGCAACCCTATGGGGGTTCAGACCCACAGGTTGAAAACACTGCCCTAGAGAGATTGTTCTCTTCATTTTACGGAGTTACCTACAGGCCATCAGATCCTGGGCATGTCTTGTCTCATCAAGAAGTTGGCTGCTCTGGATTAGGAGATTCCCTGGAATGTTGGAGACATTTGGCACTATCGATTTATTTCCTGTTTCTCTACCTTAGCTGTTTTGGTCTGGGATAGAAGGGGTTTAATTTCAAGCTGCACCTGAAGGCTTCTGGTACACAAAAGCCTTATACCATACATCGTGCATCTTAAACCTTAGTAAACTCCAGGAGAGGAAGAATAGTCTACCTCCACTCTGAAAACTAAATCCAAGAAACTGATGCAACCTTTTTTTTGTCCTACATGTACTGCTATCTCCACATCTCTTTATATCCCCAAATAACCAATCCCATTAAAAACTCTAACCCGTTTATGAATTTTCCATGATTAGTTAGTCACTGTTGTATTTCTTAAATCCTGTAGAAAACACTAAAAAAATTGTTTTGACTTCTTTCCCTCAGATCCAAGCTCTCATTATGTGATTACCCTGAAAGCATTCAACAATGTTGGCGAAGGCATCCCCCTTTATGAGAGTGCTGTGACCAGACCTCACACAGGTAGGGCATCCTGTCTCTTGTGGTCATCTGCACTTTCACAGCTGCTTATGTAGGGTAGGATGGGTGTTTGTGAAGGAAAAATACATGACAACTTGGAATGCAGACTTGGGATGAGTAATAAGCTGGCTTTTTTTGTACAAAATTCTGTTAGTTCCTGGTTTTTTTCATTTAAACTATTGTCTGTCATGTAAGCTATTCTTTGTAGATATATACATGTTTTTAATATGTTAGAATCTAGAATATATAGTTTGAGAAAATTAACTATAACTCATCTTTTAGACATGGTATAACTATAATATATACACACACACATATTAATATAGATTACACATTATAGCATATCAATAAGTGTGTGTGTGTGTGTGTGTGTGTGTGTGTGTGTGTGTGTGTATGTTTGGTGAAGCTAACATTTGTTTATGGTCAGATATCTAAGTTGGTTAGAAAAATATATTTTCTGTGCCCTTCATAAAGTTCATGTAAAGGGATAAAAATCAAATGTACTACCCATTTGATCAGCTATATTTATTATAAGAGATCAGTAATCACTCATAACATTTTAAATATCTTTGAAAGACTATAAATATAATGTAAAATTTCTGTACTGTTGTAAAACTTCTTAGATCTGAATGAGAAAATTTATTGAAGTCAGTATATTAGAGTTGTGAACTTTTTAACAATCCTAGAACTGGGAACTGTTGAGATGGCTCAGTGGTATAGAACACTTGTTCTTCCAGAGGACCCGGATCCCATATCCAGCACCTTCATGGTGACTCACAACCATCCATAACTCCAGTTTCAGGAATCTGACTCCCTCCTCTGCCCTCTGAGAGCACGAGGCACACACATGATGCGTATACATACATGCAGGCAAAACACTCATAGACATAATTTTATAGAGTCATAAATACAAAAGAATTTCTTTTTTGGTTTTTCGAGACAGGGTTTCCCTGTAGTTTCTAGAGCCTGTCGTGGAACTAGCTCTTGTAGACCAGGCTGGCCTCGAACTCAGAGATCCGCCTGCCTCTGCCTCCCGAGTGCTGGGATTAAAGGCGTGCACCACCACCGCCCGGCCAAAAGAATTTCTTTTTATAAATGCATTTCTCCATTTGTTGACCATGACTTTTTGTCAGTATCCCAAGCTGACATAAGAATGCTTTAAGTAACTGTACAGACTTGGCAGTGTTCTTGCTTACTAAAAGATAATCTTTGCCCCTTTTTCTTAAAGCCTCTACTTTGTACAAACATCATTACTCCATGATTCTGGCCTGTGTACCTACAACTTAAAAGTTCTGTTAGAAATAGTTTAGGTGTCCCAGAAAAAAAATATTCAAAAAGTGACCTTTACCTTCTTAAATTGAACTACAATAGGATTGTTTCTTTCACATGGTTTAAGAATGCAGAAATATTATAAATGTACAAGGAAATGCTTCTATGTCATGTAATTTGGTTATTTTATACAAGAGTTGTCACATATAAGATGTTCCTTAAAGAATAATTATTTCTACATATGGAGGTTCATTGTAACTAATTAGTATGTATTCTGACAAGCCTTAGAACAAAGACTTAGACTGCCCCTCTTTTATTTTTAGTATTCATTGTGCAGAGAGTACACACATGAAGATGATTTCTTTAGTGTAGCAATTTTTCATAAACAGGGACTGTGTCATTTCCAATTTTTAGTTATATATAAAACCAGTCATGTTAACTATATGGGGAAACAACATTTAAAACCTGAATTTTTAAAATAAAATATTTTTTAATATTTTATTAAAATAATAACTTTTAATACAAGTGTGTGTATTTAGAAAATCTAGCTAGGAGTTGGGAAAACCCAAAGATCCCACTGTCCTGCTCTCCAGCTGTGGCCCTTGATGATTCTTTTTTTACTCACTGTCCTGTTTTGCAATAAAAAGTGCATTTGCTGTGTTGAACACAGCAATAGTATGCTCTTCCTTTCCTCAAACAAGTGCTATGATCTTGTCAGTGCTTTGCCACTTGAACCCATGATTATTATGGCATTATAACTAATGGGGAATTGTTCTCTACCTTATTCTTATTGCTGGAGAAAATACAGCAGATGGTGCAACTTGGTGTTAGTTTACTTTCTCTTAAGGAAGATGAGTGTTTGGATTTATTTAGCTGTGAGCCATATCTCTACTGCCTCTGCTCTCAAAATGCCAGCAAGCCTGAATTTGCTTAACCATAGACTGACATTCAGCTTTGAGAGACGAACCATCATATGTCCAGTGATGGGCACTAGTAACTCATGTCCCATGCAATAAACGTTACTAAAATCTGAAACAGAACATGAGCTTTTTATTTCTTGTTTGGGTATTATACTCTGGATTTTAAGAGCAGTTTTTATTTTCTATGATTCTTTGACAATAAGTAATGTTTTCAGTTAATTCAACAAAAATTCGAGCATATATATATATATAATATGTATATATATATATATGTATGTTAACACAATCACTCAATTATCATTTTTCAGTGTTTAGAGTATGGTTGATAATATAGTCAAGTACTAATTTGCTTAACATTTTCTGCAATTCTTTTCCTAAAACAAACAAACAACAACAACAAAAAACACAGTAGAAGTATTCTGAATGAATGAGGGCTACCTATTAACTCTGGATTTTCTTTCTTTTTCTCCACTTCTCATCTTCCATTCCATTATATTCCCCGCATTCCCTTTTATTTTTGTTTATGTTAAAATGCCACTTCCCTTTCTTAATTACTTTTTACCCAGACACTTCTGAAGTTGATTTATTTGTTATTAATGCTCCATACACTCCAGTGCCAGATCCCACTCCCATGATGCCACCAGTGGGAGTTCAGGCTTCCATTCTGAGTCATGACACCATAAGGATTACGTGGGCGGACAACTCCCTGCCCAAACACCAGAAGATTACAGATTCCCGCTACTACACAGTCCGGTGGAAGACCAACATCCCAGCAAACACCAAGTATAAGGTACTAAACATTTGCTATGGGTGAAAGAAGCTAATCAGTGGTGTTTTCTTGTTTTAAAGTTCTTGATTCATACTTTTCCAGAATGCAAATGCAACAACTTTAAGCTATTTGGTTACTGGCTTAAAGCCGAATACGTTATATGAATTCTCTGTGATGGTGACCAAAGGTAGAAGATCAAGCACATGGAGTATGACAGCTCATGGAGCTACGTTTGAATTAGGTATGTATAGTGTAAATCCATGTCACGTGGCATTTCTTTTCTTTGTAAACTATGAAAACCTGTAGAAGTCCACGCTGTTGTTGTGCCGCATTCTCAGCCATGGGACATCTTATCACCACCTTTACTGTGAAAGGGGAGGACACATACTGACATCTCTACAGAACCCAGTGGACAGCTACATTTGAGTTTTATTTTCCATTTCAACTATTGTGGATTTTTGGATCACTTTGACAGAACATTAGTAAACAGCAGAATAGTATAATCTAAGACAGTCTAGGTTTTAGAAATTAAGAGACTTGAATTTAATCTCAGGTCAGCTTTCTTTTGACTGTGCTCACATGAGCATGTTATCTAATTCTTTTGAATCTCAGTTTCTTCCATTTTGGGTGGAATCGACCCCTTTTCTACTTTAGAAGAGTATTATAAGGTAAAATGAAGAACAGATGGAAAAGCTTGTGGGTAGATAGAAGAGATTATTGTCATTAATCCTGCTTCACTGACAAATTGAAATTGAAAAAAAATGAATTGACCTGCCCTTGACCAAGCAGTTGCTCAGCTTTGCTTTTCCAGTCTGAACACTTTACTGGTAGACCAGGGCTTTATTGGAAAGCAGCTCTATAAGATTTTTAACTGAACTAGCCTTTGGTGTTTGTAAGTACATGTAAGGGAGAGAAGATAACTAAGCAGATTAAACAAAGAGTATGCTGCTAGCCTTGAGATCTGTTTCTTTTTTGCTGACTCTCTTTAACCCCCTTCTTTCACTTCCTTTGGGCTTTGCTGTGATGGGGATATAAATGACCTTGGGAATCTGTATATTTTGGCCTGTTTCTGGCATAATGAAAAGCTAAACTTCCACATTCTGTATACACTAGTCTGGGTGTTCTGCACAGTTGCTTGGAATTTCTACAGGAAAGGGGACTGAACTGCAAAGTTAGGAATATAGTATATAAAAGGGTAAATAGTTATTAGTTTGCTTTCTTTTCTGTTTATTTTGTTTGTTTACTTGCTTGCTTGCTTGTTGTTTTGGCTTTGTTTTGAGCCATAGTCTCACTGTGTAGCCTTAGCTGTTCTCAGAGTCACTGTATAGATCAAGATGACCTGCCTGCCTCTGTCTCAGGAATGCTAGAATTAAAAGTGTGCACCACCACATTCAGCTCCTCTATTTTAATAATATCTTTTTGCTTTACTTCCAGCTTCTTGACTAATAAATGAAATTATATTTTCCCTTAGGATGCTTGTTTCACTAGGCTTTCCCATCTTATATTGGAACTCCAGTGTCTTAGGAAGTTGATTTGAGGGTTTTCCAACTCATGCCTTACATTTAAAGTTCTCGGGTATAATATAGAAAGGTCATTTTCTTGTTGGCTTTTCTGATGAAGAACAGCTTTTATTTAGAGCAGTAACATCAGCAGTTAGTGGTATGCTTTCAGTGAAAGCTTAAAATGAAAAATACCAAATTGTAAATTTTTTCTTAGAGGGAATTAAGCTCTTAAAAGCCATATTTGGCTTGAAGCAAGAGAGAAAACTATTTCACACTTTAAAATGTCCTACCAGATAAGCCAAATCAAGTGAGAGGAAACAATCTGGGGCCAGTTATGTAACTGACTACACATGCCTCTCTAGCTTGTAGCCTTAAGGAGATGTGATTGTACAATGCCAAACAGAAGTCTGTGCTTGAAAGCAGTGGCCTTTGATTCCCTTGAGTATATATCCCTGGCTCCAACCCACAGGCCCATTCTCTATCCTCATATTTGTTTTGTTCTGGTTTTCCTTTGATACTTTGTATAGTCTTCTTTTTCTTAGAAATGGTTGGTTACACATAGACTTGAGGTGTTGAAACCAGGGGGTTTTGTCTTTGTCCTATACATTTACTGTGCCTTATCATTGAAAAGAGTTGGAAAATTGTGAATTATATTGAAGTGTACAGTATTTGTTGTTTTGTAGTTCCTACTTCTCCACCTAAAGATGTGACCGTTGTGAGTAAAGAAGGAAAACCTAGGACCATAATAGTGAACTGGCAGCCTCCCTCTGAAGCTAACGGCAAGATTACAGGTGAGATGCCTTAGACGATGCACGACTCCAGGCAAGAGCTGTTTTGTCAGTAGAAGTGGGAGTGTGTGGCTGACTTGGTCATTGTAGGGAGTGCTGTGAGCCATGTTGGTCCTTGAAATTGGAGCAGGGAGTGCCGTCTGCCCAGAGTAGCACGGAATTGAGTGGCCAGCCAGTAGTTTGGCTTAACAATATTTTGTGGGGCTAGAGTATGCGTACAGCCTTTGTTCTACTGCAGCTTGGTGGGTATGTTTATTTTCCACAAAGCTGTTCACTCCCCAGGTGACTTGTTCTGAACTTGCGTGTTTAGTTCTATGGGAATTACCTAGTATGCATAAACTGTTCTTCTGCGCTAAAGCCCTCCAAACCCATTAGGCTTTTAAACCACCAGTATCCCAAACTCTGCTGCTTCAGGTTTCTGTGCTCTCGGTACTATAATTAAAAGCTTGAATATCCTAGGCCTACAAAGGAACTGAAGATTTTTTTCTCCTGGGCTTTGGAGAGTAAATTTCCCATAATAGAGAAGATACTGTCTGCTGTTTGAAGCCTCTGCCATATTAGTAGTGTCCTGAAGAACCAGTTTACCCTTTGAAATATGAGGAAGGTGGCCCAAAGACTGAGAAAGATAATGTGTTTCTTAGCATTTTGTTCATGTAACTTTGTTTTTGGTGTTTTGTTTGTTTGTTTGTTTGTTTGTTTTTGGTGGGGGTGGTTGTCTGTCTGTTTTGGTTTTTTGAGATAGGATTTCTCTGTATAGTTCTGGCTGGAACCCACTCTGTAGCTGTTTCACAGTTGCAGAGATTAAAGGGGTGCTCCATCGTGTTCCTTTAACTTTGAATAAGATGTCCTTTTCTATAAATTCTAGCCTTTGTTCCTTGTTTTCTTAGGATCCTACATTGCCTCTTCTGTAAAAGAAATACCTTGACTCCGATTACTTTTTACTTTGTCTTTTAAAACCTTAAACAATAAGTCACTTTTTTGCAGTGTGAGTCAGGTAGGCTTCTGCCTCGTCTGTGGGGATTGAGTGCCCCCTGGTGGAAGTATCTGGTGACATGTTTCTGTGGCCTCACCTGCCCCAATTTTAGAACTTTGTCAGAGGTTTTCCAGTCTGCCAAGCATTTTTCTCCTAAGAGATGACATTGGTTGGAGCTAATTGATCATGTCATACCATTCCTAAGTCTCAGAACTATATTATTTTAAATCATAGGCATTTATTGACTCCCTGATTGCAAAAAGAAAAACAGAAATAGGATTTCTTTTCCTGTAATTGCTTTGGACAGGTTACATCATCTATTACAGCACAGATGTGAATGCAGAGATACATGACTGGGTCATTGAACCTGTTGTGGGAAACAGACTGACTCACCAGATTCAAGAGTTAACACTTGATACACCATACTACTTCAAAATCCAGGCCCGGAACTCAAAAGGCATGGGGCCCATGTCTGAAGCTGTCCAGTTCAGAACACCTAAAGGTAAAGCTCCCTGAGCCAAGGGTTTTAATATGCTGTCTAAAGAGTGGGGCTGCAGCATATAGAAACTGTGGGTAGTGTGGAGAATGCTGGTAATGAACTTGCCAGCCTCACTGTGAAGACTTCCAGAGGATTCCTCTCTTACCCACTGACTGCCAAATCGGTACTCTCCCAGTCCACATAGGCAGGAACTTTGGCTCTGCATATCTGAGCAGAAGAATTGCAGTGATCTTAAAAGTTTTATCTGAGAACTCAGAAGTGATTCTTTTGGTTTCCATAGAGTTATACTACATATTATTGTGACAGATGTTCTTTCAACACATGCAGGCTCTTAACATAAAGACGTTATATTGCAACCTTTGTAGAGAACGAGACTGGAAGGGGTTGTTTATGTAAAGCTCAAGAAAATGAATATAAAATAATGATAAGCCAAGCAAGCTTAGATAATAAAATTGAGTTGGGTGCTGAATCTGTGGAAATATGGAAATCTAAATTTCTATTGTCAATTTATTTGGAAGTTTGTGGGAATTTTATTTTTTCCTTTAAAACTTCTGTCTGTCCATCTTCAAAGCTGGTGATCCTTGCTCTTGTTTCCTCTTCCCCTGTGCTTGGCCTGTCAGCGGACTCCTCTGATAAAATGCCTAATGACCAAGGTAAATGAGTAGATGGCCTCTCTCTCATTTCTCTCTTTTGTGACCTATTATGAGCTTTTTGTTTCATCTTTTCCCCATGAAAATTACTACCATGTGTTAAATACCACACATAAACTTATTGGCCAAAGTAGAGTTGAGTCCATGTTTATATCCCTTGGGATATCTGAAAAGCTGAGGGATTCACTTAGAAGCTAAATCCACTGGTGGAAGAAAACTGAGTTGAATAACCTCAAGGCTGGCCTTAATTGAATATCAGGTTATCCTTAGGTGTTAAGATGCTACTGTTATAAACAGTGATAAGCATTTGAGGCGTAATGTGATCATTATACCAACCTTCCTTGTTTGTAACATTTAGAATTTTATTTCTTTAAATGAGAAGTTAATATCAAATTCAGCAAATACCATATTTTCCTTCTCACATACGTAAATTCTGTTAAATATGTGTTTATCTGCAACCAAGAATTTATTCTTTGTAATATGTTAATTTACAGCTCTTTCTATTTATTTTCTTAAATATTAAATATGGCCACTTTTATAAAAGGATAAAAAATATACGGCCTGGACACTTAGGAAGCATGAGCCTTGACGCCATCAGTCTTGAAGTCATTGGTCAGCACTTTTTTATTGTGATTCCTCTGGTGGCATGGGAGCTGTACTTTGTGATTTTTATCCTGAGGATTTCCATACTGCAAAAGACTGCTGAAAGTAAATTTGATCATTTCTTTCATGGTTTAAGAGTAGTAATCAAAAATACAAGGTTTTTGGATCTTGGTTAATACAAGAAAGAGTCAGAACTTGAAGCATTGAGTTTCATGACTTTGGAGATGTGTTTGTATTCAACAAGTCTTTTGTTGTACATGGGAGAAAATAGAAGGCATAGTTTTTAGTGAGTATTTGCAAGAATAGGATTTCACAAGTCATTACATTGCATATGCAGAGAATGTAAATGTGCTTTGCTCTATCCCTTCACTTGGTAACTGCAACACAACACTTAGTTGTTCCATGCCTCTGCTATTTAAAATTCTTTACCTTTTTTGGTGTTTTGGGTACTAGATTCATCCTTTGAAATTCTTACTTATTCTTTAATTCTTAAAGAAAATATTAGGAAATACAGGAATATAAACTAATAATCTTGGCAAAGCATGTTCATTGGCAACTTTTGGTTTTTGTTTTGTTTTATTTTCTTACGTGATGCAGTGCTCTGGAATTTAAATGTAGCCTGCATAACGATCATGAACATTTAAATATGAAGAACCTTAAAATGTCAAGTATCTCTGCCAGTTAGATTTTGCCTGAGGTAATAGCATATGAAGAACAACTGGAATCTTGATGTGTAGTGTGTGTCACTTGGGAGAAATGATAGCCTCAGAAATAAGAAGAAAAAGTAATAAGTATGAACAATGGAAAAGGGGTCAGGGACTAAATTAAATTAAAATATTCCCTAGAAATCCTGAAATTGTACCATAGGAGTCAAGAACTTTTTTTTCTTTCTTATGTAGGTTTTTGGCTTCTGAGAACATACCAAATTATATTTAGCCTCTAGATTTATTCTACTACTTATGCAGACTTAGATTTGGGTTTCTTTTGTTTCTTTTAAAATATGGTAATTTATAAGAGGAAAGAGAAATTGACATTAGTGCTAATGTTTTGCAGAAATAAATGTAGTTTATACACTTCTAATCAAGCTTTATTTGTGACACTATCTCTCAAGTATTTACTAGAGCTCCATGTGCTCTGCCTCCATAGAGGGAAAGAGTATACTCTTCCCTGAATTTATTATGTTTGTAATAGTTAACATTTATTGATCATTTATTACACACCAAGTAATATTCACAGTTTTTCATGGTCTTAATTTTTCATTTAGCCTCACAGCAGTGTGTTAAAGTAGATGCTTTTGGAATCCTTGCTTTAACTTAAGGAAAAAGAGGCACAAATGATGAAATAACTTGCCCACCATCAAAGTACCGCTGTGTAGTGAGCAGGTGTTCAAGGGCCATCTCTTAGGCACTGTGTGCTATTAACTGGAAGGAGTAGCTTGTATTTACCATCCTTGCGGGCCTCTTTTCAAGAGCTTGCTGCTACTAACTTCTGGCTAGTAACTTAGAATTGAGGAATACCTTTACTTTATGAAGGAAGGGCTTCCCCTAAGGAGTTTTGGTATAAATGTGAAGAAAGAGACTGAAAACCAAGAATAAGGATTATAAATCAAAAACCTGGTGTTTCTGTCTCCTGAGGTCTGCTGCTCAGGGAGACCCCAGGCCTGAATCAGCAACCTCACATATTTGAACTTGGGACTAAGATCAGATGACAGTGACCTATGTAAGCTACTGAAGGAAGGCTGGTTTTTTTTTCCTGTTTTTTAATGCTTAGGTGAAAGAAAAGGAAAAGTTAGAATATGATTTGAACCTCTGCTTACCTTCCTGCCCTTGCTTACGTTAACTTTATATTTAGAAGGGCAACTTCATAATCTGGGGGGGGGGGGGTAACAGAACAGTACTGACACTAGCCAAGCTAGATCAGCATCACCAAGTCCTTTGGAGAATACAGTTGTTTGGTACAAGCATCAGCTTCACTTACTCCCTTGGTTTCTTTTGTTATAAAAAGAAACATCTACATGTCTGCTCTGAGCCTCACTTCCTGGGCTAGAGAAATGGGGGAGCCCTCCACTTCTGAACAACAGAGTGGTAGTCTGGTCATAGCCTTGAAACAGAGACATCAGTCTTCTGGATACCTTCTTGCACAGAAAGCTATTTGTTTACGTTGGCATACAAACTGCATTCGTCCATTATTTGTGTTGTTTCATTTTGTTACAGAATAGACTGAGATGATTTGTGTTTAGAAAGCACTCAACTAGCTGTGAAGTGGGCTGTCACACCTACATGTTGACTTGTTATTGACATGATTTCTTCTGCTTCAGCCTTAGGATCAGCAGGAAAAGGAAGCCGACTGCCAGATCTAGGATCTGACTACAAACCTCCAATGAGTGGTAAACCCCTCTCTAAGACTTTTTTCAGCTTGCTACAGACATTATGGCAGTTTTGCTTAAATTTTTCAAATGTGTTTTATAGCTTCAGTGTTGGGTTATGGCATGTTGATGTAGTGTTTCATTTAGCAGATCTAGCTTTGACCGTTTTGCGGCAAATGTTGCTGAATTACTACTGGAAGCCTAGTCATCATAGAATCTTGTTTCTCCATGTAGCTGGCAGGAGACAAGATTGATGCCTAAACAAACCATCTGTTCCCTACTATCTCCAGAAAAGAGTTGGGCTTTCAAAAATTAGCCCTCTGGTAGCATTACCCATCACAAGCCAGAGAACTGCTTCAGAATCTCAACATCTCCGTTACTTATTTTTGAATTTTAGGGGGGAAAATTCTACTTTTTTACCATTCTGCAAGCTAGTACCCTCAGTTGAGTAACACTTCCTTCTTGGTGCTGTAGACATGGTTAAGAGCAGAGGACCCGGGTTCATTGCTCAGCACACACATGGTAGCTCACAACTGTCTGTAACTCTAGTCCAAAGGTATCTGACATCTTCTTCTGGCCTCCTTGGGCCCTGTGTGAATGTGATGTACAGACATACATGCAGGCAAAACACCTGTACACATTAAATAAAAATAATTTTGTTTCTTAAAAGGCCTTTTCCTTCTCCACAGAATGTTACTCAGCATTTCTGAGTTACTTTCATACTTAAACTTACCACTGCTCCTACACTCCGGGAATTAAGGAGAACAGACTGCATTATTCCCAGTTGATATAGTAAGAAAATCAGTGGAAAAGCGGTGTGTCTGAGGCCACCTGCTAATTCTGGCATAAAACCAAAATTCAGACCTCTGTCTTCTGATTGCGCTTTTTTCACTGTCACATGAGCCTAAAATGCAGGTGATTCTGTGCCAGCTCTAAGACCCCAGGTGGCAAAATGTCCAGCAGTAGTCACTAGACTTGGTTCTCACCGTCCCATCATCTCTTCGTCATAAGCATGGGGGTACAGTGAATAACTTCGTGTACTTCAGCTGTCTGTCTAATGCCCATGCTTTGGGGAAGTCAGCTGACGTTTAGAAGAACCAGACACACTTGAATGCTTCCAAAAGTTTTATACTACCAATGTTTAGAATTTTTTTTCTTCATGCATTTGTTGCATTTTGACTATAGACAGTATAAGTGTCAAGACTGTAAGGAAGTAATTTTCCTCTGTCTTTTCTTTCATTTAGATATCCACTTGTACTTTGTATTTTGAAGGTTCAGACTCTATGGCAAACCATAGGAGGAAGAAAGTAAAAAGGCAATTGATAGAAAATTAGGAAGGCTTTATAAAAGAGATATTATCTATTCCATATCTTAAAGGGTACATAAAAGATTCAGAGCTGGAGAAATGGCTCAGTAATTAAGAGCACTTCTTGTTCATGTAGTAGATTGGAATTTAGTTCCCATCATCTAGGTTGTATGGTTAACAGTCACCTGTATCTCCAGTTTCAGGAGATCCGGTGCCCTCCTCTGGCCTCCACAGGCATTCACACACACGTACACAGACACTCAGATACAAACACATAACTAAAAATAATCTTTAGAGGAAAAAGCCTGCTACATGTCAAGATGGGCATCAGACGTTCTGGGAAGCACCAACAGCACATGCAAAGGCATAGCAGCATCACCTGCTTTCCTTAGGGCCCTGCTGCCTGGGGGTAGAGTGGAGTGTACACGTAGGTTAGAACTAGCCTGACAACAGCCCAGATAGCAATGCTAAGAAATCTGGACTTTTTCCTATAAATCACATATGTAGAGTGTCTGACAGTACTGATAAACTAAGACTGCCATTTATCAGTATCTGCTATTATTAGTCTGAGAACCATGAAGAATTGATTGAGAGCTAAGAAGATGAAATCGGGGGAAAAGGAAACTGTTCCAGTAATCCAGGACAGACATATAGAAATACATGTAATAATGATCTCAGCAAGAGTGTTGACAGCCCCTTTGATGGCCCCTTCTTACTCCTAGAAACTTTTGTCTGACTCATAACATTAGAAGTTAAATCCAAATAAATAAAAACTTATTTGTGTTGAATGCAGAAAAGAAATACTTTCACCTCTGGTGTTCTTCATGTCCCAGATTCCCTAGCTTTTGGTTTGCTAGGTTGTCCCATCTTGCAAGAATCTAGCACAGTAGCTTAGTATTTCTGTTGATAGCAGCATTAAGTTAGCAGTATGGTTAATTTTATTGGTTCTAGTACTGTAGTCTTTTCCAAATATAAAAATGTTATCTCATTGAAGGTCAGTATTTACAGTGTAAATTATTTGCTTAAGTTTTTCTTAGAAATGAAAGATAAAAATGATTGAACCAAATGTAAAAGAATAAGCTCTTAAGCCATTCTAAATCAGCCTCAGATTTAGCACTGTACTTAAATGTCTGTAAAATCATAGAGTCGAAGTTGGAAGGTCAGATAATCCAGTGTTGTTGGAAGGGATTCCCACACAACGAGAAAAGTTTTGATTTAGAAACCTAGCACTCCTTTTATCAGCTAGACTGGTTGCTGGCAAGCCCTGGGATCTGCCTGTCCCTATCCCACCAGTACTGAGGTTATAATTGTATTCCACCATGTCTAGTTTATTTGTGGGTGCCAGGGATTTAGACTCAGGTCAAAGCACTTTACCCACTGAGCAGTCTCCCCAGCCTTCTTGATAAAAGTTCCTTCTACAACATCCTACTTCTTAATTACTTTGTTTCTGGCTAATTGGTTGATTAGTTTTTGAGACAGGAGCTCATTCTATAACCAAGTGTAAGACCGGAATTCACTGTGTGACCCAAACTGGACTCAATTTACTGCAGTCTTCCTGCTTCAGTCTTCAAAGGGTTGGCGTTATAGGCATGTGCCACCAAACAGTCCAACAGAAATTCTAGTGCTAAGCAAGGGTCACCTCTGCCATAACGTTCTTTGGGATTAGGGACCAAGAGTTGATAAAGATGTTCCATCTCTAGCTGAGCATTCATAGTTGCTTATTTGTAGCACTTTGAATAGTAATGCATCTCTTCATTGACTTCTATACACTGCAATGAGAGATTTAGCCCACCGAAGTTGGGAGGAACACAAACTTCTAGTCCTTCTAGTTTCTGTTCCCTCCCTCTAGAGCAGCAATTCTCAACCTCTGGGTCACATCCCCACAGGGATCACTTATCAGATATCCTAAATAGTAGATATTTTACGTTACAATTCATAACGGTAGTAAAATTACAGTTATGAAGTAGTAATGACATAATTTTATGGTTGGGGATCACCACAACATGAGGAACTGCCTTTTAAAGGGTCACAGCATTAGCATTAGAAAGGTCGGGAACCACTACTCTGCTGTGTCTTCCCTCAGGCCTTTGTATGATGAGATCCTTTCGTCTAATTATAAGCTCAAAAGCCATTTCTAAGAGAAGCTTCTTTAAAAAAATTATTAATACAGTTATGCAGATGAAAACAAGTTGAATTTAGAGTCCAGATTGTGTGTTCTAGAAGCTGTTTTCTGCATGGCTGTCCACAGGGATATGCAGGTGCAGGCTCCAGGCCTTGCTTCTCCAACATTGTGGAAAGAAAGAGACCTTACACTTGAGGCAGAGCCACATTAGATTCAGAAAAGCTTTTCAGCTACTCAGTCTAAGTGAGCCACACAGTCACTCTGCAGTGTAGCACCTTTCCCTGCTTTTGTCATAGCATGCTTAACTAGAGTTTCATATCTGTTTATTGCTGTGCCAACCTTCCACCCCCAGCATTTACATCTTTGCTCTTCACTGTTGCATCTTGAATACCTACAATAATAACTGGCACATAGTAACCGCTCAATAAATAATTGTCTAAATAATACATACATCTAGACCTGCTTCCTGCTGAAGTAGAATAAGGAAATTGTATTGTCTGTATGATTATGAAAAAAGATTAGTTTTCAAATAGTGATTTTGTAATTTCGGGCATCTGTATGTTAAGGAAAACTTTTTACTTTATAGGAATATGCATTTTATATGATTTTAAAAGCAAAAAAATACCCCAAAGAATTTAGAATGGTGATTGGGGGGGGGGGGGGTTACATACATGGTCCATGTAGAGGCCCAGGTTCTGTCCACACTTTAAGACAGGGTTTCTCACTGGGCTGCAACTCACAGAGTGGGCTAGGCTGACCAATCTCTGTGCTCCAATGTCCTGCCTACCAGAGCTCAACCTGCCTTGCTTCCCCAGCACTGAGATTATAAGCTCGTGTCACCATGCCCAAAGGTTCTGGGTATGGCACCCAGGAACTCACACTTCTCTGCAGCTCAGCATGGAGCTTTTAAAAATGAATCTGCACATCTTACAAGACACCAGAGAGGCAAGACCTCTGACATACTTGTCAGAAAGTATCTGAACCTTTGAGCTTTGGAAGCTCTACCATGTCAGTACCCTTGAAGGTTTCCACTAAATGCTATTCTTTGAGCAAACCTCTGTGCTAATCCCTGAAGGTGTGGGGGGAGCAGACTCTCATATCCCTAGGAACTTAGAATCTAGAAATAATTTCCTTGAGTGGCACGTTATGTGGAACTCTGATAGCTGGTATGAAGGAAGTTCCCATGAAATACCTTGGAATGCTTTAATAGCCTAATTGAATGTATATTTTTTAATCACCTAACAAATTAACAGGTGTACCATTTTCCCTGTGCAGGCAGCAACAGCCCTCATGGGAGCCCCACCTCTCCTCTAGACAGCAATATGCTGCTGGTCATCATTGTCTCTGTTGGTGTCATCACCATTGTGGTGGTTGTGATCATCGCTGTCTTTTGTACCCGGCGCACCACTTCTCACCAGAAGAAGTAAGGATCCCTAAAATGTAACCCATAAACTTGTAGTATATCTTTTTTTGACTTTTTGTTTGTGTTTTGCTTCTTATGTGTTGCTTATGTTTTTAGAGTGATGCAAAGAATTAAAAAACATAAAGTACATGAAAGGCCACTTTAAATGCAACAATGCCCCTACCATGGGAATGTCTTAGGGAATATGTATATTATGCAAGGTCCCACAAGATTTTAATGGAGCTGAAATATTCCTGCCATCTACTGAACACAAAGTTGAAGAGACAGGAGAAAAAGAAACCATGGGAGGAGGAAGAGAAAGACCTACCAAGAAATTTAGTTAAGGCTTAACAGGCTTTTGTGAGCCTCAACACGCTCCTGAAAAAGTTTGAAAAGTGAGTGGGTTTAGGAAACTTGCTCAGCAGTTAGGAACATGTACAGCTCTTGTAGTGGACCCCAGTTCTGTTCCTACTTTGGGTGGTTCACAGCCATCTGTAACTCCAGTTTAAAGGAATCTGACACCCACTTTTGGTCTCTGCAGAAGTGTACACATAATTAAAAATAAAATGTTTAAAAATATCTTCCCCTATCCCAGACCAAAAATGTTGCATCTACAAGCAGGAATATCCATGGTGTGCTGTTTATAAATAAAAATTCTGTTTTATAATTCAAATTCTGTTGAAGAAAGGAGATAAACCAAACAGCCCACCATAGACATTTCTGAGTAGAGAGACCTGATCAGGAAGTGGGGCAGGTCCTCAGAAGGGCATCTAGAAGAAGGCACTGTCAATCATAGGAGACCACACAGTAGCATACATATTGTTTTCTGCAAAGACCTTCCAGTAGGCCAAGATATGGACAATGGATGTACAAGACAGTGGCATCAAAGATCTGATTCTGTGTACAGCCTAGGCTGTATGTTTGTGTCCTGGTGTTTTATTGTTATTTTTATTTTATTTTTATTTTATTGTTATTTTTAGTTATGTGTATGTGTATCTATATGTAGGTATATGCACAGAGACCTCAGATACTTCTGGAACTGGAATTATAGGTGGTTGTGAGCCAACCCACAGTAGTACTGGGAAGCAAATTCAAGTCCTCTTCAAGAGCAGTTTATTCTCTTCTGAGCCATCTTTCCAGCCTTGTGTCTTATTTTTTTTTAACAATAATAGCAGCAAAAAAATGTTTACAAAGCTAAAAATATGGGCTGGGGAATGTGGTTCAGTGAGTAAAGTGCTTAAAATGCAAACATGACCTGAGTCAGCAGGACACATCTCTGACTCCAGTAGAGTGGAGTAAAGGGGATGACAGAGTTCTCAAGCTTGTTGGGTGGCTAGCCTTGCCATCTGTGAAAGCTGAGGTTAGTGATAGACCCTGTTTAAAAAAATACAGTGTAGCGTATAGAGGAAGACACCAGGTATCAATCTCTGGATTCTATACACACTTGCACACATATATGAAAGAAATGAAAAGTAAAACATTGAGTTGTTAAAAATAAAACTTTAATGGGATGAAGAAAAAAATCTTTTTACCGCAAAAGCCAGAAAGCACATCTGTATATGTACGCAGCAAGCAGACCACATCGAGTTTCTAGCAGACCTACAATAGGCTATTTCATAGCCTGTGTGTCAGCCAAGGTGGAAGAAACTATGAACTTATATAAAATATTATAGCTCATAATTTTAAAAAAATTGAAACAGGATCTCACTGTGTAGTCTTGACTGGCCAATAACCTGCTGTATAGACCAGGCTGGCTTTGAACTCAGAGATCCACCTGTCTCTGCCTCAGGTGCTGAGATTAAAGGCTTATGTCACCATGCCCAGCTAATGTATTTATTTCCCATACATAGGACAGGTAATATGCTCCCTTGTAACTGCTTTTTGAATTATTTTATGTCAAATAGGTTATGTGATATTTTAAATCTCTCTTGTCAAATAGCTTTCCATAGTTTATACTTACAGATCTCTTCTAAGACAAGAATGGCTCCTTTACCTAGGCCTCTTGTCTGCTTTTGAGTATAGAAAACTTTTTTCTTAAAAGCCTGAAAAACAACTTTTTTAGAATGTTTCTGCAGGTTTCTGTATTTTGTGCTTCTTTTATCTATCTATATGAACTTGCTCTTATATTTAATGTTAGTATTTTGGGGATGTTTAATAGTATATAAAAAGCAAAATTAAGCCAGGCGGTGGTGATGCACGCCTTTAATACCAGTACTCGGGAGGCAGAGAGAGGCAGCAGATCTCTGAGAGTTTGAGACCAGCCTGGTCTATTAAGACAGACAGACACAAATAAACACTCACAATAAAGAGTTCCATGGTGCTTTAGAAGGAGTTAAAATTCAAAGTAGATAAAAAAATAAATAAGAGGGTCTTCAGACTGAAACAAGGAAAATAGGTTCTGTATTCTGTATTTGAATTTGCAAGTCCAACAGATTTGGGTCCCTTTGTTTAAAATAATTGCATCAAATCTTTGCAGCACTGCCCCTCAACTCCCCTTAAGCTGCTTCTGGGTGTTCTATTAGCCATTGAAAATATAATGAGTCTTTCTTGTTCCTTTTCTTC
Organism: Arvicola amphibius; assembly: GCF_903992535.2. Taxonomy (NCBI): domain Eukaryota; kingdom Metazoa; phylum Chordata; class Mammalia; order Rodentia; family Cricetidae; genus Arvicola; species Arvicola amphibius. The sequence goes on along the minus strand of NC_052049.1, from coordinate 127,215,462 downwards.
CTCTTTAATACTTGAAGTACCTCTTGTTCAGGTAGTGGCTTTTATAGCAATTTAGTGTCAACATCAATAAAGAGTTTAAAGTTTAGGCCTTTGTTGTTCTTCAACACGTTTTCTCTAGTTCCCTGACTCTCCACAGATTGCCCAAGATTCTACTTCAAGAAGAGAGAAGCTGTCAGATGATGTATTAGTGTATTTTGTGTTTCTACATTAAAATTCCTGAGGGTAGGCACTTCGTAAACAGCTTTATTTGTTTAAAGATTCTGGTAGTCTGAACGGTCTAAATAGCATGGTTCTGGCATGCTGGTGAGGGTCCCTGGCCACAGGATGGCAGAGAAACAAAAAGTTATATACAAAAGAAGATCCCAGGAATGAGTACCAGATTCCACCACAACAGCCTATTGTTTAGGAGCTATTCAAGTCCTGTGAGAAGTACTTAGTCTCCTCCAAGGTGATGCCCCATTGACTTAATTTCCTCCTACTATGCTCCATCTCTTAAAGATTCCATTACCTCTTATTACCACTAAAGAGGTTTCCAGCACATAATTTTGTGGGAGACAAACCACATCCAAACTGTAGGAGATGAGCGAGCTACTTCTTCATATCACCATCTAACCAAAACTTTCTGAATAATTTTTTTGGTATGTTGAGGCAAGGTTTTGCAGCAAGCTGGCCTCAAAGCTAAAACTCTTACTTCGCAGCCTCCAAACTGCTAGCATCACAGGTATGTGCCACTGTGCCCAATGATTTTCAAGCTTTCAGATTAGGAATGCTCAGCTTATAATGATTGTACATATGACACAATGGTCCTGTAAGGTCACATCACCTAGTGACAGAACAGCCGTGAAGGTGTACTCTGTAATTCACCAAACAACATGAGGGATTTATTTCTCCCTATCTTAATCATATGTGACTGCTAAGTAATTGCTATACAAATGGTTTTTACACTATTTCTTCAAGAGTGACAAGGAAAAGTTCACATTCAGTGAAATATAAAAGCAATATATTTACAACCTGAAGTTGGTTGAATCTGAGACTGAAACACAAGTATGCAGGTCCACTGTATTTGTTTCTACTAGCTTGGAGTCTTTTTTTTTTCTTCACTACATGTTGAAGCTTTATTTGTCCTTTTTCTCCCAACCATTTCAGCACAGTTGCTCTTAGTAGATTACACACATTTCCTCAGAGCCTGAGTCAGGACCTCCTCTCTTCTCCAAGCCCTTCCACGTGACCTCATGTGCCTCTGTGGTTTCATCTACTCTATGCTTCCCAGAAACTATTTCTATTTACAGCCAGGCCTCTTTCTTATGAGTATCAGACACACACACCCTGTTGCTTCTTTCACGTTTCTTCTCTAAACTCAGCGAGTAGCTTGGATGTGAATATGCCTACTTCTATAGGCTCCTGTGTTTGAACACTTGGTCCATAGCTAATGGCTCTATTATGAAGGATATGGATCCTTGTTGGAGGAAGTGTTCCCTGAGAGTTAGCTTTGAGGATACATAGCCCAGCCCTTGTACACAAGAAGTGTCTCTTCCTTTCTACTTACAGGTGCAGTGTGACCAGCAATTCTCTGCTGGCCATGGTGGGATGTACCCCTCAAATTGCAAACCCTCCCTTCCTTAAATTGCTTCACACCAAATAGCAATGGAAAAAGTACCTAATAAACACATGTCCAACCCAAAATTCCTTGCGTTTTCAGTAAAATTTCTTCTAGTCTACTATTCCCAGTGTAAGTGGCCTGCGACAGAAGCTTTGGCCTCACCATTTACTTCTTTTTCTTCTTTATCTGAACCCAGTCTGTGTTCACCCCTCACTCTATCATTTCTGACTCCTAAAAACACCTTTCAAATCTGCCTCTTCCACTCCCACTGCCACAGGCCAGCACTGATGGACTCTCTCCTGCCTCCACCTCACAGGCTCATTCTTCACAACATGGTAGGGATAAAGTTTTAACTCAAGATTGACCTTATTCTCTTGTTTAAAACCATTAAATTATTTCTCCTTTCTTATAGAGGGAAGTTCATATTCTTAGTACTGCTGTAAAAACTGTTCACGATCTGGTCCTTGGCTGCCTCCTGAGCACTGTTTCCCATCATTCTCTTCATGGCTCACCCTGTCATCACTCAGGACTTTACAGGATCCCCCTAGTAGACAAGGCTGCTGCTCCACTGCAGGGCTTCGGCATAAGCTGATTTCACCACCTGGAATACACATGCTGTCCCTGTTATGTCTCAGCATAAAAGTCACTTATTCTGCACATATTCCCCGTCTACCTAAGCTCCAACTATTAAGATTAATACTTGGCATTTCGGTAAACTCAGAGCATTTAAAAATAGTTTGGTGTCGTTTTTCTCACTTGATCAAAAGTGCTGAGGACACAGCAGTGTAGCACAGGATCTGACAGGAACAAGGTGACTGGGAAAGTGAGTGAATGAGTGAAGGAAGGCACCACAGCCTAGTGGAGACTGCTGTCACATTCTTGACGCCACCTGGTGGGGTCCTAGAAAATTACTCCCTCCATCTGTTGGGCATTAATTTTTACCTTTTCTTGTTGTATTTTTACGTCTTGTCCTTTCTCTGTCTAGTGGAAACTTGTAGAGGAACCTTCTGCTTTAGAGGTTCTATTTTTAAATGCTAGCTCACTCTCTTAGTTAAAAAAAAACAATATTCAGATATGCTCTGACATAGTATCCAAATAATATATGAACAGACAAAACCACATTTACTGTTTCCAGAAATAATTGTCTCTGATTTTTGTTGTTGTTGTTGTTGTTGCTGCTGTTTGTTTCCATTTCTGCCTTTGTTTAAAGTATCTCTCAGGATACTTTAAAGAGTTTATTGTTTTATTTTAGGTTGAAGTATTTTTTAAATATTTATTTATTTATTATGTATACAATATTCTCTCCATGTGCATGCCTGAAGAGGGTACCAGGCCTCATTACAGATAGTTGTGAGCCACCATGTGGTTGCTGGGAATTGAACTCAGGACCTTTGGAAGAGCAAGCAATGCTCTTAACTGCTGAGCCATCTCTCCAGCCCCAGGTTGAAGTATTTTTTTGTTTTGATTGGGGATTGCATTTAGGATTTCCCAGTGCTAAACATATACTCTGCTTCTCAGCTACATTTCCAGTCCCTCTTTTTACTTTTTATTTTGAGAGTAAATCATGCTAACTTGCATAGACTGCCCTTTAACTAGGCCAGGCAAGCCTTGACTATTTTATATTCCTGCCTCTGCCTCCTAACTAGTTGGGATTATAGGCCAGTGACACCATACCTAGCAGAAAATCAGTTTTAATGACATAGTGCTTTGACAAATATGTTCAAAAGAAATACATTTTAAGGACTACTCTTAATTCTGTGCCTAGGAAACGAGCTGCCTGCAAATCAGTGAATGGTTCCCATAAGTATAAGGGCAACTGCAAAGACGTGAAGCCCCCAGACCTATGGATCCATCATGAGAGACTGGAGTTGAAGCCTATTGACAAGTCTCCAGATCCAAACCCTGTCATGACTGATACTCCAATCCCTCGAAACTCTCAAGATATCACACCAGTCGACAATTCCATGGATAGCAATATCCATCAAAGGCGGAATTCATACAGAGGTACTGTTTCCACTTTTTAAGGTTACCTAAATTTGACAATTCCGGTAAGAGGTTAGTTTTAACGAAATGTATATTGCAGGCACACATCTTTAATCCCAGCACTCGGGAGGCAGAGGCAGGCCGATTTCTGTGAGTTCAAAGCCAGCCTGGTTTACAGAGTGAGGTCCAGGTCATCCAGGGCTGTTACACAGAGAATCGCTGTCTTGAAGGAAAAAAATGTTTATCTTGGGTTTTTTTATTTTTCTTCAGTATTTGATGAGCAATAGCTAGCTGTTATAGAAAGGAAGAGGTTATGCATCATTTAAGAGCAGCCTTCTAGATATTTTTAAGTCTCTCATCAGGCTTTAGTCGAGTATTTGAGGGATCTAATTCATGTGTGTGCATTGAGCTGTGTCCTTTCCTTTGGACTTCACCTGTCACTGTGGCGTTCAGAACCTCTGTGATAAGGATGCTTATACACACATCTCACTGAAGTACAGTGTGCACCATCATATCATCTTTTTTGAATCTCAGCAAAAATTTGCTTAATGCTACAAATCTAAATTCCTTGGCTTGGTACATTGTGAATCGCGAAACCTTCAGTGGAAATGTGTTACTGTTGAGGCTGCTCAGAGGCCTAGGGCGTACACTTACTACTAACCTCCATATTTATATCTAGGGCACGAGTCAGAGGACAGCATGTCTACACTGGCTGGAAGGAGGGGAATGAGACCAAAAATGATGATGCCTTTTGACTCTCAGCCACCTCAGCGTAAGTAGAAGCATCTCTCTTCCCCCCACTGCCACCAGTCTTCCATGTCATGGTGGGAAATAGCTATGAGTAGTCTCTTTAACTTCTCTTCATTGCAAGATACAGATCAACTGACAATATTGTGACACCTTACAGGAAGAAGAAGTACCAAAGTATTGTATTTCATAGTAAATGTTATTCTTGAGCTAGAAAAGATGGCTCAGTGCTTAAGAACACTGACTACTCTTCCAGAAGATCCAGGTTTGATTCCCAGTGCCAACATGGCGGCTCACAACTATCTGTAACTCCAGTTCCAGGGAAACCTGACACCCTCTTCTGACCTTCACAGACACCAGCCATATGCATGGTACACATACAGGCAAAACATCCATACACATAAAAATTAAATATTCTTGATAGTAACATGTTTAAGTTATGGATAGATTCAAAAGCTAACTTTGCAGCTAGCAGGATGGCTCAGAGAAGAGCAATGCTTATGTGCAGGTCTAAGAACTTGAGTTGGTTCTCTGCTTCCCGTGTGGTAGCAAGAGAAAAACCAACTCTCAAGAATTGTTCTCTGACCTCTCCACCTGCACAGTAGCACATACATTCTATAGCACATGTATGCCTACACACGCAAGATCATTTTTAAAAAAAAATAAATTCTGTCCTCTTCCAGGAGAGACAGGAAAGCATCTCCTGATACTGCAACTGGGCTTTGCCAAAAGTCATGCATATGATCAGTACTGATAGCTTGATAGATTCATACTTCATTTTGTCAAGCAGTTATGTTACTAGAACTCCTTTCATAATAGTTGAAATTAAAAATAAGTAATGTTAGTATTGAGAATCAAAAGAGAGGAATGTGCTGAAGAGACAGCCTAGTGGTTAGAGCAGAGGACCAAGTTCAGTTCACAGCACTCTTATCAGGTGGCTCACAACCAACTCTAATTCCAACTTCAGAGGGACTTTTCACCGCTGGCCTCTGTGAACATCGCACTCATGTGCACAGACCAAACATACACAACTTAAAGTAATAAAATTAATCTTCTTAAAAATCAAAGCCGGGCGGCAGTGGTGCACGCCTTTAATCCCAGCACTCAGGAGGCAGAGGCAGATGGATCTCTGTGAGTTCGAGGCCAGCCTGGTCTACAAGAGCTAGATCCAGGACAGGCTCCAAAGCTACAGAGAAACCCTGTCTCAAAAAAAAAAAAAAAAAAAAAAAAAAAAAAAGTGCCAAGCATAGTGGTAAATACCTGTAACCCCAGCACTCAGGAGACTGAGTCAGAATGGATTTCAAAGGCAGCCTGGGCTTCCAGTCAGATTCTGTCTCCAGATCAGGGAAAGATAAAGATGAGTCAGCATTTTCAGTCTATTTTGTCCTTTCCCGTGCTTCTGTTTCAATATAAAAAGGCCTTTCAGATTAGCTGGCAGTGTGGGTCTTTCAGTTAAGAGACTATATAGCCACATCACTCAAATGATGAGGTTAACCAGCTCTGAATGTCCTACACAGGCACCGATGCCATGGAATCCTCTACTTGGAAAAGGTCTCATCCACACTTCTCATGGAACCTCCAAGCGTGCACGTTTGTCTTCCCTCACTCACACACCCTCACAGTGCACAGCCAGAGAAGACACTAGATTGTAAAGGGAAATCAGCTCTGAAAGAATAAGGCTGTATCAAAATAAGCAGTTTTTACAAGTAACTTAAGCTTAATGTCCATAGCAGGAAGAATGACTTACACTTAGAAGCATACAGGGGAAAAACATATTTTATGTGTTTTAATAGGTTTCCTATGTAGATACCTCCAGTTTAAAAAAAAAAGAAGAATCTACTTCCCTTGTTTTTGTTTTTTACTTATAAGAAGATGGTAATTTAGCTGGGCGGTGGTGGCGCACGCCTTTAATCCCAGCACTCGGGAGGCAGGGGTAGGTGGATCTCTGTGAGTTCGAGACCAGCCTGGTCTACAAGAGCTAGCTCCAGGACAGGCTCTAAAGCTACAGAGAAACCCTGTCTCGAAAAAAAAAAAAAAAAAAGAAGATGGTAATTTGAGTGCTCTAAGGGCTCAGTTTCTTCCTGAACTGGCTTATTTCTAAAACTTAGAAAATAGATTTATTTAATATGTTAAAGAAAAAAGATACAATTCTAGTTGCAATCATTTTCTCTCGTTTGTTGATTTTGGTTTGATGAGGAAGAAATACGTATGAATACACAGTAGTATGTAATTTGTGCCCAAATAGTTGGGTAGTTGTTAGAATCTTTCATTCAAGAATCTGAAACCCTGCCGGGCGGTGGTAACACACAGCTTTATCCCAGCACTCAAGCGGCAGAGGCAGGAGGATCTCTGTGCTCTGTGAGTTCGAGGCCAGCCTGGTCTATAAGGCTAGTTCCTGGACAGCTAGGGCTGTTACACAAACAAACACTGTCTCGAAAGACAAAAAGAGAAAAAAGAAAGGAAAAAAAGTATCTAAAACAAGGTGCTGGGGTACACTTGGAGCTTTGAGAGATTCTTTTTGAAACCCACCTAGCAGCTCTGCACCTGGTGCATCCACATACCTTGGTCTGAGAAGCTGAGCAGAGCTAGATGGGCTTGCTGGCATTGGGATGAGGTCAGATCCAAACCCTATGCAGACCCATCAAGTTCTGGTTCAACTAACTTTATTCTATACCAACACATTTACTTTTTATTTATGTATTTGGAAACACGAAATATCATTTAAAACAAAGTCCATTTTGGCTTTCTTTCACCATCTGTCCCTAGAATGCTCTCAGATTGCACATCCTAGGTCAATCTATTTTACTCCTTCCCCACAGCCTGAATTGTGGAAAATACTGATTCTGAAGCATCTCACTTTGCAAACTACTTCTCTTGCCCCAGAGGAGATCTTGATCTGAGAATAATGATCACCCTTCTCAGCTAACTTTAATGGTTGTAATTTATTCCCATGGACCTGCTAGAGCCTCTGGAGAAGAAATGCATCTATTCCATGGTCTGGGGTTTCTCTTTCCAAGGTGATGTTGATAGCTCCACAAAGATCTATGGAGATCCCACATAACAGAAGATATTTTAATAGGTTCCAAAGTGCTAATGCAGTTTGATTATCAAAATTTATGAAAACCTTGCTTAGAAAAGGAGACAGGGGAATCCCTATGTTCCTTGTCTACCGTACCTGCATGTTTGCCTGTTTGGGCAATGTGCAGCTAGTTTCCTTGATCATAAACATTGTTCTTCAGCTGCTCTAAAGCATACCTAAGAAAAATGTATTTTCTGACTCTAGGTGTATTGCTTTTTACTGCTTATATCTCAGGTTAAACAGGAAGCTTTATTAAAGAGGCTTCATAGGAATTTCCATATGGAACCTATACAGAACTTTCTATTCTTTACCTAAATTGAATCTTTAGCCAGAGAAAGGGAAAGGAAACTAGGAACATCATCCATTTATGGCTTAAAATGCTAATGGGTAGACTGAGCCCCAGGCTGGACATAGTAAAAAATGGTGCTGTGCTATTATAATTTATACTTTTATTACTAGATTGAGGTATGATGGTTAAAATTTTTATTTACATTCCTTTTAATGTATTAAAGTTGATTAAACAGCTGCTTACTTATTAATACCCATTAATCAAGAGTGGATGTCATTTTAATTAATTAATTTAATTAATGTTATTTTAGGACAGAAAAAATAATAGAAACATTTGCTTGTGGACTTACATTTTGCGACATTCAGATAGATATTGTAATAGTTGTGTAATTCATATTTATAATAGAAGTATTCAGAAATGCAGATAAGGCAAAGAAAAATACTTCCTTAATCCTGACCCCTGTTCCTATTAACAGAATATACCCCTCAGACTTTCTTATTCTGTAAAGATATAGAATGTGCCTAGAAATGTGTTCATTTGTTTAGTCAAATATAAAATTGATGGCTGATTGTCTAGCCACCTACCACCAAAAAGCCAAAATAAAGATTTGGTTAAATGGGAGGGGGAAGGGTGACTTTTGTCTGTGTCTGTGCAGCATGTTAAGCATCTCTCTGTCTTGTGTTCATTCACAGCTGTGGTTAGTGCCCATCCCATCCATTCCCTCGATAACCCTCACCACCATTTCCACTCCAGCAGCCTCGCTTCTCCAGCCCGCAGCCATCTCCACCACCCAAGCAGCCCATGGCCCATTGGCACATCCATGTCCCTTTCAGACAGGGCCAATTCCACAGGTGAGAGATGAGGATCAAGCCCAGATGTTGAAAGCATTCCAAGAGTTGGCAAGTGGAAATGGGGAAGGACCTGCCGTATATAGAAATTGTCAGTGTTACTTGTTTAACATTACATTTTTGTGATGGATTCAAATTTGTTTTCTGTAAAATCTACTGTATTTTTCTCCCTAAGTTTAAGTACTCAGTGCAAGGTATCATCTTAGTAAAAAGCAGCAGTAACTTGAATTGAGTAAGCTTCTCTTCTTCCAACAAGTCTTGCACCTTTGTCCCTTTTTGCAACTTCATTTTTTTTAATTCTACCATTTGAAAGGGAAGTGTATTGAGAGTGGCTTTTAGAAACCAGTGGTTGCCTTTGTCTCAGTTACTCTAATGTTAGGGGTGTCTGTAGGACAGTCCTTAGGTGTAGGTTATTGCCCTATGGACCAGAGTAAAGAGCATCCAGCAGGCAGCAGAGCCACCTTAGGTTGCCAGTAGACCGAAAATTGGGGGAGGGGAGCACAGCTTCAAAATATAGGAAACTGGAATAACAGTCTTCTGTGTGTCTTAAATGCTTTGCCAGACAAACATGTCCTCGTTTGGAAATCTTAAGACAGAGCTTCATCAGACAGTTTTAAGGAAGAAAGAATGAAAATGAGGAGACAGCAAAAAGAATGGACTGTTTCGATCTTCTAGTTTTAAGCTACAAATCCTAGTAACATCTTAAACATATACCAACTACAATTTTTCATAATTTGAAATTTGCCTGTTAACCATTATTACTGGTTAAAAAAAAACAAAAACAAATGTTGGAAGTTCTGAGAAATGAGGAAAATTCTAGTGAGCTCCATTTTTTAAAGAGCCTCAAAACTTAATATTTAGAAGTTTGAGTCACCACTGCTTACATCTCCCTGACCTCAAATTTTGATCAGTCATTAATACGCCCAGAATACCAATGAAGGTCAGAGCTTTCAGGGCTGTCTGCAGGACTGTCTAGTAGCTCTCGGTGCTGCACTCTACCAGTGTTGTTTCTGGTTTGGATGGTGCTGCTTGAACCCATTCCTAAATTTGGCCTGCCTACTATCTCCTTCCAAATGTAGGTTTCAGATCTACATTAGGAATATATAATTATTCCAGCCAGCTGCATGGGAACCAAAGTCTGTCTTGTAGACACAATGTCATAGAACAATAAGTGCCAGAGTCAACTTTTCAATCCAACCCTGCTCTGAGGAAGACAGTTTTATGTGCCCAGTCACACTTACCATTTTGAAGGCTAAGGAATCTGGCCCACACAATCCTCACATAAGGAACTACATGAGTGTATGGCTAGCTCTCCTGGCCTGATGATCCCTCTTCTCCTTTGTTCTGAACTGGAAGTGGCTTGGGAGTTAGAAGACTGGAAGTTCCCACCAAACTCATCCAAGTATTCTACTCTTGTTGGTGAAGTTCTCTTCTATATATGCTGGGACAGAAAGTGCTCTGGGAAAATAGGGAGAAAAATAAAAAAATAGACCCAGTTTCTAGAAGTGATCCAAGTTCTGTTTTGTATTTCCCCAAGACTTTATGTCAGTAGAGCTTAGACTGTTATTTTCATAGCCTTGAGTTTGAAACTTGTACAGAACTGGAGCCCTGCCAAGTAGTTCCTGCTCTAGGGACATTTGCTACTACTTACCGTGGGGAGAGCACTTTCTGTTTGACAGTTGTGAACTTCGTGTGTTTTTAAACAACTCTGGAAAGTAAGGACCCTTCACCAAAGCAGAAATTTTACAGAGCCTAGTATTTTAGTTAGAACTTAGTGTCTTAGTAGGTCCAAATGATACTGTATCAGAGAGCATCCTCCTTAGAGAATGCAGTGTGCTGGTGCCCTGCTCTGGAGGCAACCCCAGTCTGTGGCAGTAGCTAGGGCTGTGACTCATGTAAGCAACTGAGCTTTCCTTTCTCATTTTCCTGCCATCTCTTTGTTAAAGATAATTGAGGCAGTTAGGCTTCTGTACACAGCTGACCTATCATATTTTCTGTTACCTCGTGTTATGGTCAGAACTTAGACCCATTTCTCTCTCACAGCCTCTTATTTTCCTTCCTAACCAGCTTCTACCTGTGCCTGGATCACAGATGGTGACCAGTAGCTCCCCAGCCACAATGATGGCTGACTTGAACAAGCTGAGAAGTGGCCTCCTCAGCATAGCCTTTAGAGGATGAGAAGTGTATAACCTGGCAAGATTGTTCTAGCCCACTTGGAGTAGCGGTGGGAGACAGCACATGAGTGTCCATTCTCATCTACGTTAAAGAGATGGTCTGTCCTGTCTCCTGAGAGCCCAAGGGAACAGACTGCTTTTTCACAAAGGCAAGGGAGTATGTTAGATTGCTGCAGATGGCTTCTGTGTTGTTTTTAAGACTGAGAACTCATAAAAATCAGAAAAAAAAAAAACTTTAGACTATCTGTTGCAGCCTGTTGCCCAGACTGGTCTCCTTGCCTCTCTTCTGGATGTGATCGTGGTCTGCCCTGTTCACTTTATATGAAAATCTTCCTCAGTCCCTGGCATTGCTGTTTCTGCTTTGCAGAGAGAGACAAGTGACTATGGTATAGAAAGACAAGAAGTAGGTAGCCTGAGAGTCAGAACAGGGACTCAAGCTCTACTCTGTTGGGCCTTACTATGGGTAAGGTAACCTGCTTACTTACCCTCCCAGTACCTCCCAAGTTACTCTGAGGAATAAATATAAAATGCTTAGCATAGAATAAATGCTCAGTGTTCCACAAAAAGATCCTCTCGGAAGGCACTATGTTTCCGATCTTTTTATACATCTCATTTAATACTCAATGAATTATGTGTTTGTCTCCATGTTTTATAGCTGAAACTAAGACTCAGCAATTCAGTGACTTTGCCATATTCACTCATCTAGTATTCCAGAGTAGAGTATAGGACTGGCTGGCTCCAGAGCTGGTGTTCTTCCTGCCCCACTGTGCTGCTCAGGACACTTCTCCCTCTTTGTACCTCTGAGGTTATTGCCTTGGTCTTCCTGAGTCTTCCCTTCTCCAGGCTGACCCTTCCTTTTCCCTTTGGATAAACATGGCATTCATTTGAAATAATCTCCTGCTGTATGTAGACCTCTAGGCTACTGTGAAGCTTTATTGTTGTGTGCCAAAACCATTCAATTGGTGATGATGATGACTGTGCAGTGTCTGAGCACTGGCCTCATCTGCAGATACCACCAAACCCTTGTTGGCAAAGTTAATTCCTACCAGGTATGACCCAGCCTTTATTACTAGACATGGTTGTCTGTGAAAGGCTAGTTTCTAAGACTGTCAATCAGTGAATTAAATTTGAAAATTTTTCTACACTAGTCTTAGGAGCCTTCATATGAACTCCATAATAAGTCCTTTACATCTACAAACTTAGAACTACATAAGTATCTAAGTGAAAAAATTGAAACAGCTGGTTGAAACAAGATTGTTTTAGAATTCTTAGATTAGGCCATCGATTCTTAGCCTTGGCAGTAGTCCTGATCCATGTGTCTTTGAACTAGCACTGATTTCTTCAAGTGCTTATTGAACAGGTTTAGGGAATCCCTTGGAAGTGCCAAAAATGTGTGTTTAATAGTAAAGAAATACTAATGTTTATGCTTTCTTGCTATAGAATCTGTTCGAAATACCCCCAGCACGGACACCATGCCAGCCTCCTCATCTCAAACATGCTGCACTGATCACCAGGATCCTGAAGGTGCTACCAGCTCCTCTTACTTGGCCAGCTCCCAAGAGGAAGACTCAGGCCAGAGCCTTCCCACAGCCCACGTTCGCCCTTCCCATCCATTAAAAAGCTTTGCTGTGCCAGCAATCCCACCCCCAGGACCTCCTATCTATGATCCTGCATTGCCAAGCACACCACTACTGTCCCAGCAAGGTGAGTGAGGAGAGCAGCACTGCTGGAGACCCTCTGGCTCGGGTTTAGGATAGAAGTCTCTCCCCACACCCCTTTTTTAAAGAAAAGAAAAGCAAATACCCTCCAGGTTTTCCTAGCAACTTAGAGAAGCTGTATGTCATTGCCTCCCTTTGGGGAATATGTATGAGCATAAGGTTTTGGTGAGAGGAGCTGAATTTTTAACTGTTTTCCATGTAGACTCCTTAGTGTTAAAATCCAGTGACACAGGTTTGAGCAACAGAGCTGGTCTGTCTAGGCCCCTGAAATCACCTTACTCTAAAAGATGCTACAGGCTAAAGAAGGGCCAGAAGGTCAGGGCTCAAAACCAAGAGTCTCAAGATAGGGAGCGCTCATTGCCATACTTCATAGCTCAGCCACAAACTGGCTATTGCTTATTGTGGTCTGTTGTAACAAGTAAGTCTGTGATTCTCAAATTTTTTAGTCTCAAAACCTCTTCATCTCAAAAGCTACAGAGAACACAAAATAACCTTTTCTGCATATGGAGCATGTCAGTATTTAGCACTAGGAACTAAAACATTTTTCAGCATTTAATTAATTCATTTAAGAGATAAATAGCACATTTTGGGGGAACCGATGTCATTGTCTTAGAGTTTTTCTAACATTGTTAGTACTGATTTGATGGAAGGCAACTGGATTCTCATATCTGCTCCTACATTCATTCAGTCTGCTGTAATCCGTTGTTTTATTTGTTAAAAATCTGTGTTACATGTTAAAGGGGTCCCAAGGATTTAAGTAACACTCACTGATACAGAACAGATTAGATGCTGCCACGATCCAGCTGCTGATCCAACTGCTCCTTCTTCTGGCCCCACTGAGCAAGCAAGCAAGCAAGTGTAGAATAAGAGAGCCCTCCCCTCAGCTTTTAAGTGGTCATGTATGCAGACAAGAGCATACTTTATGGCTTGTAACCCCTAGAAGTCACTGGCTAAAGGGGTTGAAATTGCACAACAGATCTGCCCTCACAGACAGTAGTCAGCAAGCAGCAGCGTACTTCTGCCACCTTTCAGATACTTACAGGCATTCTTTCTTGGAAAGAGGAACTTCTGTTTTTCCCAGACTGGTCTAGAATTCTCAGTCCTCTTGTCTCAGTGTCAGGATTTCAGACACTTGCCACCAAATCCAGTCTGGATATTTTCTGATATGATATGATGTTATGATATGATATGATATGATATGATATGATATTAAAGGTTGGTTTAGAGTGCGCAACCAGTATCAGCCTTGAACTCCACACTCCATTCCACTAGGTGGTGTTGATCTGGCTTGCACTTCAGATGTATAATACTGAAAACACATTGGACATTTGGAAGAAAACCCTCCAAATATTCACATATTCCTTGCATATAAGTTTTCACAGTCAGATGACAAAACAAGTTTTTCAAAATGTTACACTGAAAACTTTGATTTTAACAATGGCGGTATTCATCATTTTCCTTAGTTCATAGCTCACTTATTTCCATTTCTAGAAAATATCTGAATGGCCCATTTGCCAGTCATCTTTAAATGAAAAGTTTTGTTATTACATGCTAGAACTTCATCTGGCAGTTGATCTGTCATGGTACCCTTCTTGAAGACAGTGCCATTTATGGTATACAGCAGGAACATTTACATTTGGTTACACACAGCATCTAAAAGGCATGTAGTTGAGAGTTAAGATTTAATAAAACAAATTTTTACTGCTTCATTAAGTATAATAAGCTGGCTTTTTTTGTTTTTTGTTTGTTTGTTTGTTTGTTTTTTGTTTTTCGAGACAGGGTTTCCCTGTAGTTTCTAGAGCCTGTCCTGGAACTAGCTCTTGTAGACCAGGCTGGCCTCGAACTCAGAGATCCGCCTGCCTCTGCCTCCCGAGTGCTGGGATTAAAGGCGTGCGCCACCACCGCCTGGCATAAGCTGGCTTTTTAAATATAAGAACATGCCCCTGGATGAGTTTACAGTTTATGGCTGCTGCCTTCATTTCTAAGGCTCTAACAGTTTAACCCATGTTGCTGTGTACCCTAAAAAAATAAAAAAATGCAAAACAGGAAAAAGGCAAATGTTACTTTAAGTGACATAATGAATGGCTTTGATTCCCAGGCATTCTGTAACCTTTGAGAACCATTGGGTGAGGATATTAGTTTTCTAAAGGCAGTGGGAGGTTTTCTCTGGCCTCTTGGAGACCCTAGAACCCTCCTTCCATCTTGCTCCAATAACTTTTCAGAGCAGGATCCCTGTGTGCTTCCTTCATATTGACCACATTCAGACCTCTAGTGGACTTCTGAGGTCTGGGGTGCAACCTTAGCCACAACCTGATAATGCCCTTTACCTCTCAGCTCTGAACCACCACATTCACTCAGTCAAAACAGCCTCCATCGGGACTTTAGGAAGGAGCCGGCCTCCTATGCCAGTGGTTGTTCCCAGTGCCCCCGAAGTACAGGAGACCACCAGGATGCTGGAAGACTCTGAGAGTGTAAGTTCATGGGGCCCTCAGCTTAGCCAGGATGACCCAAGGGGACGGCTTGCATGCTTTTGACTGCCTGTACTGTTTTGTGGGCTCAGGTCTTTGCCACCCATAGTTGTAAAGGCATTAATCACCCATTGGGCAGGTGTCCTTGGGGCATCCCCACATTCTGTGGTAATATGCTGTGGGTTTGGTTTGATTTCATACCTGCTCAGATAGGTCTTAAAGTATCTTATCATTCCATCACAGGTAGTCATGCACGTCTTTCAGGTCTGTCCCCTCTGCTTGGTCCCTTCTCATTGTGAACCACACATGTTCCTTCACCCCTGAGCTCCACTCTGTGCCTTTACTGAGGAGGATATTGGAAGAGGAAGTACTTAAGACTGTTTTCAAATCCCAGTAAACACATCTGCATTTCTAGATATGGGGTTCTCTAAAGAGAATGCTTAAGCCCAGAGATGCCAGGGCACACAGACTGTATTGGTCTGGTAGAAATCTAGAAGAGAAAAGCAATAGGGCCTCTGCTTTGTGAGGTCTTGTGGGCTGAGGGGTGTGTGTATGTAGGGAGAAAGGCATTGTGAATTGTCAAGAAATGCTATCTTTCTTAATGGCCTTGAGTATATCCTGCTGCTTCTGACTTTGTTGAGATATCCTGATTTCAGTAGGCCAGCTTTCCAGGGCAGTTTTGGCCAGTCCACTTAGTACTCTGGGCTTTCCTTTCTGGACAGCTCTTCAGGTCACTCCCAGTAATGGTGTTCTCCCTTCTGTAGAGCTATGAACCAGATGAGCTGACCAAAGAGATGGCCCACCTGGAAGGACTAATGAAGGACCTAAATGCCATCACAACAGCTTGATGACCTTCACCTGGACATGACTCCAAGCCTGAGTCTAGAAGTTGGAACTTAACCTTGAAAACAAGGAATTTGTACAGAGTACGAGAGGACAGCACTTGAGAGCAGGAGCCAGCAGACCAGCCAGTGCCTCCACATGGGGCTGGCTCCAGGCACAGCCACCTGCCTTCTCCTGGTCAGCCTGGATGACGCTTTTGTTGAGGCAGCTTCCCTTTGCCTGCTGATAGTCTGCAGGACTGGGCACCATGGGCCAAAATTTTGTGTCCGGGGAAGAGGCAAGAAGAAGTGCAACCTGCCTTTCACTTTGTGGTCACTGGCTGTGTCTTCGTGCTGCAACTGCATCACGTTTATGGAGTGTAGACATTGGCATTTATATGTACAATTTTGTGTCCTATTTTATTTTATCTTAAAGAAAACACTATCAAAAGCCAAGGAAGTCTGTGATGTTCTCCGCAAGCAGTTGACGCTTGATTGCTGGTTCCAGTTACTTATGGAAAGTCATTGACAGTGCAGTTGTTTGACACCATTGATGGGGGTTGGCTTGTTTGGGGTTTTGTTTTTATTTTTTTAATTCTGAGACGTTGCATCCTCTGCCAGCTGTTAATCCATCACTTTGGGGTGGGGGGACGTTGCATTGCTGTTTGTAAGCTTTTTTATTATTTTTTTATTGTAATTATTAAAGGCCTGACTTTCTCCTATCATCACTGTGAGATTACAGATCTATTTGAATGAAATGTAACATTGAAAAGACTTGTTTGTTGCTTTCTGTGCAGATTCAGTATTGGGGTGGGGTTGGGGATTGGGACTAGGGAATGGAGGGGCTGCTTAGGTCCTGTGAATGTTTCTGTCGTTGTACATTGTTCAGAAGCCTGCAGAGAATGGAAGCAGCATCTTTAGTGTCCTTTCTGGCATGTCCATCTTCGTGTCACTACATAGCAACTGGAGTTTTGTTTGAATCTGGTTATAAATTCTTGTACGGTGGGTGGTTTTGATGATTTAGCTGCCCTGGTGTCTTGGTCATGTCCTTTTGGAATGTCCACACTGAGGACCCCAGTGATGTTTTTAGTTACTTGAGTGATGACAAGTAGAACCAGAGCCTGACTGCTCTGAGAAATCAGAAAGCACAGGGTGGAAACCCCTTTGTGCTGCTATCATTGGTTCTGCTTGGAAGGTTGGAAGTTAAGGAAGGAGCTTGGGTTTCTATTCCAAATAGGACTCCTGCTTCTCAGGAGTCCTCAGCCAGGAAGCTCTTGTTTCTGCATTGCAGAGGCTCTCCTGAAAAGCATCAACCGGGATGGGGCAGGATGGTGTGGTGCCCATGAGGCTTCCTCACATGTCTCTGAATGTGATTCTGCAAGGAGCAGAGGACAGAGATAGTGGAGAGAGGGTCAGTGGAAGCAGTCACCTCCCCTATCCCAGCAGCTCAGCCAAACCCCAGTTAGAATGAGGCAGTGGGAGATTCCAGATGTGCTGAGGACGTAGCCACACACAGAAGCCTTTGCCTTTGCAGAATTCTTGTCTTTTTCTTTAAAGAGGTAAAAAGCTGAGGTGTGTGTTTGTCTTTGTTTTTTAATGTTAATATATAATGAAAAGTATAAGACTAACCCTCAGGCGTCTTCTTCCCCAACAAATCCTGGAAGATGGTATAGAAAGTAAGTTGGGCTTGGGCTTTATAGCCAGTGAGATTATTATTCAGACCACCGGTGGGTTCCCTAGCCTACAAACCCTTGAACGTGGGTTATTTTACCCTTTTTACTTTTTAACAAGGTGAACTCTTTGTATGATTTGGGGGTGGGTGGGGTGGATATCTAACTCCTGCTGCTTTTCTAGCTGGTCACAGGATGGCACCAGGAAGGGTTCTGGGACAACCAGTGTGCTTTGGCTGTCCTACAGAAAGCAGTCAGCATTCTGGCCACCTGGAGGCTGGATTCCTCAGAAACTGTCTAGCCTTTGCCCACAGAACACTTTAGATGTTTAGGGCATTCCTTCCCATGAACCCCAACACTTCTGTTACCTCAGGGCCTTGGTACCTGGATACTGCCACAGAATTGCAATGGGGTGGTGGGGGAGGGACATATTTTTTAAAAAAGTAACTTAAAAGTTGGGGGATTTTTTTAACTTCAGAAAATGCAAAGCTATTCTGTATTACACCATTTCATAATTTCATACATGTCTTATATTTTCCTGTGATTCTGGAAACTAAACCATTGTGTGTCTTGTCCTAGTTGAGCTGTAGCTCAGCAGCTTCCTTTGGGAGGGTGTGGAACAAAGGTGTCTGTTGCCTTGCTGTCTGCTCAAGGGGCCCGGAGGACTGCTGGGACTGGGTTCTGTACACACTTGTTTGGCCTTTTCTGTAGTTGATGCTGTAAAAACTCTATGGCTTTTTAAAAACAATTTCATGTTTTTATTTAGTATTGGAAATCCAATACACTTTTTTAATCCAATCAAACTGTGGTCTGGTCAAAAAGTTCTTTCCCTTAAAACGACTTTGGGGGCCCCTGTTCCTAACCTCCAGTTACCTCCCTGTGGTTCTACCTACTGTGGAAGCCCTGTGGCTCTAACTGCTTTGGGGGCTCCTGTTCCTAGCCTCCAGTAACCTCCCTGTGGCTCTAACTGCTTTCGGGGCCCCTGTTCCTAGACTCCAGTAACCTCCCTGTGGCTCTAACTGCTTTGGGGGCTCCTGTTCCTAGCCTCCAGTAACCTCCCTGTGGCTCTAACTGCTTTGGGGGCTCCTGTTCCTAGCCTCCAGTAACCTCCCTGTGGCTCTAACTGCTTTGGGGGCTCCTGTTCCTAGACTCCAGTAACCTCCCTGTGGCTCTAACTGCTGTAAAGACAGGAGTTGGAAATGACAGCCTGGGGAGGGGTAGCAAGTGATCCAAGAAGTATCTGACTACCAGCCCCAAAGATGTGTCTTGCTCCTGTCACCTTCCCGCTGCTGCTACTCTGAGGGACTAGGTAGCCTGAAGAATGACAGATGACACCAAAACCACCCTGAATTATACAGCAGCGGCTGAGCTGGTTTTCCTTGCTGGAGAGACTGCATTTCCTGTGTAAGATTCCTTGTATTCCAGGCCTGGAATAGTGCCCCCTGCCATCTGTTAGCTTGTGACAGAGCGGTGTCCTCCCACCCCTGTGTCTATCTGCTCTGCTGCCATCTTGTTCTTGGAAACCTAGATAGCGCCTACCATCCCCATTAGTGGTGTTGGGTTGGCCTCAGGATAAAGTCGGAGCCCCCAGAGCTCCAAGAATGCCTGTCTGCCCTCACCTCTGGCCCAGTACCAGATGCACTGCTACACCAGCATGAGAAAGCTGCCTGTATGGTTGGTTGTCTCCTCCACAGCCATCCCTTTTCAGCCCCATCGATACCTGAGCTATCCCCTCTGCATCCCTAGATGGCACTCTTGGCACATTTTCCAGAGCTGGCTCTGTGAGTCTTTCTGCAGGCAGGTGGTCTCAATACAGCCAAG
This sequence comes from Arvicola amphibius, assembly GCF_903992535.2. Lineage (NCBI taxonomy): Eukaryota > Metazoa > Chordata > Mammalia > Rodentia > Cricetidae > Arvicola > Arvicola amphibius. Next base: position 127,196,244 of record NC_052049.1, on the reverse strand, counting down.
AATTTCTCACTGCTTTCTGACTGCCTCGGGCTAGATGCAGCCTCTAACAACAGCAGATGCTTTTCTCTTGGATGAGTGGACAAGCAGCCTTAAAGATAAGGTCTGGGGCCAGCTGGAAGGCTTCTCCCCATAGCTCCTCCTGTACCTTGCAGGGACCCTAATTGGTCATTAGTGTTGTAGTACCTGGTCCCTCCCACTTGAGCACCTTTGCCTATTTGACACCCTAGAGTACCCTTGAAAGATAAGCTATCTGCCTTGCAGAGTCCTAAGAAATAATGCTGGTCCCACAGCTTTGTTCTGAGCTCTCAAGACTGGCTCCAAGTTGAACAGCATGGACAAGGCTCTGGAAAAAGAAAAAGAGGAAAAGAAACAAGGAAGGGCTTCCCTGATCCGTCAATCATCCTCTCACAGTTTTGGCCACCTTCCTGCCAGGAATAGGAAGTACCATCTGGAAAGACTAGAGAGTATCAAGCCACCAAATGGTTGGTTATGGCCATGTAGACAAGCAGGAAGCCAAGAGGAGCCACCCCTGACTACACAAAAGATCCCAACAAGTGCCATACTTGTAACCTTGAATTTCTAGAAAACAGTGAAAAGACATTCTGGGGTAGTGGGGGAAGAAGTATGAGATATTAACTGAAGGAAAATGTTCTAGCTTCATTCTGCTGCTATAATAAAAACACTGACCAAAAGCAACTTAGGGGAGGAAAGGGTTTGTTGAGCTTAAAATTCCTAGTCCCAGCCCATCACAAGAGAAGTCTAAGCAGGCCTGCTTGCTATTCCACAGCATTATCTTCAAGCAAGGAACTTGCTTCACCTGCAGGGAAGTAAAGAAGCATGAAAGATGCTGATCGCTGACTGGCTCCCAGGCCAGATTATTCTCAGCTAGTTTGACAGTTGAGGACCACCTGCTTAGGAATAGTGCCAACCTGCAGTTAGCTGGGCATTCCTATAGCAATATGACAGTACCCCATAGACTTGCCCACTGGCCAATCTGATCTAGACAATTCCTCCTCCATGGAAACCTTCATCTCAGATGACTCGATGCCATGTCAAGTTGACAGTTAAAATCAACAAGGGCATAAAATAATACTTTAAACTCTCCATGCTATGTAATAGTGGAATAAAATGCTATTGAGGTAGCTCAACAGTTAAAAGCACTGGCTGTTCTGGAGGACTCGGGTTCAATTCCCCAGCACCCACATGAAGGCTCGCAACTCTCTGTAACTCCAGTTCCAGGGTACCTGACACCCTCATACAGATATACATGCAGGCAAAATACCAATGCACATAAATCTTTAAAAAAAAAAAGTATCACTACACTTAAGCCCAGTGGCTAATGTTCATGTTAATATGTCCTTTACCCAACTTTCATTTGGGAAATGAAAGATCTAGAGCTGAATAGTTTCTACATTTCAGAGAAAGAGTAACTTGAAATTTCCTTAATTATGGGTAGGGTGGGCCAAGAAAACTATACCTTTAAGAAGACTGGGGATGGTGCTCCTAAGGGGCAATCAAGAAAAAAATGGCTTGAGGCATCTGGAAGAGCTTCGTAAAGTGGGAGAGAATCTGTGGTGTGTCCCAATGCTATTTGACCTTGTATGAAGTAGTTGCCTTGGAACTCCCGAGTCTTAAGTGACAGTTGCTCTGGGCACAAGGCACCACCCAAACTGAGATTAGAGCCTCTAGACAACAAGAAGATGAGCATCAAAGAGCCTGGCATGGTGTGGGTGACCCATAAATAGAATGGGCTCTCTGAAAGCCAGACCTTCAGTTCAGAGTGAAGCTAAGAAATCCATGGCATCAAGGGGTAGCTCAAGAGCTGTGGTCAGAACAGTTAGACCCTGGCCAGCAATGTCCAAGTCCTAAAAGGTCCTGGACTACGGCAGATCCTCGGGATCCTGGAGCAGAGCTCCTGTCACATGGTCGCCAGGTGCGGGCACTCTCTAAACACCTCTACCCTTTTGTCGATGGGAATGTGGGAACGACTCTCTCCACACCACACAGCAGCTCATTGCTCAGCCAGTTGTCAGCCCTACCTCCCAAATGTCCCCCAGAGTGCCACTTCCTTGTCTGTTAAGCAATCTGGTGATGACCCTTAACAGCAGGTCAATATCTTTTCTAACCTTAAGTTCTGTCTCCCTTGCTCAACATCATGCAGTGGCCTGCAGAACAGCTCAGTGTGACCCACCTGGCCTCTTCCCATCCCTTCTCCTATGTGGCCTGGCCACAGAGCAGACTGCCTCTGCGTAATAAACCTGTGTGGCCTCTGCGCTGTTTCTTCTTCCTCTCTTCACCTCACTACTGGCTCCCTGACGGTAGCTGTGTGTTCGTCTTTAACCAGTCCCCTAACCATTCTTTTTTGTTTCTGTTTTTGTTTTGTTTCTTCCAATACATAATGCCCTCCTCAAGGACTGACTATGTGTTTGGATTCTCGACCTTGGTGCCTAATGCACTGTAGGTTTTTACTAAATAGTTTCCCCTATGAGAATGGTAAGACCTGGAGTCAGAGAGCTAATGCATTGTGACCCAGTGCTGAGGGAACTTGTCACAGCTCAAGCTCTTACTGAAAGGGTGTACATCCTTAGGAAGGCTTTGCAGAAGAAGCATGCCTGGGCTGAGTCTGAGGTATCTATCGGAGAACCTAAAAAACGGAAGACAGGCAGGTAGGTACTGCACTTTACATGGACGCCTGAAAGAGGGCAGCTCCTAGGCATCCGCTGTCAGACCTATGCTCAGACTCCTGACACTGGGGTCAATGCTGGAACTCCAGCAGGCCAGTGCAGAAGGCTGAGGTGGGTGCACAGATCTGGTTAGAGAGAGTAAGCTGGTTTTACCCACTCACAGAGTGTTTCTGGAATACTCAAGGACACAAGACTGGATCCATATGGCAGATCAGATGTTGCAGGCTGGGGGTCAACCTAGTAACCTAGTAAGTTAAGGATAAAGTGGGTACCTTTCATGATCTCAAAAACAAGTCCTAAGGTTGGGGAGATGGCTCATTAAGTAAAGTACCCAAGTTCAAATCCTCAGAACCCACATAAAGCTAGGCAGGTAGCACATGCTTATAATTGTAGTACTTCAGTGAGATAGAGATGGGGTTCCTCAAAAACTCATAGTGTAGCTAGTCTGACATACACTGCAGCAAACAACAAAGAGACCCTGTCTAAGGAGGACCAATGGAACCGAATCAAAGACCCAGATATTAATCCACACACCTTCAAACACCTGATTTTTGACAAAGAAGCAAAAAAAAAAAAAATCAAGTGGAAAAAAAGAAAGCATATTTAACAAATGGTGCTGGCATAACTGGATATCAACATGTAGAAGAATGAAAATAGACCCATATCTATCACCATGCACAAAACTCGAGTCCAAATGGATCAAACACCTCAACATAAAGCCAGCCACATTGAACTTCACAGAAGAGAAAGTGGGAAGTACACTTGAAGGCATTGGCACAGGGAACCACTTCCTAAATAGAACACCAGTAGCACAGGCACTGAGAGAAACAATTAATAAATGGGACCTCCTGAAACTGAAAAGCTCTGTAAAGCAAAGGACATGGTCAACAAGACAAAATGACAGCCTACAGAATGGGAAAAGATCTTCACCAACCCCACATCAGACAGAGGTCTGATCTCCAAAATATACAAAGAACTCAAGAAATTGGTCATCAAAAGAACAAATAATCCAATAAAAAATGGGGTACAGACCTAAGCAGAGAACTTTCAACAGAGGAATCTAAAATGGCTGAAAGACACTTTAGGAAATGCTCAACATCCTTAGTCATCAGAGAAATGCAAATCAAAACAACTCTGAGATTCCATCTTACACCTGTAAGAATGGCCAAGATCAAAAACACTGATAACAACTTATGCTGGAGAGGTTTTGGGGTAAAGGGAATACTCCTGCATTGCTGGTGGGAGTGCAAGCTGGTTCAGGCCCTTGGATATCAGTATGACAATTTCTCAGAAAATTAGGAAACAACCTTCCTCAAGACCTAGCAATACCACTTTTAGGTATATAACCAAAGGATGCTCTATCGTGCCACAAGGACATGTGCTCAACTATGTTCATAGCAGCATTGTTTGTCATAGCCAGAACCTGGAAACAACCTAAATGCCCCTTGACCAAAGAATGGATAAGGAAAATGTGATACATTTACAAAATGGAGTACTACGCAGCAGAAAAAAATAACAACGTCTTGAAATTTGCAGGCAAATGGATGGAGCTAGAAAAAATCATATTGAGTGAGGTAACCCAGACCCAGAAAGACAATTATCATATGTACTCACTCATAAGAGGGTTTTTAAACATAAAGCAAAGAAAAACCAGCCTACAAATCACAATCCCAGAGAACCTAGACAACAAAGAGGACCCTAAGAGAGATATACGTGGATCTAATCTACATGGGATGTAGAAAAAGACAAGATCTCCTGAGTAAATTGGGAGCATGGGAACCATGGGAGAGGGTTTAAGGGGAGGGGAGAGATAGGGAGGGAAGCAGAGAAAAATGTAGAATTCAATAAAAATCCATAAAAGAAAAGAGACCCTGTCTAACAGGTGGAAGGTGAGACCGGACGCCCGAATTTCTCCACTCTCCGTGCTCTGTCCTCACAACTGTGCACACAGACACACAAGGGTTTTGCTGAGATTTCTTGGTAATGTATAGCTTCCTGAAAGAGGACAGGAGAGCTGGAATTCTTGATGTCAAAATGGCAGCACAGGCTCCATAGACAAAGTTACCTGGGAGAGGGTAGGCAGAAGAAACTGCTTTTGAGCATTCTAGACTAGCACAGAAGGAAAGCTAGCTGGAGCTGGAGCCAAGGAGAACATGGAGTGGGAATGTGATAGGAAGAAAGGAATATTTTGGGCCAGTCAGAACAGGTTTTTTTCACCCCAAACTCTAGGAATTATACACTGTTTGCAGATACTCCTGCGGCCTACAGATACAGTGCAGCGGAGGATGCCACGTGAGTTAGTCTGCTGCTGAGTTGTTCCCAGCCCAGAGGAGGGCACGGGTACTTCACAGCAGAAATTGCCACCCAGCATGGAAAAATGCTGAGACCCAAGCAATGGCCTGGCAAAGAACGGCTTCTCCAGCCCTGACCGGAGGTTTAGGGGTCATGAAGCAGCTCAGCAGAATGATCTAAACCCACTCAAGAAGGAACAGCTTCTTTCAGGACTGTTTGAACCAGATCTGAAAAGAAAACAACAACAACAAAAAAAAAAATCAGGCAACTGGATAAATTACAACAGAAATGTTTTTAAGTGATTTTTTTCTAAAGAGAGTAAGGGCTAAGTCTAATGAAGGAAGAGAGAGTGAGACCTTTCTCTCTTACCGTTGTTTCTGAATCCCGTGTGTAGCAAGGTGTCTGCCTTGTATGTGTGTGTGTGTGTGTGTGTGTGTGTGTGTGTGAGAGAGAGAGAGAGAGAGAGAGAGATAGTCCCTTGTGACCAGAGAATATACTTTATATGATTTCATCTCTTAATTTATTAAAACCTGTAGTCTAACACATGGTCTGTCTTGGAGAAGGTTCTGTATGCACGTCAGCATGCTGTTGGAGTAAGTGTTGGTCTAAGTTGTCTAGGTCATCTACTTACTGTTTGGTTTCTTACGACAGGCTCTCCTATTAGTTCAGGCTGTCCTTAAACTTCTGATCCTCCTGCCTTCGTCCCCCGTTACTGGGATACAGGTGTGCACCTCCATATATGGCTTTAAGCCTTCCACCGTCATGCAGCTCTTCAGTTTATCTGCTCCGTCCAGTACTGAAAGGGAGCACTAGTTGGCAGTTACTGTGGACTTGTCTACTTCTTTCAGGTTCACTTCATGCATTTGAGGGTTATGTATTTTTATAAATGTTACATTTTTTTATTGATTAACCCTTTTTTCTTTATAAAATGCCCTTGGCTTTAGCAATAATTCTGTTTTAAAGTCTGTTTTGGTATTAGAATAACACTCTGGTCTTCTTTTGACTGTTGTTTATACCTGGTATATCTTTCACATTTTTCTATTTTCAACCTGGTGATACATTTGAAGATAACACCCATCTCTTGTAGACATAGACAGCTGGATCATGGGCGCTAATCTGTTCTGCAAGTCTTTTGCTCTTAATTTGATTGTTTAGTCTATTCACATGTAATGCACTTGCTGGTAGGGCTGATAGGGTAGGAGTTACATCTGGCATTTTCCTATTTGGTTTTTCCTGTGTCTTGCTTTTTAAAATCATTTCATCACTCTGTTTCTGATTTTTCTGTGCTACAGATATTTTCTACTTTGCTGTTTTTTTTTTAATCTACCCATAAAACACAAATTGTTTTTTTTTAAAAAAAAAAAAATGGCAAGTTGGACATCAGCAAAAATATTCAAGGACCGTGCTGAGCTGGCACCTCCCTTCACTGGTCCTGGGAGAGCCCGCCCTGCCTCTCACTGGCCAACGAAGCAGAAGAGCTGACCCCGCCCCTCACAAGAGAACTGGCCCCACACTCAGGATAGATTGTCCTATCTCTCACCACTGGGTGTGGGGGTAGAGGAGCTGGCTCTGCCCCTCGCCTGATAGGGGCAGTCCCAGAGGCTCAGACTGACCTGACTGTCTGCCATCCAGACCACATTCAAGGCACACCATCATCTGCTCATCTGTGGCCTGCCCAAGGGTATGAAGGATATCAGGAGTTTTGATGAGGGTCCACACTGATGGTGTGCCAGAAGCCAGAGGCCTTGACCCAGACCAGCAACTCATGGCAATGAACATTTGCAAGTAAAGCTGAGTGGACAGAGGGTGGACTGTGTGACACGCTGCAGCTCCCAAGGCCACTAAGATGAATGAAGAGGTGTTGGAGAGGCGGGAAAGACAAAGGAGCAAAGTGGGTTTTTGCTTGTTTTGTTTTAATTATTTTTTTAAATTTTCTTTTGGGAGAGATTATATGGGTATGAGAAGCAGCTATGGAAGGACTGGGAATTGAGCGGGATTGGGGTACATGATGCGAAATTCTCAAAGAATCAATATAAAAAATATGTTTTAAAAAAGTTTGACCTTTTACAGACAGAAGAAAATAAAAAGGTAAGTCACAAACTTATAGAAAATATTTCCCAATTGTTTTATAAAGTTGAATATTGAATCAGTGTTGAATATCAATATTGAATTAGTTATAATTCAATAATAAGGATATCAAAGGCTTAATAGAAACAGCCATGTAAAAATTTAAATACTGATTTTACCAAAGAACATATCTGGATAGAAAATAGATACCTAAAAAGATGCGTGGTATCTTTAGTACTTGAGGAAACGCAGATTTAAAAGTTAGCATTACATGCCTGTAGAGCGGTGACGTTGCAGCTGGCAACTGCAAGCGTCGGGATGTGAGGTGTCTAAGATACTTGTAAAACTGCTGATGAAACGCGAGAGTCTGGAAAACAGCCTGGCAATTTCCTATAAAATTACAAGCTTACTAATCATATGACTCAAGAGAGCCATTCCTGGGTATTTGTGATCAACGAAAGCCTATATTCATCTCAAAATCATTAGAAGAATAAATTTTAAGTGTTCTCACCACAAAAATATGATATATGAAGTAATACATGTTAATTAGTTCAATTTAGCCATTTCACTAAGTACATAATTCCAAGAATCATGTTGTGGATGATAAATACATGTAATTTGTGTTTGTCAATTTAAGTGTTTTAAAAATCCACATTCATATGACTTGAATACAAATATTTGTAGAAGCTTTATTCTTAATAGCCAAAAATAGAAACAGCCCAGTTGTTCATTGATGGTTGAATGAATAAACAAATCGTGACTGAGCCATACATGGGAGTAGGGCATCCCACAGGCAGAGCTCGGAAGCATTAGGAGATGAAGGATCGGGCAGGCATAAGCCAAATGCTCCATGAGTTAGTTCACTTACATGAAATTTCAGAAGCAGCAAAACTTCAGAAATACAGTAACGGACTGCAGGGAGTCAAGCAGGAGGAAGAAATTGAAGGGGGATGGGACGGAACCATGGAAACATCCTATAGCCTAATTGTTGAGGTGGTTGTAGGACCTTGTGGAAGGAGACACAATCGGTGAATTTTGCCACATGAATTATACCTCAGCAAGAAACATAGATAACATTAGCAATAGTAACAAAAATATGAGAAGCTAGGAACAAATCCAATGAAATGTAAAAACCTTGATGAAGACAATTATAAAACCATGTTGAAAGAACTGGCCAGGGTGTTAAGGACTGGTGTTGCTAGTTCGTTTTAACTATCAACTTGGCCGAGACGTCTCAGAATCACCTGAAAAGTATACAAGAAGATGCACCTGCTGTGGGCGGCACAGTCTAAAAGGGGAAAACCAGCTGAAGGTAAGCAGTAAGCCAGGAGCCATGCGTCCATTCTCTCTCTGCTCTTGACTGTGGGTATGGCACTTTAAGCTCCTGCCTTGACTTCCTGTGATAATGAACTGTAGCCTGGACCTGTAAGGCAAACAAGCCCTTTCTCCCCTTTGCTTTTAGTCAGTTTATTTTATCACGACTACAGAAATAAACTGGCACTGGCAAATAGTCTAAGTATCCCCACCCTACACATACCACCTCCTTAGTAGTTGTGTTGTGGCCGTGCAGCAACGGGCTACGAGAAAAGTGAGTGAGTCACATACACAACAGAGCGTGAGTGGTTTCACAAGCAAAGACGGCACTAAGGAACTTTCCAGTACTGGAAATGTATGTGTTGATGTCAAGAAAGATGGGAGGAGAGAGGGGGGAAAAAGAGGGGAGAGGGGGAGAGAGAGAGGGTGAGGGAGGGAGAGAGAGGAGAGAGAGAGAGAGAGAGAGAGAGAGAGAGAGAGAGAGAGAGAGAGAGAGAGAGAGAGAAATATGAGAGAGCTTTCATACCAACCATACCCAGGAAGAAGATATTTGTGACACATAGTTAATAAAATATTTATTTTGCTTTCCTAATAGATGTGTGTAAAAGAAAAGGTCCTATAAATCAACAAAAAGACAAATGACAATAGAAATGGAGCAAACATGTGAATTCATATTTCTCAGAAGTAGAAGCATAAATGGCAAATTAGTATATGAACAAAGACTCAACCTCACTAGTAATTAGGGATTTGCTCATTAAAACACAATTAATAGCACTAGACTTGGGGAAGTAAGAAGCCTGATGACTCGTTACTGGCAAGAATGTGGAGCAAGAATAACTCATACCCTGCAGGTGGGAGTGTAAATTGTTTGAACTACTTAAAACCAGTTGGCATTATCTTATAAAAAGAAGATGAATTGGCCCATGACTCATTCTACTACTGGCTATGGAGCCTAGAGATGAGCTTCAACGGGAGCCTTGATCAGGAGTTTTTATAGCAGTGTCTGCAAGGGTGAGAACTAGAATTGCCTTTCCCGTCCCCAGACTGGAGTCCTGTGCAGGTAAAGAAGAGGCTATGAGTTCTCTGCATCCACAGCATCCCAAAATGATGCTTTCCAATGTAAACATAATAACATGCACAGCATGGTATCATTTGTGTAACAAGCATTTAAAACTACAGATATGTTCAGTGGAATACAGAGATAAAGGGAGTTTGACCCACCCCCTTACAGACAATAAAAAGACACTCCTTCTTGTAACAGGGGCTTATGTTGTCCAGGCTAGCCTCCAACTGGTTATGTAGCTGAGGCTAGTCTTGTCCTGATCCGCCTGCTTCCATCTCCTGTTTCAAGCATGTACCACCACACCTGGTTTTATGCAGTACTGGGGTTGAACCTAGGACTTTATTACATGCTAGGTGAATACTCTGCCAACTGAGTGATGTCCCCAGGCCTAGAGACCAACATAGTAGAGAAATTTAAAACAGTGACAGAACTATCTTTTATCACATACAGAAATTCTGAATGAAATTATGAACAGCGTCCGTCATCTGACCAAGAAGCTCCTTCTAAATCCTCCTCAGGCTTGGCATGCAACCAAGTACATTATACAGAGGCCTTATTTCCGTAGTAAGGAGGAATGAAAGCTAGAGCTCACATAAGTGGTTTTGCCTGGGGAAGCAGGGCCGCAGATGGTCACAGAGAAGATGCCTTCAAAGGTGTTCTTTATGTTCTGTTCCTTAAACTAGATGATTAGTAAATGGTTAGTATTGTTAATACCTTCACATGGACTGTGTCTTCTGCCTCTCTGAAATATTCCACCTACAAGAGAAATTGAAGAAGCAAAGTCAACAGGGACAGGGGTCAGCAGGGGCAAGGGTCAGCAGGGCAGGAGTCAGCAGGGGCAGAGGTCAACAGGGACAAGGGTCAGCAGGGGCAGGCAGGGGTAAGCAGGGGCAGATTCAGCAGGGGCAGAGGGAGAGAAAGGCAGGAGTCAGCAGGAGCAAGCTCTGAGCTCCACTGGGAGCCATGATCAGCAGTGGATGGAAGTGCCTACATCCATCAAAAGAGTATGAGGAAGTCCCAGACAAGGCTCACAGCATGGGGAGCCTGGGTTGAGATGAAGTGTGGGAGGCTTCTGACTTCAGAGGGAGAAAGCCCTGGGCAGGATGAGGTCACTCTAGAAGGGGTTTATGGAGTGACAAGATAGGGCCAAAATCAGAGCCCCAGCAGCACCAACCTTTGGGAAGAAGAGGACCCATTACAGCTGAGTCTGGGTTGAGTAGGGAGAGATGGCACCCCAAATCTGGAGAGAACCTGACCAAGGGGGTCTGACATTGAGAAGAACAGCAAGTCCAGGCGTGAACACCAGCCCTGGATTCTCCTGTGTGGACCTAGAGGACTGGCTCAGAGTCTTTCCCAGGGAGAAGTGGAAGCCGCATTGCTTAGGAGGAAGTGACCCCCAAGGTAGGAAATGAGGCCAGAGAGTTGAGAACGCCCTTAGGCAGTTCTGCTGAGGAAAGCAAGGTGTAGTGCCTGGGATGACACATGGCTTCCACGGAGGATCGGAGGGTTCTAAGTCTTTTGAACCAGGCCTGATGTAGATCTAAAACCTTAGCTACTCAAGAGGAAGCAGAGGCAGATGGATAATCGGTTCAGGGCTTGCCTGGGAGACAGACTGAGCTCAAGGCTAGTCAGGGTGAGTGACTTAGCAAGACCTATCTCAAGAAACAAAACACAGGGGACATAGCTCAGTGGTACAGCATTTGCCTGGTGTGTACACGGCCCTGGGTTTGATCCCCAGGATTACACACCACACACACACACACCACACACACACACACACACACACACACACACACACACCACACACACACCACACACACACACACACCACACACACACACCACACACACACACACACACACACACACACACACACACTTGAATTTTCCAGTCCACTTTAGTGCCACTGAGGTTCAGGAGGAGCCTTGTGCCTTCTTACCTTTCTGAGCGCCAGAAGAAAAGTAACTGTCCCGTGAGGCTAAAGCTGTGGGAGAGGTGCAGTCTCCAGATGTGGGGAGGAAGGAGCGTTTCATGGACTCTTTATAACTGTTAGTTCAGGAGAACAGGAGAACAAACCAACCACCATGTTCACTGTGGGTTTTAATTCTCTACAGACCATCACTCTCTATTATAATCGTCTGCGCCCAGGACCGGAGCTCCTCCCCTCCCCCCCCCCCCCCGCCTCTGCTGAGCACCCCGTGCACATGGCATGGCCTGAGTCTCCTGGGTGAGTAAGCTTCCAGCTCCGTCCACTCTGGCTGAGGGGCATCTGGTGAGCGGCAGTTCTGAGCCTCCCACCCCTTTTCCCGTGGCTCAGTTATCGAGGCTCTGTCTGACTTTAGAGTTGGCGGGAGAATGAAATGAGACAACAGGAAACACCCAGCGCTTGGCATACAGTAGGCACTTACTAATTGCCCCCTGTGAAGTCTAGGAACAAAACAGTTAACTGGTGTAGCCACCCACTTCGAGTTTGATTAGGACCTGCCTCTAATCCCACCTCATCCCACTACGCCTGCAAAGGCTTCCCCTGACCCCAGAGGTCACTGTGGTCCAGCCTAGGTTGCCTCCACAGCAGCTGAATATAGCCCCGCCTATGCCATGCCAGTGGGGTCCCCAGAGGAAGCACTGCCACATAGCCACAGGGGGCAGTTGTCATGGGGACGCTGGGCCTGCTGAGCTGTCTGCTTAGCAACAGGACTCCCAGGTCTGTCACCACGGAAACAGCCTAGGCAAGCAGTGATGGGGAACAACTGGCCAGGTTCCCTGCTCTTTCCAGAGGATTTCCCCCTCCTTAGGCAGACAGGATGGTATTCCCCCACGACCAGGAACCTGAAAACTGGTCTTCCGATCCCAGACACCTGCCCTATCTATCACGGCCCAAAGGCCTTCAGGTGTCCTCTACAGCCGAGCGTTAGGTAGAAAGGTAGTGTGTGAGGTAGAAGTTGGTGCTATACCACCTCCAAGCTCCAGGTCTGCCCTTGGGGTGCTGGAGCCCCACACCTGTACTCCATCTCTGGCCCACACGTGCCCTCCCTCGCTTGCAGCAAGAGGCCATGCCCCTGTTCAGCATCTAGGTGGATGGAGTTCATGTGTCCATGTACTGGCCTCCTCCTCCTTCACAGAGACTGTGGAGCCCGGGCAGAGGCTGAAAGGAGGACCTACGTCAGGGTCCCCATCCCCCTAAACTAGTGACATTGGAATAAGCTCTCACCCTCCTCAAGGGCCACCAAACGTTGTACATGGGTGTACACTTGTCTGTAGTCAGGCCTCATGCTCCCGCACACACTTCTGCAAGCATCTCAACTCCGTGCTTCTGGTAGGGGGTAGGTCCGTGCATGTGTGTCCATAGGTGCTCAAGAGGCAGTGTCCCACACCCTCCACACCCTCTCTGGAGACTCCAGGTTTCCCTGTGAACCTTACCACCCCCAACTCTGACCCCAAAATAAGTCAGCATTTGCTGGAATTTTTTTTATTTAAATAAAATATACAAGACGGCGTGTTTAACCGTTTTCTGTTTTAAAAGTGGAAGATTTGAAAATTGCTTGTAGAGGTTGGGGGGTGGAAGGTCCTGCTGACTGGACTTGGCCAGTGGTCAGAGCGTTTATAAAATGCATGTGTCGGTAGAGAAGAGTGGCTAGGCCAGGCCTGATGACGAGGGACTCCTCACTCCTCACATCCCAGGCCCTCCATCTCCTCTCCTATGTTCTAGGATGGGATACAGGTTTGGGTGGAGTCCTGCTGGTTCCTTGAGCCGCCTTCCTTGAAGGCAGGGTACAGAACTCAGGTCCGAGGACTGCCGGGGTCTGGGGAAGCTTCTCTGGTCCCTGTATAGACTAGGGCTCTACTGATTTCCTAGGGCCTTCATCTCTTCTCCCCTAAATTATTGCATTCCACAACCTACAGACCATAAGAGAGGGGTTCCCTGGGAGCATCCCAGGGCCAAACCTGCTCATGCCACCATTCTGGCCAGTGCATGGGGACCATGGGCATGGTAGAACCAGCCTTCCTCATATTGGGCCTCAAAGCCCTACCAGCTTAAACCCATAGACGGGGTCCTGCTGGAGAAGCTGGACCTCAGAAGACATCAGAGTTGCTCTCATGTTTCTGGAGTCTGCTCTGGCTGCTTGCTGCCTTCAAAGCCAAACCCACACACCAGTCTGACCTGTCATCTAAGGCCCTCCTCTGGTCCACAGCCTGAATATCCCACCCACCCCCCCACAGCCCAGCTCCACAACTCCACATCACTACAATAGCCTCCCCCATGCACTCCCTCCTCCTCCTCCTCACTTACTCTCCCACTCTTCCCATAGCTGAAGGCCTGGCTCAAGCCCACCACCGGCCATGCACCTTCCTGGGGCCGAGATGGAGGCCCAGCCACCTCCCGAGTCCTGAGATTTTAAGTCTTGGAGCCCTCAGCTGAAGTTCCCTGGGCTCTCGCCATAGTTCACTGGAGCAATGAGCTAAGTTTATGGGGGGCAGGGTGGCGAAGAAACATGATGTATTGAGCACCTACTCTGCTGTGTGCCAGGCACTGCGCTGGGCATGTCGTGCCTTTTTCCTTATCTGGTTCTCACTGGTCATTGTGAGGAGATTCCATAGTTGTTCTTAGTTCACTAACGAGGGAACAGAAAGGTCAGATAACTTGCCCAGGGCCACACAGCTAAGAAGTGGCAGAGCTAGGATTTGTATTGATGCCGGACTGCCACCAAGTCCTATCTCTTCCTTCAGTACTTTGCTTAGGGACCAAAAACCAGGGCTCTACCAAACACTGTGTTCTGATGGCAGGAGTACAGGCTTTAGCCTTAGGGAAGTGTTGACGTGCAGCTCCGCCCAGCCCGGCTCTGCTGCTCCTGGCTATGTGAGTCTGGAAAAGGGATTTCCCCCCCACCTCAGTTTCCTCACCTGTGAAATGGGAAAAATCAAAGTATCCACCTCACAGCCTGCGGGTAAGCGTAACCAGTGCTCGGCACAGAACAGACTCAATAAACAGAAGCTCCCCTCACCTCCCATTGCACAGCTGGAGAAACTGAGGGCCACGGAGGTGACGGGTGTGCTTGAGGCCCTGGGAGGTGAAAGGCTCAGCCTGGGGTCTTCCCCTTCCGTGGGACTAGAGGTGGGGTGGGACGAGAACTGGGTTGCAGCCCAGAGATGGGGAAGGAGGGTCTGCTGCACGGTTCCAGGGGTTCCCTTCCCTGAGGGCTGGGAGGGAGAACTCCCCCCAGAGCCTGCAGTGCCCAGCCTGCGGGCCACAGCAGATCGCTGATGTAAGGTGATCCGGGTGTCCTGGCAACATGGGGTTAAACTAGACTGCACACGCATGTGCGCACGTGGGAGCTGATATCTACACAGCTCTACAGAGCACTACATAGCTATACATAGACACATCTTACATACATATACATATTCATATACATATCTTGCTACGTTTACAGTAGAAAAAAAAATGCAGGGCCCTTGAGGGCCCTGTGTGTCCCAGGGACTCTGGCACAGGAGGCTCCTGAGAACACACCCTAGGGCAGCCCCAGCAGAGTGGGCTCCAAGTTCACAGCCAAAGGACTGATGAGCTCTTGTTCTAAAGAACAATACAATGACAGGTCTGTGCTGGGATCCCGAACATGGGTCACCCCACCCCTGCCCGGTCCCCAGAGACCCTGCCTGCCTCCCTTTGGCTGTTTCCTTTGGGCCTTGCTGTTCCCTTCCCTCCCTCCCTCCCTCCCTCCCTCCCTCCCTCTAGTGCTGAGTATTAAAATAGTCTATAAAAGCAAGTGACCAAAAATCTATAGCTCTAAGAATACCTGGTTATTTTCTGCTGTCTTTTTGTTTTTCTGGGGTATTTTTTTAAATGGTTATTATTGTTATTGGTATATCTCCTAATCACAGTTAAACCTGAAGGAAGAAAGGAGGGAGAAAAAAGAAGAGGAAGGGAGGGTGCAGCTCATAGATTAGACGGCAGTTTGGAGCGCACTGGCTCAGACCTAGCCCCAGGTTCCCTCTGGGGTGCAGCAGTCAGAGGAGGCCCTCCAGAAGAGGCGGCTCTTGCCCCGAACAAAGAAAGTGGGGGTGGCAAAGAACCTGAGGATGTCTTCCGAGGCAAAGTGACATGCTGGCCTGGGATGGCACCATAGGGCCTTCCAGGAGGCCCAAGGCCCCCACTGCTCCCGGTGCCACCCCCAGCTCTGGGGAAGAGTGGGAAGGCAGCCACTGACTCCCCCGAGGAGTGAGGGGAGGCCCTGCGGAGAGTCTGCGCCCCATCCTGGGGGAGGGCTGGCTGGGAGGCTGAGATGAGCTTCAGGTCCTGTGTGAGGCGGCCCGGAGTGAGGGGCGACGTACCCCTGCGTTGTGGGACCTGGGGAGGTGGAGGGCTGGATGCGGGTGGCAGGAGCAGGGAACCATGGGAGCCAGAGGCCCGGGGTGGGGCACTTGGGAAAGTTCTTGGGGGGCCCGGACTATGACCTGGAGGGCTGATGCCTCCTCGGGGGGTAAAGGCTACAGGAGAAGCACCCCCAGAGGCGCCTGCCATGAAGGATGGCCGTTCAGGCCGTGAGGGTGTCTCTGGTGTACTTGGTGGACCCGCTGCCAGACCTGGGGATAACTCTCCCGGAGGCTGGCCCAGCTGCCCAGGGCTGGACGATGGTGACCTAGAGGAGGGCGGAGGCGGCAAGAAGTGCTCCAGGAGTCCCAGGCCTCCTCGGGCCCCAGGTAGCAGGGGTGGCGGCTGGGCAGCCTGTGGGGAACGAGTGCCTGGCTGCAACGGGGTGAGCAGCGGGGAGTCAGACGATGACAGGGAGCCACCTAGCGCCTTGTGAAAGTGGCCGAACCCAGCTGTGGGGGCAGCAGCTGCAGAGGTGGATGGTGTGGGGGCTGCTGGGGAACCGCAGGCCCCTGGAGGCGGGGAAGAGCTAGAGGAGGGCAAGAGAGGGCTCAATCCAGGAGGTGCAGAGAATCCAGCCAACTGTTGGATGTGGAAGGAAGATGAAGATGGAGTATCCACCTGTGATGGGCTGCTGGCTGGCGAAGCGGAGCCCAGCGCAGAAGGGATCAGGGACTGCAGCCTCCTTGGGTGCCTCGGTGTCTGTCCAGCCCCTAGGTTGCCTAGTCCAGGTCCCGGAGGGGGCCGGAAGATGGCGGCGGGCAGGCGAGGGTGGTGTGTGAGGGCTATGGCCACCGACGTAGTAGCAGCAGCAGCCTGCAGCGGCGCCTGGATCAGCGGGGTCCATATGACGGGCGTGGGGGTTGGGGTGGCTGATGCAGCAGCCTGGACTCGGTGAGCGCAGTGGGCCATCTCTCGGTCATGCCGCACGATCTGCTGGATGATCTCGTTCTCCTGGTAGTTGAAGACGCCTGAGTTGAGATCGTGCTGCACTTTATGGAGGAGGATGGAGTTCTTCTTGCCTGAGCCACAGAACAAGAGCAGACACTCAGGCCACCGCAAGGGTGGGGGTGGGGAGTGGAATGAGGAGTTTGCGCTCTCTTGCTTCCCTGCCCTCCCGCCTGCACATCCTGCCCCTCACCTATGCGGTCCAAGCGATCCAGTGCAACAGTCTCAAAGGCCCTTCGCATCATGGGATATTCCTCCAGCACCTCATTAAAGTTGTCCACGCTCAGGGAGTAGAGGCGGCAGTAAGTATCCGCCCTCACACTGGCTGTGCGCCGGCCACGGGTCAGCAAGCAGATCTCTGCAGGCATAGCAGGACTCAGGGTTACTCAGACACAGAATATCCATGCCACCCAGAGCTGCGCCATCCCGACCTTGGTCCCCATTGCTTGGTACAGTGAGTTCACAAAGCTATCTGCTAGGTTGTAGCCATACTAGGTACCAGCCCAGCCTCCACCTGATAGATGTCAGGCTGTTTCTATCTCTGGGGCCAACCCCTCTTCAATGCCTGTGCCCACCCACTATTCCTGTGATGAAATCCCCACAAGACGATCTGGTACTTAGAAGTGGGGCTCTGGGAGGTGATCCGTGCCCTTGCAGAAGAGGTTAGAGAGGAGCAGGTCGATGGCTCAGCATCAAGTCTGATGATGTGAGTTGGATGCCCAGGACCCACGTGGTGGAAGAGGAGACGTGGCTGCCCCAAGTTGTCCCCTAACCTCCTAACCCCTAACCAAGGTGTCATGGTTTGTGAGTGTGGGTGGGAATGGATGGTGTATGCAGGCTCATGCATGCACACCAATATAACAGAAGAGGCCAGGAAAACAGCACACATGCTCTTTCTGCCATGTGAGACACAAGAAAGCAGCAGCCTACCAAGAGAACCCTCCATGGAACCTGCCAGGCCAGCACCCTGGCCTGTGACTCAGAGCTGAGAAGCCAAGTTCTATGGTTTGTAAGCCACCAGTCTTATGTACTTTATTATAGCATGCCTCACAGACAGATACCCTATACTGGGCTTACAGATACCCACGTCCAGCCTGTGGCCAAGAAGTGCCCTCTGTGCTTATGATCTCAGGGTGTCCCTCCAGCTTAGCTTCTAGTCACTATTGTCCTCCTGAGGGCCCCTGGCAGCCTCACCTCCAAAATAGGAGCCATCAGCCAGCTTGGTCTCCTTGTTGCCCTTAGTGAGCACACTGACAACGCCATGCTGGATGAAGTACATCTTCTTGCCAATGGTGCCTTCGCGGATGATGTAATCCCCAGGCTGGAAGACCTCAAAGCGCAACTTGGTCAGCATGGACGTCACAAAGTTGGGGTCTGCATTGGCAAACAGTGGCATGGAGGCCACCAGCTTTCGGCAGTTAAAGTTGATGATCTCCTGCTCCACAGATGGCATGGGTTGGGATACAGAAAGGAAGAGGTGAGGGAACTGTGTGCTAGCACAGCCTGGCGCGCGCGCGCGCGCGCGCGCGCGCGCACACACACACACACACACACACACACACCCTGCCCAGGCTGTCTGCAGCTCACCTCTCGGAGTGGCTCACTCAGTTCACCCAGGATGCTTTCCTCATCAAACATCTTGCCCTGGTAGCGGTGTTCATAGTAGTCATGGATGCGCTGCCGCGTGTCAGGTGGAAGCTTGTGGAAGGACATGTACTGCTCCACCTGCTTATACTAGAGGGGGAACAGAGACGAGTGTCACTTCCCAGCACCCCAAGCTGTGATGAAAGACTTACTGGAGGCTTTCTTAGCCAACTTTGGCTCATGGTAATGTAATCACATCGTATGCACAATAATGGCCCTGACTCTGTGGGGTGATGGAGGTGGGGAGAGTGTCGGAAACTATGAAGGAGAAGTGGGAGCAGGGACTGTCCACAGACCAGGAGAGTGATCAAATTTCCTTTAGACATCTGGTACTTCTACATCACGCTGGAGTCACCAACTCCGAACGAGAAGGCGCCCACTCCTGCCAGGAGTGGCAACAGGCCCAGTGACAGGAAGTACATGATGCAGAGTATAAGACGTGGAAGTGAGGACGGCCGACCCTTTGCAAGGCGTGTCTGTAGATAAGGCCTCAGCTGAGACCTTCAGTCTTTCTTGGTTTTGCTTTTCGTTTTTGTTTTGTTTTTGTTTTTGTTTTTGTTTTTGTTTTTCAAGACAAGGTTTCTCTGTGTAGCAGCCCTGACTGTCCTGGAACTCATTCTGTAGACCAGGCTGGCCTTGAACTCACAAAGATCTGCCTGCCTTTGCCTACCAAATGCTGGGTTTAAAGGTGTGTGCCACCACCGCCTAGCTGAATCTTGTTTTGTTTTTTTGTTTTTTTTTTTTAAAGGCAGCTCCAGTCCAGAAGGGACACAGGCCTGGCAGGGCAGTAGCTTCCTGACCAGCCTTTGTGATGCAGGCAGCCTGTACATTTGGAGCTGTGTTTTAAAGAATTACATCTCACAAAATGGAGGAACACCAGGCAGGAGGGAGAAGGCTGTTGAAATAGTCCAGGGAAGAGCTGGGGGGCAGGGGACCAGAGAGGTAAGACATTTGAGATGACTTCCTGGGTAAACAGGAAGGCTCACCGAGCTAGGAACCCAGAATAAAATAAGGGCGATTCTCTAAGAAGTCACAAGCAGTTTCACTCTGGTCGTGGTGTAACAGACCACAATGTCATTTCTACACAAATCCCTGCTCTGTATACCACAGGCTGGGCCCTGACTGACTATAGACTGATTCTCACCTAAGCCTGGCCTGAGTCCTGTGCCCTGACTCCTATCTGTCCCTACTTAGTGCTCTCCTGGAACGCTGCTTCCTCCACCTCCTCCACACCACTGCCTGTGCACCTCATGACCACTGGCCTAGAATTCTCTCCTGCTTCCTGCTTCTGCCTCCTCAGACAGGTTTTCCTACTATCTTCTGGCCTGAGCTTTTCTCTCAACATCCCAGGACCTGGACCTCCACACCTGAGTGCATACATCTGTCACCCTTCCAGGGGACAGAACAGGGCAGACCAGCAGGATCAACGGATTCTGAGGTCCGCTGTGTGCTAAACATGGTGGACAAGAGTTGGATCCTGCCCTCGAGGAGCCAGAGCTCCTACAGGGTAGATGCACCATCACCACACAGCTATATGTGATTATTTAATTATGGGAGGCAAAGTGGGGTAAAAGAGCAGTAGGGGGTGCCGTGGAGTCACATGACAGTCTGGGACTAAGTGGGTCACAGAAAGTTAAGTTCAAGATACGTGGAGAAGGCAGGTGAAGGAAAGGAAGAGATGTTCTGTTGCTAAGGCCTTGTCTAGGCCTGAGGCAGGAGCACCTACAGAGACCAAGAGCGTGGGAGACGGGAGACCCAGTATGCATTGAGCTGAACATTAGCTGAATTGTGGCCTGTTAAGTGCAAGGTGAAAACCTGTCGAGGAGCTCATCTTCACCTTAGGAGCAATGGGAACCTTCACAAGAAGTGTTATACAAGGAACGATTCTCTCTCTCTCTCTCTCTCTCTCTCTCTCTCTCTCTCTCTCTCTCTCTCTCCCCCCTCTCTCTCTCTCTCTCTCTCTCTCTCTCTCTCTCTCTCTCTCTCTCTCTCTGTGTGTGTGTGTGTGTGCATGTGTGTGCATATGAAGAGCTGGTATAGAGTCTGGCCTGGCTTCATACAGGCTGGACTTGAAGTCCCTGTGTCCTGTGAGGCTAAGGATAGCCTTGGAACATCTGATCGCCTTGCCTTTACCTCCCAAGAGCTGGAGTTACCGGCACATACCAACACACCCAGTTTATACAGTGCAAGGATCAAATCCAGGTCTTCGTGGGTGCTGGGCAAGCACTCGACTAGCTGAGCTATATCCCTAGTCTGGTCTGGAAATTCTGATCCTCCTGCCTCAGCCTCCTGAATGCTAAAGTTACAGGCGTATGCACGGGAGTGAAGAGAAGTTGCTATCCAGTTTGTAAATGTTGAATCGCCTATTCTGTATGAATACAGTGCTAACTGGCTTACCCCTCACAGACCCCAGGGCAGATCTTCTCATACAGCCCTGTTCTGCACAGAGAGAAGTGACAGAACCACATATGGAGTTGTCAGAGGAGAAGCTAAGGGGACCGAGGCTGACTAAATCAGGCCATAGTCCTCAGTCACTACAGTCACGACAGGGCTAGAGTGACCCAGAGAAAGGGAAGCAGGGCTTTCAAGTGACCAGACAGTGTCATCAGACTTGGATGATGGCTCCTGCCTAGGGTCTGAGCTCCTGAGGTCTGTTAGTCAAATGAGCAGAGTGGAGGTTAGGTATAGCAGGGGAAGTAGGTGGGACTGCCCTGATCTTATACATGATGAGGGGGAGTGGTCCCTGGGCCACCCAGGAAAACACAAGGGGAGAAGAAAATGGGCTGGTTGTGCACCTGGGTCCCCCTGCATACAGATGACCGTGGCATGTGAGAGTAGAATGATAGAGCCTAACACCTGAGAAGCCTCAACAGGACCAGAACACTTAGGGTCCTGTGGTGACAGATGAGAGGAGAAGCCAGGTGAGGCCAGCAGTCGCGGAGACCAAGTGAGAAGTCAAGGAGTAGGAGCCCTGTTGGTTGCTGTCAAGTGTGGCTTGAAGGCCTTACTAGATTTAGCGATGATGATGGCACTGGTCCCTCCGAGTAAGGAGACAAATCACTCACTCCCACCCCCACTGCAGCAGAGAGGAAGGAAGGCTGTGCCCAGAGCAGAAGGTTTAAGTCAGGGACCAACAAGGCTCTCATCTAGGAAGACTCCAGTACAGTATTGACAGCTGTAGGCCTGGGCGCCAGCTTGCTGGCTAGCACGCTTCCTCTTGCACAGGTCCAGTAAGCAGGTCCCCTGAGAAAGCCCTGGATGGACAGAATGTTCAGCTTACCTTCTCCTGGTACTGGCGCCGGGAGGAGTCCAGAGACTGGATGAGGGCAGTGGCGTGACCGATGAACATGGCATAGCAGGTGGCACCTACGATCATGCTGAGCATGGTGAGCCAGACATCAGACATGCCTACGGGCGCCTGCCGTCCATACCCAATGCACAGCATGTGGCTCATGGCCTTGAAGAGGGCATAGGAATACTGCTTCCCCCAGGAGTTATTCTGCAGACAGAGCACAGGAGGACAAAATGGACGGGGATGGGTAGAGAGTAGGCCTGGGCCAGTAGCAGGGAAGGCCCTTCTTGCTGGCGCCCAAGAGATTCCTTGCCAACCTTCAGGTATAGGGCTCCCCAGCATTGCTGTCTGTGATGAACAGGGAAGCTGGTACTGGAAACCCAGGCTGGCAGTGAGAAAAACCGAGGCCTTTTTATTACAACAGGGTGGGGAGGGGGAAACGAGGATCACACAGGAAGTTGCATTAAGGGGTGATCCAGCTGGCCCTGGTCTGACCTCAGTGGCAAGGGAGAGGAAGGCTAAATTCTTCTGGCTGGGTGACATATGGCCCCGGGCTGAGCTACCCTGCTGTCTTCCCTCACAGAATAGCTTCATCCCCTATCCCTAAACAGCTGCCAAATGAAGCCCATTTCCCCACTGACCTCAATTATAAAGCTAGCGATGTTTCCCCTGGGGGGCACGGCTCTGCAGGAGCTGACATCACTGTCCTCATTTTGGGTGAGCAGCAGTTGGGGCTTCCTGTCGCTCTCAGAACCCTGCCCTCGTCTGCCCAGGGCTATGGCCCCTGATTCTCCTGCCACTGGCCCTGAAGGTGGACTCTCCTGAGTCCACAGTGTGTGGGCCGGGAGGAGGGAGATGAGAGGGAGTCTTGGCTATTTTCATCCGCGAAGCCAGTCGGTGTCTGAAGGAAGGCTCCTCGTGGGAGCATCGGGCTCAGAAAGGCCATCTCATGGATTCACGAAATTCACTAAAGGCATGTGTGGGCCTGTTACCTTCACACACACACACACACACACACACACACACACACACACACACAGAGAGAAGAAATGCCCCCATAAGAGGGACCACTAGATGAACTCTGTCCCTGGCCCTTTCCCCACTAGAGCCTGTAGGGTAGGTGGGGCTGCTCCCCAGGGGTGGAAGATGCCTGGGCCCTTGCCTTGAGGATTAGGGGCAGCCCCCAACTGTCTCCTGTCAGGGCTTCCGGCCACACTGCTGAGCCTCTGGGAACAAGGGAAATTCAACCCATCTGGCTGATTCCCTTACACTTAGCTCATCAAAAGGCTGTTTTGTAAAGGTCTGTTTGATGCTGAAGATGCCTCGGGGTCTCTTTCACCTCTTTCAAAGCCAGTTTTTCATCCCCTGGGGCCCTGGGGATTTGCTTTCAGACCATACCAGACTGACTAAGAGGAGAGGCAGGGGGTTCACCAGAGACAGAAAAATGCCTGTAAGGAGCTCTTCTTGGGGACCCTTCCTAAGTGTAGCTGGGGGCTCTGTCCTATGGCTTTTGAAAGCCCGCATCCGATTCTCTCACCCATTCACAATGTTGGAGAGGGTCATTCTCCAACACGCCCACTTGCCATGCTCAGTACCACACAGGTGGCTGGGCAGCAGGTCTGTTTAGGGGGTTGGAGCATTCTGGCTATGCTTTCAAGAGCAGGAAGTGGCTGTGTGCAAGCCTGGACTCTGTGCTGCTAACAGCGCCCTCGTGGCCTTTGCTTTTTCTCAGCTCAGCTTCCAGGGAGCATGGTTAGGGAGGCAGGAGCCATCAGCTCCTTTCGGTCACACTCCCACAACTCAGGGTGGCCCAAATCTTAGTCTCCTCGGGTAAAGCCAGACCAGCTGTTAAAGCGCATGACTGAAATAGGAAAAGTTAGAAGGCGGCAAGGACAATCCACGCCGAGATCACTGTGGGTGGCTGCTTGTGTCAGGAGGGGCAGCTCAAACGGAAAAGAACAGAGGGTCCCACCCCCATGCTGGGATTCAGGAGTTGCACAGCCTCTGTTATCCATCCCTGCCTTGGGATGAGGAGACTGCACCCAGAGAAAGGAGTGTACTCACCACCATGCCGTTGATGGACACCCAGCAGTCATGGGGGAAGTCCTGCAGCATGGGCACCAGGAACTGCAGGCAGCCGTCCCAGTGGCAGAGCAGGAGCATCATGCCAATGAGGTTCACGATGCGCACCACAGCACTGGCCAAGTCGTAGGTCATGTGGAAGATCTGCGGAGGCAAGCCATTGCCAAGACAAGTCAGCGGTGTGTGTGTGTGTGTGTGTGTGTGTGTGTGTGTGTGTGTGTGTGTGTGCTGGGGCTGAGTAGGGAAGATGATACGCAAGGCCCAGAAGAGCCGGGCCAGAGGGTGCTGTGGTGACACTCCCGGCATCCGTGCAGATATAGATATTCTCCCGTGGGAGGTGCAGCTCTCCAGGACAAAAGTGGGCAGAGAGACCACCTCATCAGCTTGCTGAGGGCCTGTGGACTCCAGGGACAAATCACGTAGCCTGAGGTATGCTTTGAACCATGTTCTGGAGTCAGGCCCTAGACATGAATGCTCCCTAAATCTATTACTGGAATATCAGGGCCCAGCCCTGGGAACCCACAGGCTCCATGTTCTGATAGGTTTTGACCCCAGACCTAGTTCTGACCCAATTCCTAGCTGTGAAACCTTAAGGAAGTCCCAGGATCTCTCTAATCATGTTTCCTCACATGGAAAATGGTGAGAAAAATTCATGACTGAGTGGTTGTCGAAAGAATTAAATTATACATATGAAATACTTAGTACTGAGTTTAGAAGTATTCAATAAATCACAAGCCACTGTGAGACAATGTTATTAATAATTAATCTTCATGATTAGTTCTTATGCGATAGTAGTACTGCTGTTTCTTACACTTGAATCAGTTACCACAGTGCTTCCACCCCAGCCCACGGCAGCTGTCCACCTCCATGTGTGGTTCTGTGTGCCAAGCCCCAGTGCGGCAGGTCTGGCCATGACGGGTGCATTGTAGCCTATCTGGTCCCACCTCTTCCTCCAAAGCTGCCATACACCAGTGTACAGCAGACACTTGACACAGGGACCACAAGGTTACAGGGCTGGGAGAGGTTGGACAGAGGATAGGAAGTCTGCAAGGAGACGTTGGGGGGCCCTCCAGCTATCTGTCCCTAGTTCTGATCCCTCCATACTATCCCTAGAAAAACGCATTCCTTTTGGATGGCTGGCTTTGGGTACAAATTATAAACCTGTAGATGTCATTTAATACCCAAGCCCATTCCAGAAGGGGAATCTTAGGTCTGGAGTTAGACTCTAGTATTTCAGTTCTCAGTCTGAGGGCCCCAAGGCACTAACAGCAGAGACAGTGGCCATGTAGGCAGGGCAGCGGCCTCAAGGGTGTATATGAGCTAGGGCCCACAGAGGCAGACTTGCCCCTAATGCAACACAAGGGAATTCCAAAAACCATAGCTCTTCACAGCTGAATTGGGCTGACAAACTGTTAACGAGCGTATGTTCTCTGGCCCCACTCATATAGACCCTACTACCATCATGATGCCCTGAGGAAGAGCCAGGTTTAAATCTAGAACTGCCAGAAAACCACATCAGGGGCTGGGGAGATGGCTTTGAAGACCTTGATTTGATCCCCAGAACCCACATTAAAAACCTAGGTGGTTGCATGCTCTTGTAATCCCAGCACTGAAAAGGCAGAAAAGTAGGATCCCTGAAGCTCATTGGCCAGTCAACTTAGTCTACTTGGTGAGGTTAGGCCAGTGAGAGACTTTGTCTCAATAACAAGAAAAATTACACCAAGGAATCTCACACATACACCCCCCCCACACACACACACACGGAGGAGGTACCATATCAGAGCCATGGCTCAACTAGTTCCTCTTTTTGGACTGTCCCGTGGCAAATGACTTGAGGTCAAGGGAGTGTACAGGCACTGGGCAGCACCTTGGGAGCACAGATCTCAGGTAACAGGCACTGGGCAGGACACTGGGAGCACAGATCTTACAGGCTCCAGAAGTTAGCTTTGAACTGTTTAGCTAGGGAATACTAGCTTCCAATACGACACCCTCCCCCTCAAGCGCTGCTGTGGTCTAGAAAGAATTTCATTGAGCCTTCCAGGTGTTTTCCTGCAGGCGGAGGTCCCTTTAGAGTGAGGGGTTTGTAGGACGATCTCAAGGCTGTGCCTTCAGAAGAACTCTTGACTCTTTACTACTCCATGTCTCCAGGAGGCCACTGTGTGTTAGTTGGTACCCAAGAAAAGCTCCTTCCCTATGGGGGGCGGGCAGGGAAGAAGCTTGCCCCTGCCCAACCAAGCTCGGAGTCAGTCACACACAGGAAAAGAGATCTGGGAACATGGAAATCCAGCAACAGAGGAGGCTGACTGGGGCCCAAAGGGGAGCTTGACAGACAGGTCAGAGGCTCTGACTACCAGCACAGCTCCTGTCTCCTCCCACGCCTGGTTTATCAGGGCAGCACAATTCTGTGGAATGTTTCTTGGCCATGGATTGTATTAGAGGGGACCTGTCTAGCTATACCCTATATAGAATCTCACTGTCGAAGGGACTCCCCATGGTGCATCCCCGCTGTCCATCACAAGAGACCTCCAAAGGAGATCTACAATGCACCTCCTCACCGGAGAAAGGGCAACTTCCTTTTGTTCTCCCCTCTACCCCAGAGATGCCCTATTTTTTTTTTTTTTGTTATGCCTAGGACACATGAATAGACAAGAGTGACAGATTGGATTGCGTGCCCAGCTGTTTCCTTGTCTGTCTGCACATGGACACATCCAAAGCCTCTTCTTCCCTGGCTGCACAGGCCAGCAACATAAACAGGACCTTCAGGCTCCTCTTCCTGTAGAGACTTCCCCAAGTATATACTGTGCGGCCATCAAAGAGGGACAATCTGTACACTGTGTGGGACTCCATCCCCCCAGCCCATTCTCCACCAAGCCACTAGATTTAGCTCTTCAAGATGAGCAATGTTTTCATTGTTTTTTTCTTCTGGTTTTGATTTTGATTTTGGTTTGAGTGACAGAACACGAATTTGGGTAAGTAGGGAGATGAGGAGCAGCTGGGGAAGGGGAAAGGATATGATCAAAACATGTTATATAAAAAACAAGATTTAAATATAAGCAGGATGTGTCACCTTTGACTTGAAGCTCTCCAGTGACCACATCGGTATTTCAAATCACATAGCTTCAGCATCCTGGGACCCAGCTACTTTCCACTCCTCTGCTCTGCCCCTGGCCCTTTGCCTTTGGCTATGGTGGCCTCCCCCAGGTCCTTGAATGCCCGCCCCAGCCAGTTCTTGCTAGGCCACAGGGATTCAGTGTCGCGTCTGCCATCCCATCTGCCCATGCCCTTCTGGCTCCTCACCCTCCTACTCTTACTGCATCCACAGAAAGGTCTCCCATACTGCTATGTGAAGTAGACAGTGGCCCTCTCTTCCTGCCCTTCCCAGGCTTCTCCCCTGACTGATTTCGTCTGTGGCATTGTCTCTATCTAAAAGGAGACTTACTAACTGGCATGCAAAACGAACCACACACCCCCTCTGGCTTTTGTATCTGTATTCCTCCATGAAATGCACACAAAACATCTGTTGGTTGCCTGCATGCATGCATGTGTGCTTAAATGAATGAACAGATACCATACGGAAGCCAAAGGAAGCCTCAGGCCCTGGCTGCAAAGTATCTCAGACTGTCGCAGCCCACAGTTCCTGCTCTTTCTCCGAATCACTCTGGGCCATAAAGACAGAAGCATCAGGATGGACACGTTTCACGCAGCCTCCTCCTCTCTGCACCCTCAATACTTTATTTTAGGGGGCTGTATGTACCACAGTGCACATGCGTGGATCTCAGAGGACAGCCTTCACCTTGTTGAGACAGGATCTCTTGTTCGCTGCTGTTGACACCAGGTTAGCTGGCTTGCATGCTTCCATGGACACTTGGCCCCTCAGCTAGCTGTAGGAACACTGGGATGGCACAGCTGCAGGCTTTATGTGGGTCCTAAGGTCTGAATACAGCAGGTGCTTTGGCCCTGAGCCACATCCCAGCCCCACTCCCCTGCACTTTCTTCATAACCAACCTTCTTCAAAGATAAAGCCTGTCTAGTTTTGCCTTCATCACAGTCTCTGCCATTACTATGACATGGAGCACGTGGCGGAGTCTCAGGAACCGAGGGGAGCTTAAAGACAGAGGTGAAGCAGACAGTGACAGAGACGGAACTGAAGCTAAGCAGGTACCAGCCAATACACACACGGCTATCCAAAGGGCCGTGCCGCCTAGGCAGAGCAGCTAAACAGCCTGCTTCGGCCTCTTTGGAAAGAATAATGGTGCCTTTTCTTCCAGGTGGACAGAGAGCCTGGGGCAGCACTGTACGGCACCGAATGAGGAAGGGTGTGGATGCTGAGGTGACCGGGACGTAGAGGAGAAGTGTGTGACCTCAGAGCCAGGTGAAGGAGAATGCTCATGTGTAAGCTGCCTCACTGGACAGCACCCAGGATATGGTTGCCAAGGAGAGGCTGGCCATTGATGAAAGAAGTTGCTCTGCGCCGTGTCCCCACGGCGGGCTGGGGCCACATGCCACCTGCCAGTCAGCTGCATGGGGCAAATATTTGCCTTGCTCTTTATATTTCATTAAGGCGTCCTATTACGACGTTGGCCCTGACTAGGGGGTGGAGCATTTTTCCTTCTAGGCTGCTGGAGACTCACCAGGCAGGTGGCACGTGAACTCACCCTCTGCCTGCCAGGCTCTCTGGGAACCTGTGCCCGCTCCTGCAATTTTTCAGCTTCACTGGTAAAGCAACATGTATTCCATGTCCTAGCATGCCCCCTCGGGACCTCAGTTTCCCTGCTGTAGAACAGGCCACTAACTGCCAGCTCTTACACCCAAAGCTGTCTTGGGCAGTAGCTGAAATAATGGCCAACGGTGGCACATAGTAGGTACTCTATGTATGTTGATTCCTTCCTTTTCGTCTCTTGCCCAGCCAGCCCTTCTTCAACAGAGCTACTTCCTCAATGTAGATCAGACCTCAGACGATGGGGTCAGGCGGCCATGGATTTTCCAGTCAGGCCTTGTCTTGGACCTGGCTGAGTTTTTCCAGACACTCATTTTCTCCTGAAGGAAATAAACAAGCACCTACTGGCATCTCAGGAACAACCATCCACATGAAGGACCAGCCAAGATCCAAGAGAGGCCAGTACATGGGTGTCTGGCCTGGAGCTCTGGACTGAGGGTCACAGTGGGGGCCCACCATGATATTAGCAGGTAGGGCCAGCCCCAGTCCTCCAGGGCTGCTTCCCACAGAGATGTCAACCATTAGAATCTGAGAGAGATGGTGAACTTGAGTCCTACAGGAAGTGGGGTCTCATCAGACGCTCCTGGGCCTGGCTTCCTACTCCTTAGCCCCCATCCTGCTACTTCAGGTTTCTGAGAAAGGCTTGCAGTGGAACATCCGAAGGGGGGCGACCACGGTTTCTAACAATAGCCTGCGTGCCTGCGACAAGCTCACACCTCAGAGGGAGGGAAGAGGCTGGCTGGAAGAGGCTCTGAAGGAGGCTGCTGACCTAGATCGCTAGGGACAGAGGAAGCTTGTGCCTGGCTTAAGCTGCTCTGCCCACCCTGCTACCAAGTCTAGGGAAAACTCCAGCAAAACTGGGCTGGGCTGGCTGGGGGACTCAGGGAAGGTGGGAGATCAGGCACCTGGAGACTCCACATTTTCACCAGGGAGCCTTGGGCAAGCTGACTCCTCAGCCCCACCCTAGAGTTTCCTCCTTCAGGGCCTGTCAGTCACAATCAGGCCCTTGGGGTCAGCTAGCACCACTTTCCCCAAGAAAGACAGCCATGGCCTAAACACCCCATCTCAGAAACTGAACCCTGCCCCCCAAAGCAAGAAATTACGTAGGGATTTGAGGAGGAGATAGGATGGGTTTTGTCTACACCCCCACCGGTTCTATCCCCTAGCTCTTACGCAGATATGGGTCAGAGGGTCTTCCTGATGCCACTGTCCAGCAAACAGGCTGGGAAACGCCTGGAGAGAAGAGTGGGCTACGAGGGACCCAGAGGTGGGGTTTCTTGGGCCAGCTGGGAAACCCTACTCTAATCCCACGGGAACCCTTGGCTGAGCTGAGGACAGGCAGAAACCAGCTCAAAGCAATTTCCTCCTAAGCTGTAGAAGAGCTAAGGGCGTGAGTGCATGAGTCGGGAGCCGTCCATCTGGCTACCTGGGATCTCCTTCCTGCACGCACCATGCAGGAGCGGCGTTCAGTTCAGGGCCTCGGGTGTCCTGGGACCTCTGTGGTCCCCAGGGAAGGCCTAGGACTATAGCCTGCCTGGTGAGATCTGGATAACTCAGAGGGCAGCCAGGCCGGAGGGGTAACGGGGACAGCAGCCCTGGGCCTGAGTTCCTAAAGCCCAGGGTGCAGGGACAGTGCAGGTTTTTCTCTGCCCCAGGGGCAGCTAGCACAGCCACAGGCCACTCTATCAACTCCCACCAGGCAAGGGGGGAGGTTGGCCCTGGTGACCCAAACCAATGCCAATGAAAGAAAAGGGCCGCTCCTCCTGAGTCTAGCCGTGGGCCTGGTGAGGGAGAAGGGATGGAGTGAGCTCTGGGTCTGAAGGGTTCACCTGGGTCCTGTCTTTCCACAAAGAGAGAAGCCTGCGAGGTCAGGCTGAGAAAAATACCACCCTCTTTTCTTTCACAGACTCTCAGGGTGGGTCAGCTCACCAGTCCCTCTGTGTAACTGGCTGTGACTTGGGAACTTCAGATACACCCCATCATGCACCACAGCCTCTATCCCCCATAACCTACCCCTCTTCTGGTATTCCCTGTTTCAGTTGAGTACCTAGGGCCCTGCCCAGGACAAAGCACACAAGCAGATGCTTGGTAAGACCCTTTCGGACCAAATGGAACCCAGGCACCCATCTAACACCCTGCTAACAGAGGGGATGTTACTAGATCACAGGTCATGGACCAGGAGACAGGGAGCCATGGCCGTAAAGACTACCTGTAGGGCAGGGGGACCTTTCAATCCTCAGTTTCTTCACCTGGAAAACGAGGGTTGACGAACTCTGCCATTTGCCTTGCTCACTATAACTAAGAGTGGTGCCAAGGGACGTTTGCTAAGTAGTTCTCTATGACAACTTCATGAAAAAGCCTCCAAAAAAACCCCAGATATTACTTATACTCATTTTATAGGTAGAGAAAAATGAGGCTGAGAGACGCAAGGTGGTGCCAAGGTCACAGAGCCAAGCAATGTGTGTGTGCTGGGTTTGAAAGCCCTCAAGTATTGTTACACCAGGCAGGGACAACCACACTGCTGGGAGCCAAGAGAGCTAACTGGATCCAGCCTCATTTCTGCCAGTGGGCCGCTTTGTGACCTTGGTTCAGTCATTGCCTCTCTTCGTCAGCAGGAATCATGCAAATTTTCCAAGCCCAAGAGAATTTCTGCTGCGGAAAGCTTCTGCCGAGCTGGTGTAGGCACTTCTTCCACAGCACGTGTGTTCATGACGCCTCTGACCTGAATCTGCCGTCAGCCGCAGGGCTAGAGGGCAGGGACGTCGGAACCTGATCGCGGGCTTTCAGCCCAGCCAAGCACGAGTTCTGAAGACAGGGAGGCCCGCGGGGAGAGACACCTTGGCAATGAGATTGCTTAGCACAGCCTAATCTGCACACCAAGGTGAGTGTCTCATGCAGCATATTGCGCACCCCCCAACACACACCTGAGAAAGCTCCCAGCCAGGCCTGCTTGCTATCACCAACAAAATGGGGAGCCTGTGTTGGTAGTGTTTGTCAACTTGACACAGCAAGAGTCATCTGAGAGGAGGAATCTCAGTAGAAAAGATGTCCTCATCCGTGTGGCCTGCAGGCTAGCCTTTGGAGGCATTCTCTTAATGGAAGAGTGATGTGGGAAGAACCAGCCGCTGTGGGCAAGGGCTGGGCAGGTGGTCCAGGGGTGTCTAAGAAATCAAACTGAGCAAGCCCTGGGGAGCAAGCTAGTAAGTAAGCAGTGCTCTTCTGTGACCTCTAGTCCCATTTCTGCCCCCAGGTTCTGCTGTGAGCTCCTGCCCTGACTTCCTTCGTGGTGGACTGTGAGCTTTAAGTTAGTTACTTTAGGTCATGGTGTTTACAGCAACAGAAGAAAACAAACTAGGATGGTGGCAAATTCAGTCCCCAACACCCGGCAAAGTCACCGGCATCTCTTTTCCCACGGCCTTGGCCCTTCTCTTTGCCTTATATGGACCAGCGCTCCAGCTTGGAGTGAGCTGAGGATCTCCAGAATGGTGTAGACCCGTCTAATTCATCTGAGGTTTTCCTAAATTTAGTTTATGTAACCAGAGCCCTCAGACTCTTGAATTTCCTTACAGTTTTATACACAGGACTCCAGTGTCCCAGGGACTTTTGGCTCCAAAGCCAGCTGTGTGGAAGCTGGAAATTGTTTTGGCTGTGGGCACAAGACCTAGAAATACCCTGGACCACTGACTCCCCAGCAATGGAATGTAAACATCCCAGCTCCCTTTCCTGACTAGGACAAGTCCAGGGTGTGGTGTGCACTGTGCCAGCACTCCCCACGGGTCTTTGACATCGCTGACCCTCTTGCCCTTTTTCCCCTACTGTATTTTCCTAAAGATGCCTCCCTTCCTCCCACCATATCACTTTCATGAAAATCCCCATCTTGGAGAACATTCTAAAAGAACCCAATCTAAGATACATGCCAACAAGATCTGTACCCCAAATCCAGATTTCTGCATTTACTATAACTCTGTAGCATCAACAACCCAGTCCCATTCCTACATAGCACGTGCATGAGTGTCTACAGGTATCTGTGTGGTGCCCTTTGTGATTGTCAGAACTTAAATGAGATACAATCGGGAAAGTGCTTTGTATAGAAACAGGTTAGGAAGTCCTGAAACTGCTAATGCTTGTCTTCTTGGAGCAGGCATGTCTATAACCACGCAAGCCATCTCCAATTCTCAGAGAGCACCCACTGGCAGGAACCTAGCCTTCCTGCAGAGAGGTTCTGTCCAACGACTCACCTCTTCCCACTGATGGATATACCGAATGAGGCGGGAAAGCCTCAAGAGGCGCAGGAGGCTGAGGATCTTGGTGAAGCGGACGATGCGCAGAGCCCTCGCGGTCTTGTAGACCTCTGAGTCGATGCGAGTCTCCACAATAAGGAAGATGTAGTCCACGGGGATGGAGGAGATGAAATCCACCACAAACCAGCTCTTCAAGTACTTCATCTTAATCCGCTGCGGGTCAAGGATGATTTCTGTGTTGTCTTCCACCACAATCCCCGTGCGGAAGTTGAGGACCAAGTCAATGAGGAAGAATGTGTCCGACACCACGTTGAAGACGATCCAGGGTGTAGTGTTCTCATCCTTGAAGAAGGTGATGCCCACAGGAATGATGATCAGATTTCCCACCATCAGCAGCAGCATCGTCAGGTCCCAGTAAAATCTGCCCAGAAAAACAAGGGGTCAGTCACCCTGAAAGAGAGGATGAGCTACAGAGTAGAAAGGAAACTTGTGGGAAAGCACACGGGGAGAGCCTGGGGGTTCTGAGGCACTTGGGGACACAGGCATGTGAGCATCAGGGCAAGGGTGGAAGTTGCAAACACGGGGCACGTCACAGACAGAGGTCCTTCTGTGACCCAGTATACCCCCTGTCTTCTAGTGAGCTCCCCAGGTGTCACATCTTTCCCCATTCAGCCCCCCCCAAAGAGTCAAGCTGAAAAACAAGCCAAACAATGACCTCAGGGGACAAATAGGAGACTACTTCTTAGTGACAGAAGAAACTGACATCATCTTCCCCAGGCTCAGGCTAGTCTGAGGTTCCCCGAGGTTTAGCTGTGGCTGAGACTAGCTGTCAGACAGCCATGCCACAGAGCGTGACCAGAGACCAGGGGATGTCCACTCGCCCGCAGGTGCCTGGGAGGCAGAAGGTTTATTTCCAGCTTGATTCTGTCACTGTTATTCTATGTGATATCTAGCAGGTCCGAGCTCCTCAGTCTAGACCTCTGTTTCCTCACTGTGTAGTCCTGTAATCGTGACCTGACTTCTCTCACTTTGGCTTTAGAGCGTCCCTCTTCATCATAAAATGCCTTTCCCATTTCTCTGCCCAGTTTGCACATTGATACGGGGGTGTTACCCAGCAGTCATACACCTCCGCATACTTCATACGGCGTGTCCACCAGTGAGTGTGCGTCCAACTTCGGCTTCTATGGGGCGTTCTTGATCTGGGTACACTCTGCCCAGTCACACACGAGTCACTCAAAGACAGCTGCATATACTCATTAAAGTCACATCTAGGTATCCCCATTCACACACGCACACAGCATGAAGACACCCATACACACACACACACACAGACACACACACACAGACACACACACACACACACACACACACACAGAGAGAGAGAGAGAGAGAGAGAGAGAGAGAGAGAGAGAGAGAGAGACCCATCATTCCTTTTCATTGAATCTCCTGGGGGAAAACAAACAAACAAAAATACTGTGGCATAGAGGAGCCACTTAGGGCCATGTGGCCCTTCGTACACAAATCTAATAATATACCCAGGCTAGAGGAGTTTCTAAAATTAACAGATTGGGTGCAGAGCGGCTGGGAATGCTGACACCAGCAGGCCTGCCACTCCAGCGGATTTCTACACCCCACCCCTCCCCAGCTCTAGTTCCCTCAATTACAGACAAAATTCAAGACAGTAATTAACAGGAGAATGTTTGCATTTAGTGGTCTTCATAAAACTAAATTGCATGAGACGAAACCACCCATTTCCTTACATTCTGACTAACTGTTTCAATCTTGAGTTTCTAGGTGCTCCAGATATTTCTGGCTGATCTGGGCTGGGGTCAGAATAGTGGCTCTTCCTTCTCCCATCCCAGAGCCTCCCAGAAGCTATAGAAGGGTCAAATCAGCCTGTTGGAAGGGGTAGATTTCTAGGGCTGGCCAACCCTGCATCTGCTCCTGCCTCTTTTTCTCCTCTGTTCAGACTCTTGTCGACACACACACCTCACCAGCAAAACTTGTCAGAAGAACCAAATAAACTGAGACCAGGGAAAGGCTCTGACACATGCCACCTATTATTAAATGGGTAAATAAATGATTTCTGTCAATCAACTGGCAGGAAAGATATGAGAGGTGGAAGATGGACCCTCCAGGGACTAGCTGGAGCAAAACTTCTACTGGAAGTAGGGCCAGAGGGAAACCTGTAATAAACGGGAGAACCAGTGGCAGAAGCCAGGGACCACAGCACCTGACTGATCAGACGACAGCATCTGTTTGCCTCTGCAACCAGATGCCTTGACTTGAGGGAACTCACGGTCCCCTTGGAGGAGTAGGCTTGGGGTCTAAGAAACCATCTGATGCAGCTGGGCATCTGAAGAGGTGGCTCTTGGTGACGGTAATGGGAGAAACCAGGAAAGCGCTGCTGGAGAAGGTGAGAAGATTCGGGCTCTGGGAACTGCCCTTGGCCTTGTAGACAGTGTCTCTATGCTCTTTGCCAGATGGTTGCACAAATCTCTGAATTGAGCCCAAAATTGTGTTCAGCACCATGGACAGTGTCCGTCACGCCTGCCAGCCCCAGTCTGCAGGTCCAGCCAGGGGAGTTTGGCAACAGCCTCCCTGCTGGCATCTTCAGCAATCTCTTTACACCCCCAGTCCGGATGGCCAGAAGTATCCATCCCATGACTAGGACTTTTTATTGGTGGCTCCTTGAAGACAGAAAAGCCTTTATTTGTATAGAGCCCCCAAACACTCCACAAGGACTGAGTACTTAACTTTGTGCTTTCCATGAACTGGACCATCTGACTCTCACAATAGTACCACAGCTACCACTGTCTGTGTTCTACAGATGATAACACTGAGGCTCAAAGAGAAGCATTTGCCCAGGGCCATACGGCTAATGAGGAGCAGAGGCAAGATTCAGAGAGGTCAATTAAACTACAGAGTCTGGGCTGGGGGTTAGGCAGCTCTGTGGGGTGCAGGGGACAAATGAACCTTCCTTGAACTGAGTCATGGTGAAGAGGGTCCTACCAAGGTACATGTATCCCCTGCCCCAGATGCAGAAGAAAGGGTTGTTGGGGGAAAATCTGAGAGGACTGACCTTCCTGGTATCAGGGCTTCCTAAGGTCTGGCCTGGATGGGAGGACAGAAGATCTCTCCAGGGTTAAAAGTCACATGGTCATTAGCTGACTGTCAGCCAGAAACAAGTGTACCCATCCTTCAGAAGAGAAAACGGAAGTCAAAGGGGACAGTAGCATTTTGAAACCACAAGATAGGTGCCCAGTGTTGCCACAGCACCCTACTGTCCCAATAACCACTCAGAAATAACATCACAACCCAAGACCATGGTAGCAGGCTGTGATAGGGAAGCAAAAGGCAGTCAGACCAAGACACCATGGGACTGGCACACGCCAGAATTAGAGGCCTGGGTCTCTGCGTCACTCAGGTGGCCTGCCCCCTCCAGTGCGGATGAGTCCTGGTCAGAAAGCAACAGCTGGGTTCTGGTCAGGTCTGGTGTCGGATTGTCTCCCTGGCCTTGGGCTTTGCCTCGTCTTTGGATTGATCAGGCAGATGTCTGGGAGTGGAGATCCAGAAGCTGAGGGACCAGGACCCATGTGTAGAGTGACTGAGTAATAGCAGACAGGCAAACAGCCCTTTACCCTGGCGTCTGGATTACGTCACGGGGTGGTCTACCCCATGGGTATCCCATGGGAAGGAGCTACCCTCTATGGAGATGAGGGCAGGGAAGACGAAAGCTCCTGACTTTGAACTCAGAGACTCTGGGACTAGACAAAGAACCCTCTCCTTCCATGTGGGCTGAAGAGAATGGCTTTCTCTAGTCTCGTTTCCCCACAAGCTCATGCTTACCTGTGAGCAAATATGTAGGCAAATAGACACGTGTGTGTGTGCACCACAGACTGCACATCTGCAAGCATGCACACACACACATATATGTGTTTTTGTAAACACTTGTCTGTGTCCTCATTTTGCTCACACCTACCTTCAGCCATACCAACTTGTACATATCTTTTGGCACAAATGATTATCCCCTACAAATTCTGTCTGCCAGAAGAAAGAGAATGCCATTCAAATCTTTCCCATCATTCCATGTTCATCTGAGCTACCTCCTCTGGGTCTCTTTAACCTCTAATCCAAAGCCTCGGCCAGCTTGAGACCTGGCCTCTCCTCTTAGCAGGCAGCAGGTTTCTGAAGGGCAGGTCTCTGGCTCAGTCCTGGGTCCCTGGATTCTGACTGTAGTCTTGGTCCTCTAGCCTGTTAAGCAGCACCCCGTCTCTTGTGTTCCTGTGTACAGATGGTTCCTGCTCCAGGCCCCCACCCTCCTCCCAACACCAGACCTACCTTCCCACCTGCCTGCTCAATGTGCCCACCTGGAGGGCCAGCTGTCTCTACACCCAGTGAGTACACAGCTGAACTCAGCATCCTCCTCCAAGCTGAAAGGTACAACCTGCGTATCTGTCACAGCACCCAAGGCTCACAATCTCCTAGCAGCTCTCTACAGACCTCCCTTACCCTACCTGTCCTCACAAGTCCCTCAGAAGTTATCGGGTCTTCTCTGGTTTCTCCTATGATGTCTCAAAGCATCCTTTCTGCTCCAGATCTGAATCTCTGCACCGTTGCACCTACCTCTTACCTGGCCCCCACCCTACATTCTTGCATTAACTTTCCAAGTCATGAGCAAGTGACCATTGACCCGAACCCTATGGGAACCTGTACTACAAAAGAAGGCCCAAGCTCCTTAATCCAGCATCCCAGGCACCCCTTCCCTCTTCTGACTCTCAGCTCCTTCACAGTAGCCAACAAGACCGTGGTCCTCCCCTCCCAGGCTCCTTCTCATCCACAGTCTTGCTCCTCTCAAGCCATTAGCTTTTGAAGTCCTTTCCCTTGTCCAAGGCTCAATGTCTTCATCTTCATAAGGCTGGCCTGTGTTCCCTGCCTTGGGCTTGGGCTTCTGTGTCAGCATATTCCCCCTGCCCCTTCATCCTCAACTTCTCCACCTACTCTTCTTGCTAGCCCTTCAACAAATCACAGAACCCAGAAGTCTTCAAGTCTCAGAAAAGTGACAGGAGCTGAGACAATCTCCTCCAATCATGTACTGTCTGCCAGTTTTTCTGTTCAGCAAAGGAACTGCCCCATGGCAACAGACCGTAAGATGTGGGACAGCAGTCAGAAGCTGTTAGGCACCTGCTACCTGCCAGGCACTAATCTCTATGTGGGCTGTCTTCTTTAGTCCTTGCAAGACACTAAGATGCAGACACTGGTTACACCCTTTTTACAGACAAGGAGACTGAGGCTCAGCAGGCTGAGAACTTCACTATATATACAGTGGATCAAGGAATCAAGGGCAAATAGCGTGACTCCGGAATCCTGCCCTAACCACTCCACAGAAACAGAAGTTAGGCTGGTGGTATTTTATTATTCCCAAACTCTGCCCCCCCTCCAATTCTTTACTGTACGCTCTTCCAGGATTCCTTCCTCCTAAGCTTCTTCATTTTTTTCTGACCCATCCACATTCCCCTCTTAACAAACCTAGACCATCACTCTCCACGAGCCCCTCAAACCTCAAGGTCAGGGTGAGTCAGCATCCTCCCCTGCCTCCTGCTATCACTACCTGCCTCTGGTAGAAATGTCTACCGGATCCTTTGGGCATCCTGTCATCTCTTGGCCACCCTCCAGCATTCATCTGCTACCCATGGGGATCGTGGCAATCCCGGCACCTGGCTTGCAACCTTCTGCTGCATTCTGTCCTGCCACCGCCCTAGATGACTTCCACTCTATACCATGGATTCAGACAAACCTAGGCTCTTTGGGAGCTGGAAGTCCCAGTGATAACGACCCCTCTTAGTTGTCCACTGCAGCCACACACACTAGACCAGCGGGCACCTCCAGTTGCTCCAGCTCTGCATTTTCAGTACACAGCCTCTCTGCCCGCCCTCCCTTCCTCCTGATTTCTGCAGCTGTGCTTGGTTAGCCTCAGGGTCCCAGGAGCTACAGTCTGCTGACTCTTCAGATCCTCCCCCAAAGAGCTGCCTGTCCCAAACACAATTGTCCAGCCCTACCCCTTCCCTAAGCACATTCTCACCTGTCATGCTGACTTTCTGGAACAGTCTTCACAAAAACACAACCCTGGCCTGGGTGAGCATCTCCCTTTCAATGTCTGCATGGGGTTCAGCAGGACGCACCCCAACCCCATTCAACTAAACAACCAGGCTCCTGAGCACCCCTTGTCCCCACTCTCAGCTGGGCCCTCAGCCCTGCCAGGTCCTTCCAGGAGACCACAGCAGATGCCCCGCCCCAACCCATGGCCCCTCTTCCAGAAACTCTGAAGTCACCTATTGTCCCTCCTATTAGCAGACACCACCACCTTCCACTCTACAGAGAAGAGATAAGGCACCAGGATGTCCCTTCCCGTTCTGCCACTAGACTCCTTCGTCCATTCTCTTCTTTTCTTTCTAAGCCCAAGGGAGCCTGTGGCTCTTCCATCGGCCTCTGGAGATCAACCTGTTCCCTCTCCAGGGCCTTGGGCCCTTGCCATCGTCAGTCCTTCCCCTCTCCAAGCATTTTTTTCCCCACTGGTTTCATGTATCCCAGGTTAGACTCCATCTGGACATAAAGCAGAAGATGACCTTGAATATCCCGCCTCCACCTCCTGAGCGATAGGATTTCAGGCACATACCGTCACACCTGGTTTTATGCTGTACTGGGGATTGAACCTAAGGCCTCACGCATGCTTGGCAAGGGTCAAGCTACTTCACCAGTTCAACCTTTTATTTTAAACTCTCTAAAGACTACAGCCAAAGCCATGAGTCCAGCCCACAGGCCGCAGGCCACTGTGGCAGAACCCCTGCCACCCTTAGCTCTCTGCCCAGGTTCCTGTTGGCTGTGCCCCTAGACGGGGCTGCACCTTCCTTTGCCTTACACCCTAGTCATATGTTGGCTGCCTGCTGGTAAGCAGACCCTGCTGGCTTCTGCCCCGGGCTTGCATTCAACGTTACCCCAGTCATAGCTGACCTATCCATCTCCCGTCACCCTCTCAGCTCAGGCTCTAGAGAGGCGCACACTCCTCTACCCCTCCTTCCTGCCCAGCCCCCCTCAGGCCCCAGGGTCTCCCCACAACAGTGGAGCCATTGCTCTTTTCCTCCCACCCCCGCCTGGCCACCAGAGCTCTATTTTTAACCCACCTCAATATCTCTGACTCAGAATCACAGGGCTCCCAGGTAGCTGCTCCCAGCTGCCTAGGCTGCTGCAGACACAGATTCAAAACCAAGGGTTGCCAGCTGGACTTGGGCTGTGAGCATGCGTCTCTACTGTCTCCTCAATTGTCATCCACTTGAGTAACAATTGTTCAGCTCTCATAGTAGGTCCCTGAATGATCCTTTATTCCTTCTCTCTCCTAAGGCTAAGATCCCAGCCCCTCATGATGGAGTGAAGACTGGTGTCAGCTACTCAATGGGAGCAAGGCAGACTGTGGATTATGTCTGAACCACCCCTTCCCAACGATGGTCCTTCTGCGGTGGGATACAGACAGCTGCGGGGCTGCTCAAGGCAGTTGAGGATAGGGCCTGGCATCTGTGTTGCTGACAGACTCCATGCTGTGCTGAGGTTGCTGGGCCAGGGGCACACTCTAAGGAGCCAGGCTGCAGCAGGATGGCGGCTAGGTACTCTGCTATTTTCCTGACAGGCTGCGTGGCCTTTGGTAAGTCACGTTCAACTGTCTGAACCTATTTTCTTAGGTTTAAAATAAGACCATTAGTCCCTACATCAGTGATCTCGGTGCAATTAGCTAAAATGCTCTTATTTCCTGGGGTCGTTTTTAGCCTAGGTCGGAATGACTTTGAACTTCTGATCCTCTGACCTCCCATCCCTACAGAGTGCTGGGATTACGGGTGTGTGCCGCCATGTGAGGTTTATGCAGTGGCAGGCACTGAACCTGGGGTTTTGGGTATGCCATGCAAGCACTCTATCAATCGAGCTGCATCCTTGGCTGCGGGATACTATTTCTAACACCTTATACGGCGTGTGTAACCAGCACACGCTGGCCACCATCTCCACCACCATCACTCTGTGCCAACAAAAGGCCTAACCTGAGAGCTGTGCGGACCCTGGGAAGTCTCTGCCAAGCAGCAGTCACTCTGAGAGACGGGCAGACCTACCCCATGGGCAAGTTGACGACCTGGAGGCTCAAAGGGAAAATGGGACCGTGTGGCCTGTTAGCTACTACAGTCTCAAAGAGGACCGGGGGTGGGGGAGGGTAGTGTGTCCAGGGATCAGTACTGTGGCTTGAGGCCTGCAATATGGAAGAAGATGGGGCCAGGAGCCCCCAGGACCTCAGTTCTCTTTGTGTCTCTCGGTATTCCCTTTCTCTCAAATCCTCCTCAGATTCCCCACAGGTACACAGAGAGGGCAAGATCAGGCACACTGAAGGTACCACAGAGGCCACAGAGGCCGGGCAGAGGGCTGAGCCTGGAGAAGAAAAGGAGAACAGTCGGTGTAGCCCAGAGGCCTCGCCTGATGCCTGGAGGGAGGAAGACAGGGACACCTTGAAAGGCAGGCCCAGAAGCCAGGCTTCTCCTGGGAGCTTCAGGAGCCATGAGGATTGTAGATTTCCCTGGGAACCAACGGTTAACTATACCTCTCGAAGACATGTCTTCCTCCTAGCCTGGCTGCTAAGAATTCAAGATGATAATGCCTTGCTTTTCCCAGGGGTTGAGTTCTCTGAATGCTTTGTCTGTACACACAAGCACAAACTAAAAATGTATACACATGCATATGCGCGCGCGTGCACGCACACACACACAACTGCACAGCAAGAAATATCTGCTTGCTCTACAATACTCCGAGTTGTCAGATGCTGAGCTCCCTCAGGCTACTGCTCCAACACCCAGAGAGAGAAGACGGTCTGAAGAAAGTGGGGAAAGGACCAACATTTAACAAACTTAGACCCACTTATTGGAACCAAGGAAGGCTCAGGTCCCACTACCCAGGAGCCGTCTGCTGGTCTCTTCAGGAGAGTGAGACAAAAATAGACTATTGTTACAGAGGAGCACATGAAAACCACCCCACTCCCAAGGGCAATTAGGTAGCCAGCCTCACCTGCCCTTGCAAAAAGGCCTATCAGGGTGGAGGAGAAAATGGGCTCCAGTTGTTCTAACCTCCCATGGGTTTGGACCACAGTGACTCCATTGAGGAAGTGAAATTTTGCTGTCCACCCTGCTTTGCCGAGACGGGTCAGTTGAGCAATAAGGATCGCACTGAAGAACATGGGCTCTGAGGGCCTGGGGACAGATGGGTCTCTAGTTCTCCCCTGGAAAACTATCTTAGCGAGGAGGCTAAGGGAGGGCTGAGATCCTCGAAGGCCTTCCTAGCCCGATTCTCCAGCCTGTGTGGGGAAAGGTAGGGCACAGTTCACTAGAGAGGAGGGACGGGGCTGGACATGCATGGGGCAGAGAAGTTAGAATTTGACTGGGGCCCTGGGGAGTAAATGCAAGACTGAGGCAAGCTGAAACTATCACAGCAGGTGCTTCCGGTCAGACGGCTTTTAGGGGAGCCCACCACACAGTGGCATGAGGCAGTAGAGATGTGCGCTGGCTATGTTTCTGTCAACTTTACACAAGCTAGGGTCATCTGGAAGAGAGATTTCAATTTGAAAACTTGCCTCCGTCAGATTGCCTGTATGCAAGTCATCTTCTTGATTAGTGATTGATGTGGAAGGGCCCAGACCACTGTGGGTGGTACTGCCCCTGGACAGGTGGTTCTGAGTTGACAAAGCACACAAACCACAGGTAGAGCAAGCCATGAGGGGCAGACCCTGTAAGCGGCACTCCTCCACGGCCTCTGCATCAGTTCCTGCTCCCAGGTTCCTGCCCTGACTTCCCTTCGTGATGAGCTGTGATCTGCATGTGGAAGCCAAATAAACCCTCCTCCCCGTGTTGCTTTTGGCTACGGTGTTTTATCACAGCAGAAACCAAGTGAAGGAAGACAGAGTGTTTCCTAGAACTCAACCTGCCTAGCCTCATTTTGGGGAGGCCAGTCAGTGTGATTACATAAAGGCCGTGGAGACGCTGCAGTGGCCACCACCCACGCTTTGGGACCTTGGTAAAATGCGACCCTAGTTCCTTCTCATATTCAAATGGAGAAAACAGGCCAGCAGAAGTAAGATGTTAGCTAAGCCCACATGGCTAGCCTCACTTCTGATTCTCACACTCTTCCCTGGCCCTGTCCTAGAAGGTGCCTTCCGAGAGCCTCTCAGGCTGGAACGGCAGTCACTTTATAGCTGTCAGTCCTACTGGCCCTTGGGTTCCTCCATCCACAGCCACCAGCATGACCTGCAGTCTCCATGAGTCCTAACACTGAGAGCTCTGGAAAGGCCAGCTTTGAGCTTCCAGGAGTGGACAAGTCTCCTCTGGTGCTGCCCCTAGGAGCTATGGGAACACAGTCAGGACCTTAGGCAAGACGATGACATTTCAGCTCACTTTCACAAAGCCCTTGCCCCAAGCTGGTCCCTGGGGAGGCTGCCCAAGGAACATAGCAAAGAAAGTCTTCTTAAAACTCTACAGGCTGGGAAACAATGGAAAGCTCCGCCCAGTCCCCTGCATCTATGGGCTAGGGAGTCCTCAGCAGAAAGATGCCAGAGACGCCCCCACTACTCCAGGACCGGAGGCTATAAAACTGCAGGATCTGGCCTGGCGTGGCTCAGTAGAGTTGAGGTACTTTCTCATCAGCTCCACTGGTCAGCAGGGCCCTGCTGGCTCAATTTGCACTAATGGGGTCAGGATTGCAGGCTCAATACCTATTTGTGCAATTAGCTCTGCTCTCTTCTCAGGCTTAGCCCAAGTCCCGACCCTGGATGCTGAGAGAGGGAAGGAACTTTCTGGGGTTCTATGGCTAGGCAGGATAAGGATGGGAGGGCAAACTCCTGGAGCGGGAGGGCTCACACTTAGGCCAATGCAGGGTGGAAAAGCAAGGACTCCAGGTGAGCTAACCTTAGCTCATCTGCTAAAACTTCTCAGCTAGACTACAATTCTAAATTCAATGAGGACTGGGAGCCTGCAGGTCTTTGCTGTGCCCATGGGGAACACTGGTGTATCATATCTTCTGAGGGACTGCAGAAAGGAGAAACCTATGGCTGGCTGGGCAGTCAGTGACCAAGGACCTGTGTTAATCATTGACAAGGGCTGCTCCAGCCTTCAAAGGGACTGCAGGGTAATTACTTCTGGGCTCCAGGCCACACACTCAGTGACATTATGATAGCAGTGTCTGCCTTCTGGGCCTTGTGGGGAAGGAGCAGGGAGCATCCTCCAAGGCAGCTGCAGGCTCATTGTGCACACACAGCACCAGCAGAAGCAGACAGGTAACAGGGCCAGAGGCTTGGGAGTTGAGGAAGCAGCGCTTAAGGAGTGCAGATTCAAAGAGCGAGGGCCTGATAACCTTCCCTCTATGACAGACAACGTCCAACCCAAGCAGGTGGCCAAGCTCCCAACCATCTTCTTCCTAGAAAGCAAGCAGGACTATTCTCTCTCAGATCCAGTTCTGACTGGCTTCCTTCACTGGCCATCTACCCACACTGGTCCTATCATTTCTGTTTCCCCTGAACCAGACCCAGAATCCCTACAAGGAGCTAGCATCTTCCCCTGTCAGGTGAGTGGTGACTCCCCTTTCCCACAACATATGGAAACAGTCCTGGAATATACAGACTCCCGGAGGGCATGATCCTCTTATCTTGCTCCTCTTCAAGCCGAGAAAAGAACGCATTAGCCAGCCCCGTTATGTATTAATTTCTGAAAGCCTTGTTCACGCAGACATAACACATCCACCCACATGGGTAAATGCTTAGA
Organism: Arvicola amphibius; assembly: GCF_903992535.2. Lineage (NCBI taxonomy): Eukaryota > Metazoa > Chordata > Mammalia > Rodentia > Cricetidae > Arvicola > Arvicola amphibius. The sequence continues at coordinate 127,151,696 of NC_052049.1, read as the reverse complement.
CAGACGCAGAATCACCAGTACAATTATCGGGCCCCCGCAGCTGCCAGGATCAGACCTGGAGCCCCTGTTGCATGCTCTCTAGAGTTCTAGGTGCCCTGGGCAGAGGGAGTTCCACTATGGAGCCCATACTCTCTCCGGGCACCTCTGCCCTTGCTGCCTGGCTGGGAACACCAGACACCAGCCCCAACAATGAGGGTGCAGAGGAGGGTGGGGAGTGGTCATATGTGAGACTTGGCAGTTCCAGCAGTGGTGGCACTGTCGCTTATTGGTAATTTGTGCTTTGCCTACCAGAGAGGACCAAAGGCAGCTGGCTCCGATGCGAAGAGGCACGGGAGCTCCCGGAAGGCGAGGAAAGCACCTGGGGGTGAGTGTTCTCCATCCTGCTCCAAGCGCTGGGCCCTCCAGGAGGACACTGAAGTTGGTTCAGAGGCTTTTGCTACCAAGTCTGAGCCATGTCTTTAACTTATGAGCCCCCGATCCTAGTTAAGAATGACTTTTTATCCTGATCATAAGCTGAGCCCTGATCCTAATCACAAACTAAGCCTACTGGTCACACTCTGAGTCCAGACCACATTCTAAGACTGAACCCTGATCTACATCAGACACTGAACTCTGACCTTGATCACAGACTGATCCCAGGTTCCAGACATCAGCCTCAGCTAAGTACTAATCTGCACACCTACTCCACAGCCTCAGTTTTCTATAGGATTTGATAGACAGAGCACGGCACTGTTTGTTTCTCTTGTGGACCAAGCACAGAAACCCTGGCTATTTGTCCCTCTCTGTCCTCCTGGAACAGGGATGTAGATGGTACCCTGGTGTGCTACCAAAATCCCAACAGTCTACCCATCAGTCAAGACCTGACAAGGGAGAATGAGGTGGGTGGGCATCTGGACTTCAAACGTGACAGCCCTGAAGTGGAGCTGGAATATGGCTAAGCCCCCATGCTCTGAACTGTCAGATAAAGGAAGATTCTGCTCCCGAGATGAGCTTAAAACATTTTTCCCTCTTCCCAATCTCTTTGCATCGTCAGTAGCCGAGCGCGGTGTGCAGTTTACCGCCGAGCTGTACCCACAGCGCAGGTGTACGTTTCCATGAAGGATGAGGCTGGGGGTGAGGACCATTCAGGAAGACTTGGCTGGAAGCCCTGTTCTGAAAGCCAGAGGGAGAATAGGGTCTTAAGGCCTTTGTAGAGAGACGTCACATAACCCAGTAGATTCTGGTTTTGCCTTTGTCGTGAACTTCCTTTGTGGCCTTCTCAGCTCCTCTGCCTCTGTCAGCACAAGGACGGCTCTAGATGAGGGTTTGCTCAGGTCTTTCCTTTGGGGCTCTGAGACATAATGGATTTCATGTACCCGCTGATCACCCCTTTTTCTGAGGCCCTCCATATTTTTGATTCTCTAGAAACACTTGTATAATTAAAATTTTAAGGAGAAGAAGGTAAGGGGAAAGAGGAGGAGGAGGGGAGAGGATGGAAGTTCAGAGTCCCACAGATGAGGTTCGGATGCCAGGCCTGGTTCTTCCCAATGATGTAACTGGGAATAAATTTGCTCCCTGAGCCCCACATCAGCCTTGTCCATAAGATGAGCAAGATGAAACCATCTGGAGGTCACTCTGAAGAGTCAATGAGATAAAATGTACCCAGCTTCCTGAACAACCTGGCATATGGCAGCTGCTTCACGATGGTGGTTAATGGTCTATTAACCTGACTTTAGTCTCTCAGTTTGAGTGAAGGGCTGTGAACTTGGAAGTGATAAGGGTTTGGGTAGTAGAAGGCGAATGGCAAGGCTGGATAGGAGACAGATACTGTAGGAACAGCTAGGGTTCAGGAACAAGATGGACAACACGGGCCCAACTAAACAGTGAACCCACTGGCTTCCCCTGGCTCCTGGCTGTGAGGTGGGGATGTTGAAGCCAAAGCTGTTCTCAGTATTTTCAAGAGAAGTCCCCAACCATACCTCGTGTGTGTGTGTGTGTGTGTGTGTGTGTGTGCGTGCGCGTGCATGTGCAGGTGTTTGCATGTGTGTGGAAACCAAACATCAGGCAGTTTCCTCAATGGTTTTCCACCTTATTTTGTTGGGATAGGGAATCTCACTGAGCTTGGAGCTCACTAATCTGGTTAGGTTGACTGGCTACCAAGCCCCAGATATCCTCCTGTTTCTTCCTCCACACTGGAATTAAAGGCACAGATCATTACACAGGGCTTTTAAAAAAATATTATTAATGTGGGTGCTAGGGATCCACACTCATGTCCCCAGTACGTACACAGCAAGCACTTTATTGACTGAGCCATGTCTTCAGCCCCTATAGTGCCATGTCCTATCTTGCTATATTAACGTATTGACTCAGATCTGCCATGATGCACTGTGCTAGTCAGACAGCTCATCTCTGTGCTGTATGCGATCCACGGGATGCTGTTCATCAGTACCCGAGTACTCTCTGCACTGTATGTGGTCCACTGGATGCTGTTCATCAGTACCCGAGTACTCTCTGCGCTGTATGTGGTCCACAGGATGCTGCTCAGCAGTACCCGAGTACTCTGTCCTGTATGTGGTCCACAGGATGCTGCTCAGCAGTACCCGAGTACTCTCTGCCCTGTATGTGGTCTACAGGATGCTGCTCAGCAGTACCCGAGTACTCTCTGTGCTATCTTGAGCATTCTCAAGCCAGAGAACTCACCACGTCTCACTGCTGTCTCCTGCCCCAGCTTTTGATGGCAGTGAAGGTAGAAAGTATCTCTGAGTGCTTTCCTGGCCCTTGGGACCACAGATTTCCAGGTCCCTGGCACTGCTTTCTTAGCAAGGAAGCCTGGCTGGCAGAGAGCATCCTCTCCAAAGCCAAGATAATGCCCCTGCCCTCCAGTGGCCCTCTCTGGCTGGGAAACGTGGATTCTTCAGCATCCCCTGGGCCCAAGCAGGACTGCCTGGCTGGCCTCTGTAGCCTTTCTATTAATTAGCAGCTGACAGCCCAGCTTTGTAAGCTCTCTCAAGTCAGGTTGGAACCACGGCTGCCTCAGTTATACGACAAGCATCCAGAGGATTGGGCCAGGACCTTCGGCTCTACATGATTCCCCCCTTGGTATCCAATGTTTTGGCAGACACAAGGGCCACTCGAGCTCCTATGACACTTTTCCTCCTCCCTGTTATCTGAATGGAGGCCAGGAGAGGGAAAAAAGTTGACAGGCAAGCCTATACCACAGAAGAAGCTGTTGTCCACAGCCAGGGGCAAGAAAGGTGAAAGCAGGCTTGGGATAGATCCCATGCTCAAGGTACTAAGGCAGCTGTTATTCAGGATGCCTCTGTCCCCTCCCAGCAGGCCACTGTTACAGCTACCCCTGTCACTTCTGGACTCTCATTGACAATGCCGTTCAGAAATCTCACTGCGGTACGACATCCTTGTGTACCCTGTCCCTTCTCTCCCTCTCTCAGGCTCCTGCCTCTGACCCTTAGGACAGGAGAGAAGCTGAGAAAGTGGCGGCATGATGTTCCTCGTCTCCTTCTGCTCTTCATCTTCCCTAAAAGACAGCATGTAAAGCCAGCAAACAACAGTGTGGGAAGCAGGATATGAGACTGAATCTGACATCCCAGGGCACAAGCTGATCTCTGAGGCCTGGCCCACCTACCTTATAGCATCCTGCCCTGCTGAGTCGAGACTGGGGCTGGAGGCCAAGGGCTCCATTGCCAAAGGCAGAAGAAACAGGCTCAGGGCTCTGCAAGCATGGCCTACGCATGGTTGTAAGCTCAGGACTCCACACCTGGTACCAGGGCATCAGGAACATTATTACACGCCAGAAGCTGCATTTTAACAAGGTCCCAGAGTGAGATGGATAACATCCCAATGAGGAGCTGCATTAAAACAACCGGAGTTCCACCCAATGCCACTAAGTAGCCAGGAGGGACTGATGGATGGTTCGGATAAGTGGAAGAAAGACGTGGGAATGCAAAGCCTTACAACCTGGGGAGGAGATGAATAGACAGAAGAGTATTGTTGGGTTTCCCTATGTGAAGTCTGCTACCTACTAGTATGAAATCTTTGGCTCATAAAACCAAATGGATAGAGACAAGGCCAAACAGGAGAAGGCAGCCCCCAGACCCATGATAGTTATTAGATGTAGGAGCTAGAAGCAAGTTACAGGGAGAGTCAGAGAGCCAAGGGGCTTAGCCCTCTGGCCCAGTGGGTCTCCAGGCCCCTGCACTTACAAAAACAGCACATCCCAAGCGTCAGTAGCTCTAGCCTTGTGAGGTGGGGCAGGCTGCACAGCTGGGGAGTCCGCTGCCCACTGTGCCAGCCGACAGCACCACCCAGGCAGCTCACCTTGGAATTCCCCTCTGCACCAAGGCACCCTCCCGTCCCTGCTGCCTGTGCCTGCCATGCCTTTCACCCCGCTTCCCACGTTGCCAGCAGGAGCAGCTGGCCCAAGAAAGACCCTCCTGAGAAAGAGCCTCCAAACTCCCAGAGCCAGGGCCAGGCTGCCTCCTTCCAGTCCTTCCCAAGCCTGCAAGGGAGAGAACACTGGAGTAAGTCAAGGAATGGGTTGCCAAACAGATCTTTTCTTTCTCAGTCTTCTGAGTCTGATCCCTGAGTGCTTTTGCACTCTGCTGGCAAGGGGAAGTCCAAGTCTAGGTTACAGAGGGACACCCCCCCACACACCATACTAGATTCCAAGGAAGGCTGGTTGGTGTTCCACCCCCAGCAGGGCCTAGACTCTCTTACCATGACCTGCAGTAGAATCCACAGCCATCAGCCCCCACATGATTCTCATGGGAAACCCCAGACACAGGAAATTGTATGCCACATTGCATGTGCCTAGATATATGTGTAATTTTCTAGATACTGACTTGGTAGTTTCTAGCAGGCTCTCAGTGAGGTCTGACAACAGACTGGTTCAGAACTCTTGGCCGGAGCCCAGGACAGAGATCCATGTGGTATTCCCAGGACCAAGGGGAGGAAAGAGTGACGGCAGGGAAGATATTTGGCCGCTTACTGTAGACTCTCACCTCTGAGTGCCTACACTTGCACAGTTTGTATCTAACGGTAATGAACAAGAGAAGTCCCATTTTCTGGGCAGGAAAAGTGGGGCTCACAGGTTAATAACTCAAGCAGGGACTAATAGCAAACAGGATGGGGAGGGATGTGTAGTGAGCAACGGCCTTGAGCTGGTGCAGCAACAAGAAATCTGCTTAGGCAAACCCTAGGCCTGACCATCATCTCAGTATCCAGAGTTTCAAAGCCCAACTGCTTCAGCCCTAATAAAAGGATGCTTTTAGAGCCTTCAGTCTCTTCCTTTCCTCCTGGATTTAAAAGGATCAGGCCAGGAGAGGGCAAGGAGGTGTAGAGAAACCTGCTTTTACCCACTCGCTACTGTGTAGGGCACGACAGTAGCTCCAGAGCTAATATTCAGATAAGAGCTTCCCTGATGGCCACCCACACAGTCCCAAGACAGTCTCAGACACACATCTCCAACATACACACTCCCAGGTCAACTCCCTGAGTCTGGCGTTTGACATTTTGGCTAATCAGCCTCCAGGACAAAGGCAGCTACACCTTCTCTCAGGGTCCCTGCTCTCTCTTTCCCCTCCCCATCTTCTTGGGAAACCAGAATTATGTAGCTAATGTGCTATGTGTTCTTAGGGTCCAACCATCAAACTCAGGCTTCAAGGACAGAGCTCCCATGGGAAAAAGGACTGGTTCTGGCACCTTGGTCAATAGCGATAGCCCAGGGAAAATGTCCTGAGGGTTGCCACACACTGGCTTCCCCCATTAACAAACTCTAAGTGTGAGCTTCAAAAGGCCACTGGAGTGTTGGAAAGGAAGGGAAGTCTGAAGCCTGGGGTAATGAGAATGGTACAAGCAAGAAGCAGGATAGCCAGGAATCACCTAGTCTCTCTCAACCATGGCCCAGGTTCTGGTGGGCCTCAAAGCCAGCCTATGACTTCTCAGGGAAGGGTACCCAGCCCTTATCTCCCAGAAAAGATGTCAGAAGCAGCCCATCATAGCCAGCCCCGAACTTCAAACCACAAACTCAATCTATCATAGTTTGCCGCTGATTCTTTATTAAACCAATTCTGCTGGATCAATGCTTCCTGCCAGTCAAAATGATGAATAAATCCTCAGTGGGTCTAGGAAGCACTTGCAGAAGCTCTGGTGGGTAATGATAACTGTCTCCAGATAAAGGCCCAAGGCCAGTGGCTGAAACTTCATGATTTAAAGCTTGGATTCTCCGGGGGAGTGGAAGTTTGGACGGAGTGAAGTGTTTTCTAAGCTTAGAGTCAGCTAGTCCCTTGTCTCATTGATTTTGGAAGTTAAGATTAGCTGTTTGGGCCTAAGAAGAGGAAGGGGCATGACAACTGCCCTCCAGAGATGCACACACTCTGCCTTGAATCGTTTTCCTTCCTACAGGTCCAGTATCAGCCAGCTGCAAGGCTGGGCATAGAAGGTGTACACTTCCAGCTACTAGTCTCTGCTGCTTGTTGTCAAAAAACCCACATCAAAACCCAGTTGGGTTGGCAGTGGCAGCGCGAGCCTTTAATCCTAGCATTTGGGAGGCAGAGGCAGGTGGATCTCTGTGAGTTAGAAGCCAGCCTGGTCTATAGAGAGAGTTCCAGAACAGCCAGGGCTACACAAAGAAATCCTATCTCAAAAAAAGGAAAGAAACAAACAAAAAGGTTGGCCCGTTATTCTGTTGTCTATCTGTCTTCCTGTGTCCACCCTCTCCAGTGTCCCCAAAGCCTATGTTGGTGGAGGCTCTGCAGACAGGGGACTGCAAACCAACATGTTATGAATGTCACAGCTAAGACTAGGAAAGTTTTGGCTGGGGGGAGGAAGAAAGGGGTGCTTCAGTCCCAGATCTTGAGCATCTCAGGGAAGATGGGTGGGGAGGGCAAGGCTTTGCAGCCAGGAGGTTCTCCATCAGTGCTTGTCACTGGATGTAAGACATGCCTGGGGTTGACAATGGGCTTGAAGATAAGAACCGTGAATAGAAGTTTTCCCAGCACAAAGATGGGCAGAAAATTTGAGCTCTTGATGGGAGTACCTCAGCAGTCTCAAGTGATGGTACTGGACCTGATTGTCACCACCACTGAGGGAAGAGAAGCCTGGGGTACCCAGGGACAGCAGGGGCAACACGGAAGCATCAGGTCCCAGTCCTAGACACAGGAGCTGGCTAGTGATCCTGAGGAGGGTCCACCTTTGCTCACACAGTTTGAAGGCTAGAGCTCGGTCCAGCAAGCCTACTGCCTCCTTGCTATCTGAGAACAGGAGGGTCAGAAAGAGAGAACAATCACTTTCTCAAAAGGAAAAGGGGAAAGGAACCCAAAGAGGCTGCCTCTCTATTCACCACCTATTTTAAGCCACCAAAGTGTTGTCTGACTGGTCATTCCCAGCCAAAGAAATCTCTCTCATTGGATGGAAAATAGCTTTGCTCTCATTACAAATCCAGCTTCCCTGGAGTTTGTAAAGAGGCTCTGGTCGGCGAAATGTTCCTTTATACAGGGAGGCCAGCAGGTAGGCAGGCAAGGGAGACAAACGGGGCAGGACACTGAGAGAGTCGGGAAGAAAACCCAGTTAGATCTTCATCTAAACTGGGGGGCTAAGAAAGCCTCAGGAGGCCGTGAGCCGGAGCTCAGAACCATGACCGGGATAAAGGTATTCCTGCTGCAAACCAGAGGCAACTCACAGCTTCTCCTTCCACAGAGTTCAGTCCACAGGCCCAATTCATATCCACTGATCATTGGTATTGACTGAGGAGATGCAAGAGGGGACAGGATCCCCTAGAGATGGGAATGAGATACTGGACTACTTGGGGATCAATAGACAGCTGCATGTCGGTCAGGACACCAGACATCTTCACTGACCACTGTGAGCAAGGTCATTCTGCCCTGCCAGTGTGAAAGCTAGCTGTATCAGGGTCCCTGCTCCTGGCCCACCACTCAGCATGAGGGGCTGGGTAAAGTGTGCAGAGGGCTTTCATCCTGGGCCTGAGGTGTCAGTGACCTCAGTCCTCCAGGAATCTGGCTGCAGCTTTGCAGGCCCAGCAACCACATTAATACCTGCAGTCAGCACCCAAGGAGCTGGCCCAGCTGCTAAGATGTCTATCTCCCTCCATGACCCTTCTCTGCAAGCTGAATGACCTGGAGCTGCCTCTAGGATGGCCACCTTGACTCTGCAGCCTCCAAGGGGGAGGTGTATGGCTTGGATAAGCAGAGCTCTACCGGGGCTGCAGGCAGGGCTAGGCCAGGCACAGAACACCTTTGAGCTTGTCTCCAATGCAGCCCAGACCCTGGAAAAGAGATGGCAGGAGCCTGAAGACTGAGAAAGTTCCCAGTGTGCAGCAGGGGGTCCGGGGATGTCTGCGATGCTACAGGCACCCCACTTCTTTGTGAGCTTCCAGCACAAGGAAGGAAAGTTAACTCAGGTTGGGAGGCAGGACGGGGAAGAAAGCATGCCTTCAACTGTACAAGGCATCCACAGCATCCCCACCTGGCCTCTTACCTGAAGTCGCTGTAAGGGTGGATAATCCAAAACCCGGCTGACTTAACCCTTTCCTGCTCACGCTCCACCGCTTTCTGACTGCCGAACATCCTTAGGGAGAATTTGTTGACCCCAGGTTGCAGCATGGCACCGAACTGGCGCTGCATGAAGCCGGTCTGGCCCAGGCGCACCTCGGCCTCGGGGAGAATCTGGTCACTGGCGGCCGCGCCTCCCTCCACTTTGATAGCGGTGTCCGCCGAGGGCTGCTCGCAGGAGGTGGAGGCCGGCTGCGGCTGCTGCTGGGGCGGCGGCGAGGCTGCGGGCTGTGCCGCGGCACCGGAGCGCTCGGGCTCGGCCGCCAGGCCCGGGGGCGTCCTGTCCTCGCCGGGGGACGCGTCGCCCTCGGCGGCGATGAGCCGCCGCTCCTCCGCGGAGTCATGCAGGTGCCCGTGACTGCTGCCGCTCCCTACTCCACCACTGCCGCCGCCCCGGCTGCCCAGCGAGGCCAGGCTCCCGCGGAAGCGCCTGCAGTCACCGTTAGTGCTGGACTTGCCGGCGCTGCGGCCCGGCCCCTCGCTGTCTGCCGCCCCGAGGGCCGCACCCCGGGACTCCGCGCAGCCGGCGACCACCGAGGGCGAGGGCGAGGGCAGTGGACGAAGCCGGATGCTCCTGCGGCTCGGGTCCTGGCGGCCCCCGGCCCCCTCCTCTTCGCCATCCTCTTCCTCGTCCATGATCCACGCCTTGGCCCCCACCTGCTGCGGAAGGCTGTAAAGCCGCTTGCGCATAGACGGCGGCAGCTTGTCCATGGTGCCAGGGGCTGGGCCGGGGGCAGTGGTGCGGGTGCGGCACGGGAGACCCGCTCCAGGTGCGCTGGCCAGTGGGGACGCGTCCTTCGTTGCCGACCCGGGGCCGCCTCAGGAGCCCATGATCTCGCCGACTGCGCGCCGAGGGGAGGCTCCTAGTCCGGCCGCGGGTCCCCGGGTTCGCCTCGCTGTGCCTCCTCTCCGGCCGGGCTTGGGCGCGGGGACCCCACGCTCCCTCCCTCTCTTCCCTCCCTCTTGCGATCAGGGGCGCGGCGCGCGGCCCGGCTCCAGGCGCCCCGCCCCCGCGGGGAACAATGGGCGCGGGCAGCAGCGGCGTTGCGGCCGCCGCGCTCCGGGAACCGCTCTGGAGCGAGAGCGCACTGTCCGCGTGGCTCCCGGGAGTGCGTCCGGCGGGCGGCTGGGACTGTCAGTGTCTGTAGCCACCCGGGCTCTGCGGCCGGCCACCCCGCGATCTTGCCTTGCCTCCTCTGGCTGAGCCCGGCGGGCGGGTCCTGGGGACTCCCGCCGCAGCCAAGCGGAGCCCAGCGGCCCGCCGGGCTTACATCAGCGGCCGCCTCTCCCGGAGCGCCCTCCGGCAGCGCTCGGGCTCCCGCGCCCCGGAATATTCATGAAGCCGCCGCAGCTCGCGGGTTGCCATAGGAGCGGCTCCCGCAGCCTGGCCTGCCTACCTGGGCTTCTTAAAGGGGCAGCGGCGCCCCAGCCCAGACATAGAGGGGGGTGGGGGGCGGGCCTGGTGGGGGGCGCGGGGCGGAACCTCGCCAGCCCTTAGGGACTGAGGTAGGAGGTGTCCCTACCCCGGTGCGCGTAATAATTTCTGCTGACCAAGGACTGAGAGCGCCCCCCCCCCCCAAATGAGGGCTCCTTCTGGGGCTCAATACTGGGGGGCGGGGTTTTCCAGTCTCTCCCGCGAGCTTGGGGCTTTCCTAGTCAGGCCCGCTCTCTTTACGCTAGGGTCTCGGACCCTCCTCTGGGGAGGCGTGTCGGTCGCATGGCTGCGGAGCGGCTGCTTTCCCGCAACTCGCCTGGAGAGGGGGTTTCCGGAAAACGCTTCGAGTCCGGGCGGCTCCCAGGGTTTTCCTGAGCCACGGGCGGGGGGCAAACCCCGCGTGGGTCTTCCCCAGCGTGGCGCCGAGGGCTTGCGGGGAAAAAACTCTCCAGGCGCGCACAGGGCGCGCGGATGGACCCGGCCCTGCGAGGTAAGACTTCGAAGAAATGCGCGGGCAGCAGCAACCACAGGCTCGGGATCCCAGCGGCGGACTCCCCACCTCCCACTACCCAGCGTCTTTCCCGGAGCTATTCGATGTGGGGTTCCCAAGACCCGGCTGTAGCCAGAAGGCTATGGGCAGGCTCCTCTGGCGACCGGGCACTCTGAGGACTGGTTTTGAATCCCTCGCCCTGTGTTCCCATCCAATTGAGACACCTCCTGTATGCACCAGCGTTAGAGGGTTCCACCTCCACCCAGACACCCTTTCCCCTCGCCCAGCATCTGCACAGCCCAGCCCCCATTTGATCCCTCCCTTGAGGCAGTTCGGGAATGCACCTGGGCGTCTTCTCTCTCCCAGTGTTACATTCTCGGCTTAAGGGCAAATCCTAGTAGCTCAGCCTAAGGTATGGTACGCTAATACTTCAGGACAGCACAACACCCCACATTAGCTCAGAAATTGGGTGAAGGGGGAGTTCCGAGGGAGAGCTGGCCAGAGAAGGTTGGAGTCTGTGGTACAGAGACAGACCCTCAGCAGACAAGGACAGGAAGGCAAAAACGGCCCCCAACTCTCTGAGGAATAGCATGAAGTTTAAATTTGAATTCTTAGCCTGCTTGTGTCCGTACACACACCCAGAGTGGGAATGTTGGAGCAGCCGGGTTTGGGTGGTGGGCAGACTAGCGGGGTCTTTTTTATTTCCCTACACACTGGACCGCAAGACTTCGCATGGGGGGTGGGGATAACTAGGGTGATGACATCACCGGAGCTGGCATTTCTACTTTTGAGCAGTTCTGAGCTGACAGTTTCCCGCACCGATGCTGGGAGGCATGATCTCTCAATGTCCTTGGGTCTCCTTGAGGAGTGCTCTTAACTGCCTGAGAGCCCTGTCTGCCCCGTGTATGAAGACCTTCCTTTAGCTCACTCTCTAGTTTCTCTGTTCCCCAGAAACCACTCGCTAGTCACCCAGCTGCAGGATGGCAGCACACACAGAGCATCTTTCCCCCTAGGAACACTTTCCCAACCACCCAGACCCTGGTCATGTCCCCACTTCTGGTTCTTACAGCCAGCAAGTCTCCATTAATTTGAGCACCAATGTCGCCAAGCAGCCCATGTCCCCAGTTCCTTAAGGGGAAGACAGGACTGACTTCATCTCAGGAGCCTGGGCACCACCACAAGGGTGGACAAAAAAATCAGATCAATTCTACCAAGAAGCAAGGGACCCTGGAAGTTAACTACTGGTGATGAAGGGAACCCTGGGAAAACACGAAGAATATGACTAAGTTTCTGTTTCCTAGGAACCACTGTCCCAGGCTGGACAGGAGCCTCCTGTTTTCTCTACCTCTAGCACCCCATTCACCTTCAGTACGATTAGCGTCATCCATCTAGAGCCAACTTTGGGTGTAGAACTGACACTTAGATAAGTTATAATAAACCCCCACTGAAGCTGAGCCTCTCCTGTGTCTTCCATATAAGAATATTAATTGAGGATATCTGTGGTATGCCAACAAAACTTGAGGGGTGGGGAGGAGGAGGGAACCTTTGTGGGCTCCATGTTAGGAGACTGAACTCATGCTTTGGAATAAAGGGAAAAAACAGCAGCTCAAGAACTATGTGCTGGAACTAGATCCTTTCTCCCTGTGAGAGATTTGGAGGCTCGCTGAGCCTGGCCTAGTTAGGGAAGACTTCCTGGAGGAGGACATCAGTTTTCATGAGAAACGCGTAACAACTCAGAGGAAGATGTCTGCTGTCCTGCTCCATAACCCTCAGCCTTATTTTCTTGAGACAAAGTCTTTCAGCGAACCTATGGGGGAGGAGGCAGCCTGCAAGTCCCAAGGCTCGTCCTGTTCCACCCCCACCCCCCCGTTGGTGCTGCGATTACAGGCATACACAGCCACACCCAGATACTGTTGTGGGTGCTGGATATTAAATCTGAAGTCCCTGTGCTTGCACAGCACACACTCCTAACCGCTGGACCATCTCTGTAGTTCCTGTAACCAGAACACTATGCTTTATTTAAACTACCCGAAATTATCATTTTGTTGAGCCAATTGTGACCAATTTTTGGCAGTGTTCTCGCTCCTGTTTGCAAGCAAGAGAACCTAAGCCCAGAGAGGTTAAACAACTTGCCAAAGACCTCACAGCAAGAAAATTGTGGAGCTGGAATTCCAATAAAGGTTCCACAGGTCAGACTCTGCCCTCTTGCCCAGCTGCCTTTACCAGGTGGGGAAGGGCAGGCACAGGTGCAGGAGAGAGGGCAGGCACAGGTGCAGGAGAGAGGGCAGGCACAGGTGCAGGAGAGAGTACAGGCATAGGTGCAGGAGAGGGAAGGCACAGGTGCAGGAGAGGGCAGGCTCAGGTGCAGAGAGAGGGCAGGCACAGGTACAGGAGAGAGTACAGGCACAGGTGCAAGAGAGAGGGCCGGCACAGGTGCAGGAGAGAGTACAGGCACAGGTGCAGGAGAGGGCAGGCACAGGTGCAGAGAGAGGGCAGGCACAGGTGAAGGAGAGGGCAGGCACAGGTGCAGGGGAGAGGGGAGTGGCTGAGTGGCTTTAATGGAACACAGAAAATAGTGGGGAAGACGTGGAAAACATGTCTTCTACTCTTCCCATCGTTCCATCCACACTTGTCCTTCCTTACACTGCCTAAGAAGCACAATGTCACATCTGGTTCCCCCTGCTGTGTTGGGATTCTGAATCTAAGAGAGAACCTGGTGAGGTTAAGCTTCCTCCTCCTCTGGAAACTAAATATTAGTGAAATTCAGAAGACCTGCCAGGATTGAAGTGAGAGGTAACTGATTGTGTGCATCACGCTCATACCCGATCTGCTTATGGATGAGGGCACTGAGGTAGGGTGTGCTCCATGCAGTGCCAAGATCTTGGCCAGTTCCTGTGTAAGGTGAGAGAGAGAGAGAGAGAGAGAGAGGGAGAGAGAGAGAGAGAGAGAGAGTATAATGTAGACTTTTTAAAAAAGTGTAACATTGTCTCCTGTCCCCTCTTTAAGGCTGTGTGTTCTAAGATAGTATCCTGGCCACATTTTCTGTGTTAAAATGCCATTTGTGAAATCATAGTGCTAGGTAATGTGTTTAGTTCTTTTGTTTGTTTGTGTTTTAATGTTCTTGGCCAAATAACAAAATTTGGCATGCTGTTCTGTGTTTGTTCCCAAAAATTCATTTTTGGAAACGTTATTTGTCTGTGAGTTCCAGAAGCCTGGGAACCCCAGCTAGAAACAATAGAGATGGGTCCTAGGAAGCAAAAATCATGGGGTTCAATTATCCTGTCACTTGCTGCCTGTGTGTACCTCGGTCATCCTCCTCTGTAAAATGGGTTTGATGATGATCACCTCACAAATTGTCCTGAAGACAAGCGTGGCGCATGCAGTCCCATGTGTAGCGAGTGCTCAGTTGACATTACATGATGGACTCTGGAATGAAGACTGCATCAGCCCATGGCCTTTGGAATCCAGCATTGGGCCATATGTTCATCTTAAAAATTCTTGTATGGATGAAAGAGATGTTTCACTATACACAGCTGTTTCTTTTAAGCTGACACCTCTGGTAAGCCCTAGCTGGGTCCCCAAGGAAGATTTCCTATCAGGAATGGGAACTTACTTATCCCCCGAGCCCTGCATGCAGCTGTCTAAGTGGGATCAGAGGCAGCTGTCTCAGAGGCCACTGTCCTGACCTGTGCTTAGCCCCCTGCCCCCGCTTCCACGGAAGAAGGAGTGGCGGTCACCAGACACATATGCTTCTCTACCTTTTTCCTGTGGGGATCTGATCCTGCCCAATGTAGCTACTGCTTTACCAGGCTAGATTGTGAAGTGAGGGTCACAGGCATAGAGACTTCCTGCTGAGAATCCCGACCAGAGCTCTGAGAAGGAGAGCATTGGCAATAACCTCTGTTCCAAGGCTTCCTGACAAATGGTACACAGAAGAGCTAGCTGCAAGGGGACTGGTGTACAGGAAAGGAAGTCAGCGAGCCGGTTTTGATCGAGCCTTGGGTGTCCCACTGTGTGCTTAGGTTTCCACAGCTGTTGGCTGAGAAGGCTGATAGATGTCCTTGTGGTCCATAGCTGTTGGCTGAGAAAAGCCCAAGGCGATCACAGAGATCTATGAGTGAGGGTCCCAGGGAGTATTTGAGATGCTCAGGGCAATGGCTCTCCTGAGGACGGTCAAGGTGGACTTTCTGGAGGAGATAATAAGGGAGATGTGAGCTTGGTTTTCTAGGCAGTGGAAAGAAGAGGGAGAGACGAAGCAACGGGGTAGAGGAGACTATGAATATGGAGAATATGAATATGGAGTAGCTTGGCAAGGGCACTTGCTGTGTTCACTCAGTGGGATTCACAAAGGATGGGGCGAGAGGCAAACGCCCTTCTTGGAGGGCTGCTTAGCTTTTGTCCTCAGCTGGCTTTAAGAGGAAATCTTACTGTCTCCAAGCAAGGCCAGTAGTGGATCCTCGTGTTCCCCTCCTCCCAGCACCCTACAGGCCAGCCTTGGATCCTCAGCTCCTCATCCCCAATCAGTTTTCTCCCACCCTGCTCATCCTCTGCTTCCCATGGGCACAGGGGAGATTCTGGCTATAAAAAGTCCTGTGAGCCAACATGCTCACCCTTCCCTAGCCCCAGTAAGACAGTAGTGGGCCAGAAAACCTTTAGGGCTCCCCTTCCTGTTGAGCTTGCCATCGCTCTCTTGGTAGTTCCCCCTGGTTTCTCTAGGATCTAGGAACAGAAGCTGTGGAATTGTCCTGTGCTCTGTCTCTTGCCTGGCTGCAGGGTACCACCTGGGACTCCCGAGAACCTCTCACATGCATGCACCAGACTCCAGCAGAGCCCAGAGTCCTTCCAACTCCAGGCCAGCCTTGGCTCCCATGGTCTCTCAGCTGCCTCCCAATTTGTGTATCCGTTGCTTCCCGGGGACTCTGCCAGGGCATGGGTGGGGTCTCATGCCACCTCCTGCCCCTGAATGGGGTGGAGAAAGATATGCTGACAGCTCAGCCAGGCCTGGACTTTGTCTCTGTGTCCTGCCAGGGCTCCAGGACGTCTGGGCCACCTGGACTGGGAGCCAGGCTGGAGAGGGGGGCACTGAAAGGGAAGGCCTCTGAGGTGCCAGCGGAGAGGAGGTGCCAAGAAGTAAGTAGAAGAGGCTCCTCAGTCCCCAGTCTGGATCTTGCCATCTGTCAGGGCTGCCATGGGTTCAAACAGCCACACACAGGCTGAGGAAGGAGAGTTTAAACAGCTTGGATTAGAGGCATGGAGGGGTGAAAGCAGGAAGAAATAGACTGAGCTGGTGGGGGAGCAAATGGAGTGACTCAGGGGCTTGGGCACTGGAGACAGCTAAGAAGATGGGGCTTTTCCAGGGACCCCAAGATAATATAGGAAACAGACTTGGCCCATGGACCCCCTCACTGATCCAGGGAGGACATCTCACACTCATGCTGTCCCTTGCTGTCTATTCTGCTCCTTCCCCTTTCTATTCCTCTTCCCCAACCCTTGTCCCATCACACTTAGCCACTTAACTATCTGGAGATTTCCTCAGCACCCACTGCATGACGCTCTAAGAATCAGCACCAGAGACTGAGGCAAAAACAAAACAAATCCCCTAAATCACAGAATGCAGACAGGGTCCAAGGGTGTGGGGTGTGGCCAGGGGACTGGAGAGCAGAGGCAGGAGGTTCTGGAGGAGGGGCAAGGGACATAGGCTTGAATCTGTCGCTGGAGAAGTCAGGCTCAATTCGGAGGCGTGGAGACGAAAAGTGGGAGAATGGCAGGTGACGGGCACACTGTGAGAATGGCCAAGAGGACCCCACGAATGGAGATAGGTGGACAGGCCAGGAGCAGACAGCCACAAGGACTCCAAGACGGGTTGGTTCTGAAAACAGTGGGGAGCTACTGAGGCAATTTAAGATACGGTTTTGGAAGAACCATTGAACGGTGTGCCCTGGGAACCCGGCCTTGGGCTTAGCTGTGCAGAGTAAGTCACGAAACAATACACTGAATCCCTGCTCCCTGGGGACTCAAGCGGAGTCAAGGGGGTGGACAGAATGCTGTGGAGCCATTCACGATACTCCAGGAAGCAGAATCTGGACCCCTGAGCCCTGTGGGTACACAGATTAAGCCACAGCCAGCCCCGGGTGCTGGTCCGGGAGCTGTACTCTCCAGCTCCCTGGGAAGCACATCTTTTGTACAGGCTCCATAGCCCAGCCTCCCTCCCACAAGCCCTGTACATCAGGATAACCTGCTATTACATGAGCCTTCCGCTGGATGCCTTCCAGAGAGAGACAGTTCCGCTGTGTAATGAGAGCTGTGCCCCACAGGCCACGCTGTGGGGCCAGGAGAACTGGCAGAGCCAAGGGAGGGCAATGGAGGCTGTGATACGGCTGGGGTGAGGGCTGTGATGGGCTGAGACTGAGCTGTGACAGGAGCTACAGTCGGGGCTCTGACACTACGACGTCGCCCTGATAGGATCTCTGAAAGGGGCTGTGACAGGGGATATGGCAGAGACTTGATGGTGTGCTATGACGAGCCAGTGGCAGACTATGACAGGGGCGGTGATAAGGGCTATGACATAGAGTTTGTCGGAGACTGATTGTGTGACGGAGACATGCATGACAGTCTATGATAGGGACTCTGACAAACGCTACAGCAGGAGCTGTGATCCAGGCTGTACTAGAGGCTTCATGGGGCCAGCAGGAACTGTGACAGGTGTTCTGGCAGGTTCTATGACGAGGACTCTAACAGGGGACCGACAGGAAATAGTCCTATGATGGAGGCTGTGCTGGGACTGGGGCTGACAAGACTGTGACAGGTTTTGTGACAGACTGTGACTGACGGGACTGTGGCAGGGACTCTAACAAGACCTGTGACCGAGGCTGTTCTGGGCGCTGTGACAGGATCGTAATAGGGGACGTGAAAGGGGCTTTGATGGGGCCTATGTCAGGCCTCAAGGGAAGGCTTTGACGGGAGCTGAGACAGAAATATGACTAAGCCTGGAGCCACAATCAGAGTTGGGACAACAGTTCCTGGATCCCGGGTCCATACTCCCACGGTCGACAGAGCAGTTGGCGGTGACAGCAGCAACACACAGGCCCAGCCAGGCCCAGACATTTGTGGAAACAGGCAGGCTGTGCGCTTGAAGCCGAGATGGGAGACTTCAACAGGGAGGTGAGGGAGGCTGGTTCCCTTAGTGCTGCTGCGGAGTGCATGTGTCTGTGGGCAGGTCCATGACTGCTATACTCTGGATCTTAAATGTCCCCCTCTCGAAGTCACACATTGAAGCCATGGTAGCCAGCATGTGACACTTCCGGAAGGTGGTAGAGCCCTAAAGAGGTGAAGCCTGGTCAGGTCATTAGTGATTTGTCCTTGAATGGGGTGTTGCAAAGCCAGTTTCTTGCTTTTTTTTTTTTTTTTTTTTGGCCCAGAGCTTTGATGAGGTGAGTTGCTTCTTCCACCCTACAGGCCCCATGGTGAAGTTCTCTGCTGTCACAGATCTGAAGGAAAGGGGCTAAGTGACCATTCGTAAAATCTCTGAGGTGTAAATTTCCCTTCCCTTCTGTGTTTTCTATCGTTCCTTCTCTCTCCCCCTTTCCTTTCTCCTTCCTTCATTTCTTTCTTTCAAGATGGAGGCGAGGAATCCACACTACGTAGCCCAGGCTAACCTGAAATTCATGGGCTGAAGGCATCCTCCTGTCCCAGCTTCTGGAGCAGCCAGGACCCTAGGTGTCTGTAGCACTGTTCTGAGCCCCTCCTTTAAAGGAACCTGTCTGGAATCACAGCCCTGGCGAGCTGACTACCGTGCTGACTCTCTGGGCCTTTATTTTCCTGATCATGTTTCCTTGGAGAATAATTTACACAGTAAGCTAGGTGCAGGTATGGATTGATGAGGGTCCTTGTGAAATCCCAAGTTATTTATTGCCAAGCCTGGACATTTTTTATTGGACAGCCTTCTGATCAAGTCAAGGATAAGCTTCCCATAGCTATGAACGGTCCTCTCCCTGGTGTGTGAAGAGGCTTCTGCGAGTAACCAAACACAAGCTTGTACTTAAGAATAAACGAACTCATGATCAGGACAGCTAACACTTGGGAAGAGTTTGCACTGTACCAGGGGACATGCCAAGTGCTTAGCGAGGATTAGCTCGTGTAATTCATGCGGACACTCTTGTCAGGTGAGTGGTATTATCCCCATTTCACAGATGATTAAACTTCGGCTCTAAAAGGTTGCCTAAACTACCTAAGCTCTGAGGTTGGACCGAGAGCATGGGGGCTTGGGACAGTCACACCTGACCTCGCCTTGGCTCCCAGCCTTGCCTACCGCAAGCAGCACTCTCAATCCCAGCTGCTATGGTCTCTGTATTTTGAAGCTCAGA
The DNA here is from genome assembly GCF_903992535.2 of Arvicola amphibius. Classification (NCBI taxonomy): domain Eukaryota; kingdom Metazoa; phylum Chordata; class Mammalia; order Rodentia; family Cricetidae; genus Arvicola; species Arvicola amphibius. The sequence continues at coordinate 127,132,844 of NC_052049.1, read as the reverse complement.
GAGATGTTCAGTGGAAAGGGCATCTTCACACCTGCACTGGATTGTGCTTCATTCTGCAGCATCTGTGGGACTGACTACAAGGACTGTGGTCAGGTTTGTGGGGGGGTTGTTGTTATCCCAACACCACCCAGTAGGTTTGTGTTTTAAGACTCACTTCAGTCTCTTCACAGAAGGCCACTCTTCCGTCCTTGGTGACTGGATGTGTATTTTCCCGACTGCCATGGTGAGGAAGTGAGGTCCGAATCACCTCCCTATAATACCCACCCACCTACCTGCTCCTCCCAGGCTCCCATGGTTGAGACCATGGTTGTCTCCTGGGCATCTTTCTCCACACCACATCCCTGTTTTCCTGGGAGAGGCGCTCTGTGATATCTGATCCTGGTTTTTCTGATTTTCGTTGGTCTTCAGTTACCTGTTCTCATGGTGGTTTCAACCTAAAAGGACTCCGTTTTCAGCAACTGAAATTTAGCATTCCTGTCTGTGCTCAGCCCTGTGTCTTCCACTGTTCTTCAAGGGCACAGTGAGGACCTCAGAAGCACTTTTAGCACAGGGTGACTCTGCCTAAACCCTTGCACTAAGTGACTTAAACAAACACTGGCATGGCTTCTAATAGATCAGTACTGTGTCTCTAGGATGATGACTCCGGCCCCCGTATGGCTCCTGCCTGGAAAAGCTCAAAGCTGTCAGAGGATTTGCTGTGCATTCCAGTCAACAACTGAAGATAGGGCCCCTGTCTCCCAGGCTCTGAGAGATGGCAGAAGTCTTGCATTTCCTAAACACCACTTAGACATCCCAGGTGGTCCAGCCACTTGGGGAAAGCCCCCACCCCACCCCTGCTGCTCCCATCATGGATTCCCTGTGGTGTACCCAGCCTTTAAAACATCTCCTGCCTTTTGTTTCAGAGAAGTTGAGCTCAGTTCAGGCTGGATTCTTCCCTATTGCAAAAGTCACTAGTGAATCAAACCTTCCTACTGCTCCATGGGATTCCAGTTCACCTTACTCTTGTCTACTCTTGCCTGTGCACCCCTCCTGCCGTGACTACAGCCCCTCTCCAGCTTAGATCCCAGGACCCACCACCTCACTCCTCCCTCTCCCCCTCCATTCCAGGCAGGGATTTCTCTTTGTAACAGCCCTGGCTGTCCTGAAACTCACTCTGTAGACCAGGCTGGCCTCTGCTTCCGAGTGCTGGGATTAAAGGCATGCGCCACACTCCCTTGCCTCATTCACACGCCTATCTTTCTCAGTCCCCTCCCCCACTAGGCCTTAAGCAAGACCACTGCGGACCTCCTGAGTACCAAGTCTGCCTTCATTCTTTGCTTGCTGTCCTCAGGCACTGTGCCAGGATGCTGCTTCTCCCTTCTTGACGTGCCCTTCCCTTGATATGACCTCAGGGACTGCATTCTTAGGATTTTCTGCCCCCGTACCTGACCAGTCCTTGGTTCTTCACATCCTAGCCTCTGATGGGTCCTCAGAGATATAAATTCTGTCTTCAACTCAGCGAGTAATCTATGTTTTCCAGAAAGATCTCTGTCCCTGGTCACCTTTAGCCAGGTCCTTGCTTCTGGTTACTGTCCATGCTCTTGGCCGAGATCTTTCAAATGGTCTCCAGACTTGTTCATTCAGCAGCCTCTTGGATGTCTTACATGTACCCTGTAGTCTTTCATTTAGTTAATTTCGTGCCTGTGTGTGTGAGCATCATGCAGGTGTGTGAGCGCCATTCATGTGTGAGTGCCGTGTATGTGAACACCATTTAGTGTGTGAATGCCATTTGTGTGTGAGTGCTGTGTATGTGAACACCATACATGTGTGTGAGGGTGTGTGTGAGCACCATCTGTGTGTGTGAGCACCATGCATGTGTGAAGGCCATGTGTGTGAACACCAGGCGTGTGTGTGAGTGCCGTGTGTGTGTGTGAGCACCATTCATG